>NC_089839.1:170467889-170792056 GCF_035609145.1 Eleutherodactylus coqui
TATCCCATACGGTGATGGCTGTAAAAATAAAAAAGGATTGAGTGTCAGAATTGCGATTTTTTTTTTGTCCAGCTCCCCAAAACTGATTACAAAGTGTTTTGTTTTCCAAAATGGTATTAATAAAAACTAAAGCTGACCTGCAAAAAACGAACCGTCAGACAGCCCAACCGACAAGCAAATAAAAAAGCTATGGATCTCAGCTTATGGCAAAAGTAAGCAATATTGGTTAAAGGTAATTTTTTATTTACTTTGTAAAAATAGGAAAACATTAAAAAAAATTATATAAATTTGGTATCACTAATTGTGCTGACCCACAGAACAAAGTCATTTTTACTGCACTGCGAATGCTGTAAAAACTACCCCCCCTTCCCCTTAAAAATTGTGCAACTACTACTTTTTGAAATCTTAGTTTAAAATTTCTATAATGTAAGGAAATAAGTCTCTCCTTAAATTATATGGCACCATTAAAACATACAACTGCAAAAAAGAAGCCCTGATATGGCTATGTCAATGGAAAAATTAAAATGGTATGGCTCTTGGAAGGCGGGGACAAAAAAAACAGAAATAGAAAAATGAAAACCCTGAAGGGGTTAATATGTCCACAAAAAGATAAAGCATCAGTATAATTACATGTACTATACTTTAGCTTCTTAATCACTGTACAATGTAGATGAACAGTGCTGATCCTAGGCCTTAAAATTATGCTTGAAATAACCCTCTGGTCCTGGAAAAACCAAAGATGGCCGCACTGAGTATTAGTATACATCATTAGTCTAAGACTCTACACTTGCTTTAATTGGCCAGCACTGCCTATGTGAGCAACATTGGCCAGTCAGATTAGCATGTAGTGTCTTAGACTACTGATATATACTAATGCACAGTGTGCATCAGGTACTCAGGGAAGCGCTTTGGCCATCTTTGTTTGTCCAGGACTGGGGGATTGCTTCATGGGCTTAGTCATACGGGCGCATTGGCGCCCGTATTACTGCAGGTAGAAGACGGCCGCACTTCAGGAAGGACGTCTTTCTGCAGCGCCGGAAGAAAAAACACGTGACCGGCTTCATTGCCGGTCACTTGTTCTTTCTTCAGCGCTGCGGGGAGCTGTCCGTCTTGAAGTACTTCCTTCCTGCAGTAAGGGCTCAGTCACACAGGCGCATCGGCACAGTGACTTGGGTTCAGTAATCCCTACCAACAAAGAATGACTGCCAATGATGGAAAACTTTTTTAGGCCGCTTTCAGACAAACTTATTTTGGCTTTGCATTTGGTCCTTGTTTTGCGGACCGTAATATAGAGTTAATGCAACTCTATGGGGCTATTCACCTGGCCTAATTTTTCAAGTTTAAAAAAAAAAAAAAAGCAGCATGGTCAATATTTTGTGATTCTGCGGATCAGTATTTGGCCAGTAGAAAATAAAACCATTGACAGTAAATACGGAGGCAAATACAGATGAAATACTGCTGAAATTCTGATGCTATACAGCTGTAATGTCATTTCTAACATGTTCGTAATACGGATCCGTATTTAGGGCTTCTTCAGATGGGTGTGATTTAGTCCCGTTATGAAGACGTGATAATCGCAGCCGTTTAAAAGGAAGAAATGAAACCATTGATTTCAATGGTTTCGTTTTCATTAGCAGTATTCTCGTCCATTAATAGTATGGGTGAGAAAAGATAGGACTTGCCCTATCTTTTTGCACACAGTTAATACTTTGTGCGGCAAAGATAGGGCAGTACCTATCTACTCACTATTTTTTTCAAACTGGTGCACTGTGGCATGGAGTTTAAATGGCCCGAAAAAAAAAAAAACCCGAGCATAGTTGTGCATACGCCCATGTGTTTTCCCCCCAAGGATGTGTTTAATATGCTCATCTGAAACCAATCTTAATGTCTGTTCTGAAGGTGCAATGTGGCTGTCATATTATTAAGGTATGATCACATTTTTCGAGTACATCTCCATGTAGATTGTGATGTAGATTTTCACTGCAGAATTCATTCATTGCATTGCAAATGAATTTCAAGGTAGAAATCTGTAAAAATAGGGTCAGGAAGGGTATCTTTTCTCCTTATGGAAAGCACCTAGAAGGTATGAAAAGACTTAGAGGACCATTTATGCTCCTCTCTGAAATATGCAAATGATGAGATGGAGCAATGCCTCTACAGCACCACCTATTGGAAGCCAGCACTCATAGCAGATGGGAGCAGAGGTGCCCTAATTGGCTTCACTATCATTGAAATTAATGGGAGCTGAAGCTGCTATTACATGTCCGCATCCATTACTGGTGTCAAAGGCAGTACTGTGAGATGTGTAATAGTCGCTTCAGCTCCCACTGATTTCAATGGGAGTGAAGCCAGCTAGTAGACTTTTGCTCACGTCCCCTTCGACTCATCTCCAGCCTGCTGCACTGACTGTGGTGATCAAATGATTGCCGGGTCCTTGGCAATTAACTATTGATCACCTATCCTAAGGATAGGTGATCAATAGTTTTTGCCTGTAAGATTCCTTTAAATATTTTACTTAAAAAAATGTCAATGGCTTACAGTATAATTATTCTAAAATCGATTTTCAATTGTTACCACAACATAAGTTGTCCCGTAGGCTTAAGGTAGAAGCTAAAATAAGCAAGAACATCATAGTGAATGACCATTAAAATAACAGAATTAATTAAATGGTCTTAATGGTTTTGCCCACATAATAGAGTTATGTAATGCATAGGCACAACTCTGTAATTGACATGTAGAGGTTTAAGAGGATGTACTCCTTCTCCCCTATAATGAGCTTTTAAAAGCAATGGGTCTCAGCATCCATTGTGTTCCACATAAGGTAAAAAGTAGTCTGCCAAGTTCTTCCCAAGCAGTATTTCCCAATCCATCTACACTATTTGTCAGAAAAAATCCAGCACCTAGAAGTTGTTGCCATTTTACTGCAAAACTCAGCATGCAGTTCCATCTCAGGCAGATATGTAAATAATGAGCTTTGTCACGTGATTAGATGAATGGTCTTGTCACCTGAGGCCCTAAAAGTGGTTACACCCTGGGCAAAGACAAGACAAACATTTATGGACCATTTAAAGTGTCAGGTAGAATTTGCAGTACATATAAGTATATAATTTGTATTAAAGGGGTTGTCCCGCGAAAGCAAGTGGCGGTATACACTTCTGTATGGCCATATTAATGCACTTTGTAATATACATCGTGCATTAATCATGAGCCATACAGAAGTTATTCACTTACCTGTTCCGTTGCTAGCGTCCCCGTCTCCATGGTGCCGTCTAATTTCAGCGTCTAATCTCCCGATTAGACGCGCTTGCGCAGTCCGGTCTTCTCCCTTCTGAATGGGGCCGCTCGTGCCGGAGAGCTGCTCCTCGTAGCTCCGCCCCGTCACGTGTACCGATTCCAGCCAATCAGGAGGCTGGAATCGGCAATGGAACGCGCAGAGCCCACGGTGCACCATGGGAGAAGACCTGCGGTCCACCGTGGGTGAAGATCCCGGCGGCCATCTTCGCAAGGTAAGTAAGAAGTCACCGGAGCGCGGGGATTCGGGTAAGTACTATCCGTTTTTTTTTTAAACCCCTGCATCGGGTTTGTTTCGCGACGAACGGGGGGGGCTATTGAAAAAAAAACAAAAACCCGTTTCGGCGCGGGACAACCCCTTTAATAGGGATTTAGTTGAGAAGGAGCGTTCCAGCAACTTGGACTTTCTGCTTGGTCAATGTCAGTCGCTGGCTCACTAAGTGTAGCTAGAATGGTGGCAGAATGTACATCATCTCTTTACTCTGATTACGGATTCTTACTTAAACAGTAAGGACTTGTATTAACGTTTTTACTGAACTTAGGCATCACACTACATTTGGCGTATGAGTATAATTTTTCGGAGGTCATCCCTTCCAGTATTGAACCAAAAGAGGACTTATGTTAAAAGGGTTGTCCATTTACCAGACCACATTCCCCCTATTTTAGCCCACTGTTTTAAAATAACAAAAGGAGCCATACTTAACTCTTTCTCCATGACCCAGTGCTACAGCTCCACCATGGTCCTGGTTTATGTTGTGGCCAAAGTCACCTGATGTCTGCAGGCAATCGGAGGCTGCAGCATCACCATTCATTCTCTTGGCAACAGTGCTTATATGATGGGTGCCATCATGCCAAGATGCTGCAGCCTCTGATTGGCTGCAGACGGCAGGTGACTTCTGGAAACATCATCTGCCACGACAAACACCGGGACCACAGCGGGAGAGTAGTGCTAGATTGTTGTGGCAGAGGATGGTTAGGTACTTCGCCTTTTGTTATATTAGCACATTCGGCTTTATAGGTAGAACATTGTCAGGTAAACGGACAACCCCATCAATGTTTTCTTCGATGAGTTGGCTATACATAGATATTGATGACCTTGTCTTTCATTAACTTCCAAGCCCCATATAAGCCACTAAGGCCGTTCTATTTTATTTTCTGAACTTACCGTACATTGCTTTATTTGACAGCTTTTTACTTTTTCATGGTGGCCAACCACTCTCTCTGACACCCTGAAGCCCGTCATTAAAACAAGCTGATTCATTGGCCCGAAAACATTTTGCAGACATTATTGGATGTTTGTGCCTGTGATGGTGACCCGCTGTCACTCATTTGAGGACCTTTCAGGTGCCACCAGTAGTTGCATTAAGTCTACTCTTGCGGAGGGAGATCTACGCAATACCTGCCTGAGCCATATGAATGTTCTTCTTAATTGTCTTTTGATGCAGCCAGGCAGGAAAAAGTTTCTTATTGTTAAGATTACACTTTGATCTGTAAATGACCCTTTGTTCTTTTTTTCTGTGTTCTACAGCATTGCAATTTAATTTCAAATACAATAGTCAAGTTTTAATCTGCATGCATGGCTTTATTTGCTTGCAGGAGCACACAAATTATTTCTGAGCCTGTGTGGAAGTGTATGCTATCTGATTTCTATCTACGTTCTATTAGTATAAGCCACTGAATAGATCAGGTGATGATAGATGAGTGTTTCACGGCAGATATTAAAACTCCAGCATTAGTCAGTGAAGCGTGAAGGCTGTCTCTCCAGCACAGAGAATGGGATGGAGGAGGAGGAGGAGGGAGGCTGTTGTTCTAGGAGGAGATGCGCTAGTCAGGCTTACATTGTGGGACCACCGGCTGGATAATGTTAATTTGGTCTTAAAAATGGTAACTAAAAATAAATAAATGGTGAATAATAGCACAATAGGAAATGTATAATTTACCTGTCAGAAATGTTTAACTGTTCTGCTTCACGTTTGTAAGCTATAAACTGGAAATGTTACCAAGGAAAGCCAAAGTGTAGAGTAATCCACGTCTCATTTCAGAACTGCACTGACCTTTGCCATTTTGGAAAGGACAATTTTAACTGACCATATACTTTATGTTCTATAATCTCTCTCCAAAGTTACACTATGTACACCCTAAGCCGTACAATGCATGACTGTGGTGTGCACTCTAAACAGCATGCTTTAGGAAATCCTGTACATTCACGTAATATAAAATAGCAGTGTTGAAGCTTCATTTGTTGGAACTCTCACGGAAATTTTCTAAGACGGCCATTTCCAAAGCTGATCTTATTAGACTTTCCTAAAGCGCATTGTGTGTTTAATACATGAAGAGGTGCAGGCCTCACCATGCATTACGAGCACCCCCGACAAATCCATGCACCGTCTCAGAAATGTCCGACCTGGCGTAAATTTCTGGATTAAATTATGCCATTTTTCTGTGCATAAATTACAGATAAATCTCACAGTTCGAGACGGCAACACCTTCTTGTAACAAATCCTACTTACTTATCAGAACAAGTAGCAAGGTCGGAGCAGAAGGCTGAAAAATCGCAAATTTGTACTCCAAAATTTGCAACTTTTTTTTACAAAAAAAGCTTATAAATGTGCCATTCTGTATTATAAATTTCCTTTGTTATTCTTTCTCAAAATGTATGACGATTGACATCTTGGTGCAACCATTCATTGTCAGTGGGGAGTGTCCCCAAACACTCTGGCACTCATCATTGCTGAGAGTGTCACAGTGCATAAGGACACTCACTATTTACCAGACTTAAAGGGGTTGTCCCGCGCCGAAACGGTTTTTTTTTTATTCAATAGGCCCCCCGTTCGGCGCGAGACAAACCCAATGCATGTGTTAAAAAAAAAACCCGTTTAGTACTTACCCGAATCCCCACGCTGCGGCGACTTCTTCCTTACCTTAGCAAGATGGCCGCCGGGATCTTCACCCACGATGCACCGCGGGTCTTCTCCCATGGTGCACCGTGGGCTCTGTGCGGTCCATTGCCGATTCCAGCCTCCTGATTGGCTGGAATCGGCACACGTGAGGGGGCGGAGCTACGAGGACCAGCTCTCTGGCACGAGCGGCCCCATTCACCAGGGAGAAGACCGGACTGCGCAAGCGCGTCTAATCGGGCGATTAGACGCTGAAATTAGACGGCACCATGGAGACGTGGACGCTAGCAACGGAACAGGTAAGTGAATAACTTCTGTATGGCTCATAATTAATGCACGATGTACATTACAAAGTGCATTAATATGGCCATACAGAAGTGTATAACCCCACTTGCTTTCGCGGGACAACCCCTTTAAGGCCTCTTTAGGGAAGAATATGCGTAAATACACATGTTACAATGCAACACATTTGCGCAGCAAAAGAGATGATTTTCCGTGCGTGTTTGGACATTTTACCGTACTTTTTTGTGCACACAGGGCATGTTCACATGGGTGTGGGTCACCCGCCAGACTTGATTTAAAAGGTTATTTTAATGTTTTGCCTATTACGGCCCACGTGTTCTTTTATTGCAATTTTGTGCTGTATTTCCCGCATACTGCTGTATTTGTTGTGTGTGCATTTGCACATCCCCATTGACTTCTGTAGAGGCATTTAGAGCCTCTTGCTTGTTTGAGAAATGTGTGCGCAAAAATATGGAATGTAAATGAATCCATTGAAATTAACGGGTTCTCTTCCCTGCAAATAAGAGAATGCACTCCACTATTTACTGAAGCAGCTTGGAAAGCTCTGAACTGAATACTATGTCTATATTCTGGTAATGTAAGTTCGCCTGCGAAGACCTGGAGCATTTTTACTTTTCCATCCCGAGCTTCGTTTTTGTGGGATAACTTGTAGTTTCTCATTGGTATCCACTAGGGTACTTGCAACTTTTTGATCACTATTTATTGCATTTTTTGGGAACTGGAATGAGCAAAAAACAGTATTTTGCCATTGTTTCTGTTTTACAATGTTCACCATGGGGGATAAATAATGCTTTTATTTAGGATGTGGGGATGCGAATCATGTTTTCGAGTTTTTAATAAAAAATAATGGACCTTGTAAATGAAAATTGGAGATGTTCTTTAGAATTTTTTTCCCCCCAATTTTTTTTTACTTTTTTCTAAGCTGCAGGATAAAGGGGTAATAAGTTGAGGGAGAGCCCCACCCCATATCTGATATCCACTTTCATAGAGCTGATTGGAGCTGTCTATACTCTATAATAATACTGGCACCCACAAGTAATGGCTTACGGTGCAGTGGAGGAAGGAGTTAAACAGATTTGTAGAGACTGAATAAAATCATAAACTAAAGCAGGCAATACACTACAAATGTTGGACATCTGAAAAAGCCAATTTAGACCATTTTCCATGAACAATGGGTGGCTTTTCATGACAAGATCCAATCACCTAGCCGACACCAATCACAACTCTCAATGCCTTTATGTACGAATGCCTTCTCTAATGTTGAAAAAAAAAATCAAAAATCACACAAATGCAAATGTCCATTTGTTGTTAGCAAGCTGGTAATGAATTAAGAGCAGCTTGGAGTGTGGACATATGCCAATCACCAGCAGTGACGTTTCGGGGTCTTATGACACAAACAATTCTGACAGATGCTGATCTTTGTCTACTAAAAAGTTGATCTGCTGTCATTTTTTTAGTTGTTGTTGGGTGGTGTAGTTGAAAAGGTGTTCTTAGTGATCTGCATTCCATCAATGGAAGGTCAAAAATCACAGCACAGGTCAAATGGTGATTTGTCGTTTTAGCTTATGGCATTCTCATCCAAGACAACAACCGTAACAGACCAACCATGAACAATAACTTATTCTGAAAATCTGTACTCTGTAATGTATGGCCATTGTAAATTGAATCCATTGGACATACTCAGAGGATGGCCCCCACCTTATTGACAGTAAACTGAACAGTAATAATTCAAACAGCATCATTAATATCTGAGCAGCAACCAAAGGATGGATAGTAGGAATCTATTAGCCCTTCTGCACAAAAGAGAACACGTATAGTAGAAATAGACAGTAGAAAGTCAGTACTATGTTTTTCCCTTAAAAATGAACAATGCTTCAGCACCTAAGTGGGTCTATCCACCGATGGGATCTGCAGCAGCTGCTATGACTATAGATAATCCTATGGACATGTAGTCAGCGGAGGAGCCCTCATGGACTAAGAAAATGGAGTTTGTATTTTATACTGTGATGTTTCAAAGAGGACTGCATGTGCATGGTATATTTCTGAAGCCAAATATTGGAGAAGACCGGGACCTATGTTGCTGTAGTACACCTGCTCCTTTCCACTACATGGCACAGCAGAGTTATAGCCCTATACACAGTGACTGATGATGAACAGCTAGCCTCAACCAACATGAGAATGCAAGGGCGTGAACACACCATGTTGCTCATGCGGACCTGTGAAGTAGCTATACAGAGGGTTGCTTCTCATCAAGATATTGTGGTTGGGGTTGCTCACAAGACTTTGTACATTTGTCGGAGACCGTGACAATAGTGAGACTGTAACAAGAGTGAAACAAAGTAAAGCCCAGGAGGTTTAGCTGCTGCTGGAGCCAACGTTGGATGGTCACCCTTGTTACCTTTTGCTTGGACCAGTGGTGCAGCTAAGAAAGTTGGATTAAAGACTGTGACTGAAAGTGGTTTGCAACAGTTGAAAATGGACCCAAGATTCTATGAGTAATATTGAGGCACGTGGTCATCGTTTTGTATAGTTGTAAAGAATTTTCTTGGAAACAACAAGACTGCCAGGTACAGTCACTCATGGAGAATATTCTCACTGCATTCTGTACCCTTGGTGCAATCTGAGTATCAAATTGTACTATCTGTACAGTCATTTGGATTGACGTCCATTGTGTCTTGGTGTCAGCTGCAAACAGGGGGAACGATTTCACCCAGAAATAAGGATCATGGAAGAATGGACCATGGGGCACACATCTGATGGCAGACCGTTGAAACATCCAGTGCGAATGTCCAGGAACATTGTATTATAGGAAATCACAGAAACGAGGGTTCAGTGATGCGTCTCAATGTAGAAACTTTTGTTTGCAGTTCGTTTTCTAGACCTTAATGGAATATATCCTTCCAATACCATATATTTTTAAATAATATAATTATTAATAGTTAATGGCGGTAATATTAAAATGAGAAAGTTTGTAGTGAAAGTGACACCTGATGGTCAAAAACGAATGACATTTTCAGTATCTATGACCCAGAAATATCCAAAAAATATTCTAACATCTTAGGCACCCAAAGTTGTGTTCCCCAATATTATAGTTCACTTTCACTCATTTAAACGATTTTTTGAATAATAATAATTGTTACGTCTAAACGCACCCTTAAGGCTTATCCACACAAACATATTTATCCAGCGTATTTCGCATGCAAAATCTGCAGGTGCAATAAGCAGTGAGTAGAACCCATGGGTTCATACACATGCTTATATTTTGTCCATGCGTTTCGTTTGTGCAAAAAATACGAAGCATGCTCTATTTTCCTGCAAATGCAGTACAGTAGCACGTATTGAACTACTTACACTATTTGCCCATTGCAATCAATGGGAGCATGCTAATGTGCTTCTTTTGCATGCGCAAATACGCAACACCCACGGTGCAAACAATTGGCACAAATGTCCTAAACAGGCCAGTGACTGCTTCCCAGTGTTGGCGGCTTCATATTGCTTCTATCTCACGTGCATCATTCTCCTCCACTTCACAGACATACTGTAGGACCATGCTAAACATACACGATGTAGCAGATACCTGGGCTCTTACCAGCTGTATAGTCAGGGGTTAAACAGAGGGATCCTAAGGCAATGTATATCCATTTATTACATCCTCCACCAATACCCAGCAGAAGCGCACAGCTCATTTCCACTCAGTCTATTGACACAGTAAATGTCAGCGCAGGGCATGCAGGTCTGTCCGGTAGTAAATACTCCGTGATCATTCTACTTTCTCCTTACCGTCGCTCTGCACTGATGTCAAGTGCTGCTTTTTTCCCCCTGAGCTCGGCGCATCATAAGGGAGAGAGAAAAGTATAAACTGAAGTTCTAATTGTATTTAAAATATATTCATTACTCCCTTGTCACTTTGATGAATGCCGTATTCACGTGGCATAGCCGTAATGTATTCATTTTAAGGCTTCTGAATCTGCAGACAGATAAACGAAGTACTAAATTAGACAATTAAATTGAACAAGGCGACCGTTCCTTCCTTTGATGCGCGCTTTCACATTTCGCCGGTATTGTTTTTAAAGTGAACGTGCGCCATATTCATTCGCAGTTTGCTATGTAAGCACCATTGCACGGGTAACACAGCCACAAGGTCCTCCGGGGCCACAGCGGTTCCAGGACACAGGTTCTAGCACTTAGGTATCTTGTGGAGTACGGTGGGGTCATCCATTACCCTACAGTCTCTTGTGCACTGTATGTTAGTCTCTAGTGCTTAATCTTCTTATGAATACATCAGACTATTTTCTGGCAGCCGTGAGAGGCATAAGATGTAAGTTCTCCAAACCTACAGCATATTAACCCTTTCCAATCCACTGTCTGACCTGTGAAGACATTATGATTTAAGGCTGAACAGCTCCGATGTTGGAAGACGTCCGTCTGGGTTCTCTTACTGTATATTGCCAGCCTCTCTGCTGTAGGAGCCTATCCAACGTATCCCCTCATGCAGTACTGGCTTTAGCCAGCATATAGTGCTGTTGCATAACGGCAGAAAAGAGTAAGCTCCCTGAGAAAACCAAGAAATGTTGGATTGGAAAGGGTTAAGGCTAGGTTGATATCTCTTCTAAACATTTCAGATTTTTTGTTCCATCCTAAAAACAGAAAACCGAAAATGATAGGCAGCCCTATCCGTCACAGGGCGCTTGATAACCCTATTGACTATTATGAGGTTTGTTGAGTTTTCTCTATTGTGTGTCATTTTACTTGAAAAAATAGCGCCGCCCACTGCACCATTTTTCTGATAAAGTGGCAAAGTATGTGCCAGGGGTTTTCAATGGAACATATGAACCCACACTCTCACATAAGTGATAGACCACTAAAATCAGTGTGACTCTCACTATTATATGCTATATCAGAGAAGACCCCATAATGGAGCTGACAGTGCCCCTTTTAACAGACATTGTGAGTAGTCACATTGCAATTGAGAAACAAAGAATGTTACAGAGTTGAAGAACTTATGTAACAATTATGTTTTATTCACACTTGAGTCACTTTTTTACATTTTCATAAATTTAGGAAGAGGTCATGTGACCATGTTTGCTGGTGTGCCGTCCACGTGTCTTTCACGCTGAAGCACACAGCAAGCACACAATGACGTAATTACTTGCTGTGTGCCGCCAATCCCTATACACTACCTTGATGGGTATGCGCGCTCAATATATGCCAAGATAGAGCATGTCGCAATTTTTTTTGTGTGTGAGTGGCACAATTGAAAGTCTTTTCGAGATTGGTACTGCATATTGAGCATCTTAAACTGTGCGCGTCATAGTATACGCTCGTGTGAGACCGGTCTTAACCTGAGTTCTTACTGTTTTTTCCATGTTATATCACACTGGAAACATCAGCAAAATATGAAATCTGACCTGTAAAGAAAAAGTGGAAGATTTTCTGGCTTAGAAACAGCTTATCTAACAGTAGTTACGGATCACGGTGTAGGGTAAAAGTCTCAGCTCTTACCCACTTTCTTAAAATATGCACTGCCAAATATAGTAACAGATTTTATAAGTGAGAGGAGATTATCCCGGAGAATGTTGCCACAATAAACCCTGCGGCTACAGCACAATAAATGAATTCCGCATGAAGGGCAAACATATTATTAGTACCAAAGGTACAATGTATAGTATAAAGGGATTAGGGTGGATTACTGGAGTTTATATATTTGGAGACAGGGTTGGCTACTTAGGTTACATTTCTGTTTTACATGGCTGTTTAATACTTCTTGCTTTTAACTTTTCTTGGGAAAGGTGCTTGCGAAATGGAGTGTGAAAATAGCAAAGTATTTTACCAGCATCTGTTTCTTCAATTTTTCTAGTGTCCCATTTTGCAGTCATCTTTCTCAATCTTTTCTACTCTTTAAAGGGGTTATATGCTTTCAAGATAAAAATTTTTAAAGGGCTGAGTTAAAATGAAAAAATAAAGCATACTCCGATTCCCACTGCCCTGTTCCCTTTATCCTCTGCCAGAAGTCATGTGACCGCCACCGCCAATGAGAGACCATGACATCACTTTTCGACCTCCTGGCACTAGCGCTCATGATGCCAGATGTCCAGAAGGTGATGCTGCAGCCTCTGATTGGGTGCAGTAGTCACCTGACTTTGGGTGGAGGAGGACGGCACAGTGGAAGCTGGTTAGCTGTCCCCTGGGGAAGAGAAGACAGGTAAGTATACTTTACTTTTTATTTTAACTCATGTCCAGCCCTTAAAATTTTTTATCTTTAAGAATGGTTTTCATACAAGAAGTTTTTGGGAAAAATGCCGCAATTAGGTGGCAATTTTTCATGCATGTTTTAAACTCAAAGCTAGCACTCAAGTCACAAATACTGCGAAATATAAAGGAAGAATGTCCACTTCTTTCCGATAGATCCACTTCTGGCTTTGGATAAAAAAAACTGCATCAGAAAACCACCCTGTAAAACCACCCTGATTGAAAGTGGTCCATAGTGGAGCCATGTCTCCATTAGATGGCAGATCAGACGCCTGTTTCTTGAGGAATAACTTCTTTAGCAGCCTGCTGCTGGGAAAATCTAGTGTTACATTTCAGCCATCCAGATTAATAGCTTTCATGAAATACATGGACAACTTATATCCACCAGAATTGGAGCCATTTTTACAGAGAGGCCAACTGTTTTAGCCCATAGAAGGCCAGAATAAGGACCCGTTTTGGCTCACAAGTTGCCTTGACCTGACAATCACAAGAAATCCTGCAGGTCTGGATTTCTTGTGATGGTCGGGTCGCAATCTGGACAACTTGAGAGCCAAATTCCGACTTAATTTATATCCATTACGTTTGATGTTGCAAGGCTACACTGTTACTTTGGATGTGGGACCTGTGTTGTGGCCAGAGTCGCCGTATAGTCCTAGAATGGTACATCATGTCTCTATTAAAGAGCGCTCTGTCTAAATGGCTCTATAGTTAGGATTGTAGAAGAACTTCTAGTTATGTAATGGTCGTGGTAAATCTTTTGTTGCGATCACAGCGCAAGCTGAGTATTTTCCTAGGAGTGAAAAGTTGTGCAACCTAAAAAAGAAACAAAACAGCTATTGTCTAAAATTTTTACGTTTGTCACAATTTGCCTGTGATGTATGAGATTGGATGAAAGATGCGGTATACTGCCATTTTACTGTGTCCATTTTACATCCAATAGTTGTGATGCAGCCCTAGCCTAAGCACAGCGAAAGTCTTTTGAATTGATTGGATCTAACCAACTCAAATCAAAATAACTATTTTTCATACCCTGGATGGATTTTTCCATGTGTTTTATAGTGAGCAGGTTTCATATTGATTAGGTCCCTTTAAGGGATCTAGCCAACTCAGAGAAATAACCATTTCCCATACTTAAGAAGGACTTTTCGGATTAGGATGTTCCTTTTATGTATGAGTCATTTATGGACTATCCCTTGTTTAATTTACTTCTTCAGTGTACAATATACAGATTGATTGGTTTTGCTTTTAGGTATACATTTCTTTCTATGCTTTTCATTTTAATGACAAATACTCAAATCAAGATGAATGGATTAATTACTTAATCTCGCTCTATGTGCTACTCTGTAAGTTTAGTCGTTAGTAAATGTTTAAACCCCAACTTGCAATTCTGTAGGAGACACCTTTGAAACTTATTAGTTATTGCACATTAAAAGCATCATGGATAGATCAATGCATAGCAATCTCGAAACAAACAAATCAGGGAGGGTGGCCATTCTCCTCCACACGCAATGGGGAAGGCAGACATTAATTATCATGGCTGTGTACTCTGATTTAGATAAGTCAACTATGTCAACCCTTGATACAGCTCTGTCTAGGATTGTAATCAAGAAGGATTGTGTGGCTAATGGAGACGTAAAGGGTTTGTACCAAAATATACAGTTATTTCCTATCCACAGGCTAATGGAGAACTAGTGGAAGTGTGATTCTAGGACCCCCAGCAATTCTGAGAACAGGGGTTTCAATGGTCACTGCACTTATTTTAATAACAGCGCTAGAACATGCAAAGTACAAACACCCATTGATATACTCGTTGTTCCTGCAAAGCAGCATATATTTTTGTCATTGCGATCATTCAGGGATCATTAAGATCAATGGCAAGAGCACTGCTGTAATATGCAACCTCCCTCCTGCAGGGATTGGCGAGAACTCTGTTCCTGCCAGTTAATGCCTTCACTGTATAGGTTTTCACCCACTAGCATTTATTTTAACGCTGCGATATTGCTGCGTTTTTTTTCAATAGGACTTTCTAGTGTTAAAATCGCATCGCAGAAAAATCGCAAGTTGGTACTTTTGCAAATTTTTGTGCGATGCGATTTTAACATTAGAAAGTCCCATTGAAAAAAACGCAGCGATATCACAGCATTAAAAAAAAATGCTAGTGGGTGAAAGCCCTATAAGGGAGGGAGCCACATTGTAGCAGTGATCGCCAGTCCCAGAGACATATTGGCCAAGGCTCTGCAGGAAACATGGAGCTGGTGGGCACGGCCTCCATACGGAAAAGAGAAAGCAGGTGATTGATTCCTCCACTAAAACTGCTTTTGTACAGTCAAATATAATAGAAGATCCAATCAGAAGTGAGTGTAGGTAGGTTTTCCTGGGGGTTGACGATCCGAGGCTGCTGCTCTACTGTATGCGATCTTCAACTGTATCTGCATCCCCAGGATGCAGATACATTCGAAAGTGGTGGTGCTGCCAAAAGTTCTGTACAAATGAACGATTTGCCCTATGTTTAAAGTGGCCCCGATCAAAATGTTCACAAAAGTTGAACACAAGTAAAGACTAGAAGCCATGGGGTGAAACTGAAAGGGAGGAAACACAAATTAGATACTAGAAAAAACTTTCTGACATTGAGGGGGATCAATGAGTGGAACAGGGTACCTCGGGAGGTGGTGAGTTCTCCTTCAATGGAAGTGTTCAAACAAAGGCTGGACAAATATCTCTCTGGGATGATTTAGTGATCCTGCACTGAGCAGGGGGTTGGACCCGATGACCCTGGAGGTCCCTTCCAACTCTACCATTCTATGATTCTATGAATTACCACAAAAGCGGTGATGTGACCACAGTGAATTTAACACTGCTGCTTTACATTTTTTTTTAACTTTATATTATTTCATCAAGAACTTGAATTTCCAGATTGTTTATTAAAAAAAATCCTAATTGCTTCTCTGTTAAATGCATCCGACATTTCCTGTACAAAACTCGGCTTTCAGGAGTCGCAGCATTGCTTTGTAGTTTCTGATTTCATACTTTTATGTTTCGTAAGCTCATTTGTTGTCTGATCTATAATTTTGTTTTGCATACCTGTACTAAAAGAATCACTTAAATCACTTTAAGAAATCATTCACACTTTCCGTCACATTGTTGAAAAAAAGACTCTTTTAATGCCATACTCTGTTATTAATCATATTAGAAATCGACAGTGGAAGCCAACATGTTGTTAGTACACGATCACACTGCGAAAGTAGGTGTTATACAGCTGTTTATACGCCGCTGACACTTAATGACAAATCTCCGAATGTAGATACAATAATGAACAGATTTCCGGGTGAAGTTTAAAATGTCAAAATTTAATTGCCATTTATTTCTGACATCAGCGCTGGGTAATAATCATATACATTCACAACTGCAGACAATCAAAATAATGGCAATTTTCTGGAATATAATGGGAATTAGTTGCTTTATTGAGCACCAAACAGGCTCTGTTTTATTCAGAAACAATTAGCCAGCTGTAGTTATCGCAACTTAATAGAAGGAACATTCCGGGCAAGTTCGGTTCTCTATTTGTTATTAAAATGTTCAACTTAAAGGGGAACCATACACCTAAGAACTAGTTTTAAAGAAGTACCATCAGTTCTCCTGATGTGTAGTGTATTTTAGTAAATGCTTGTTTTCCCTGTAAGCGCTCAGTCAGGCAGACATTTTTTTGCATCAAACGAATGCAAAATGCATGTGTCAAAGTGTTCAGTGACAAGGAGACTCCCCACGGGGATGAAGAATTCCCCTGCCACAGCTATTACCAGCTGTGGCAGAGGATCGCAATTCTATCCTAATGAATTCAAAAATCTCCACCAAAAGAAAACTCTACCTCTGATTGGCTGAGCGCTGTGACCAATCAGAGGCAGTGCTCAGCCATTGAATGACAGTTGAGTGCTGCCTGTGATTGGTCCGTGCAATGATTCCAGTTGCCATGATTAAGCTCCACCACCTATGGTCTTTGGAGTAGGTGTTTCTCTCAGAAAGTAGATGGAACTGCAACTGATCTTCCCTGTGCTATTGGGGGAATAAAAGAATGCAGGCTATCTATAAGCAGAGAGATGGTGAGGGAACACTTAAGTTAACTTAAATGAATTCAAGTCTCAAGATCCAGATGAATTACATCCTAGGATACTAAAGGAAGCAGTGGAGGTAACTGCTGAACCACTCGCCATAATCTTTGAAAATTCATGGAGAACAGAAGAAGTCCCAGAAGATTGGAAAAGGGCAAATGTTGTCCCTATCTTCAAAAAAGGGAAGAAGGTGGATCCAGGAAACTACAGGCCTGTGAGCCTGACTTCTATACTGGAAAAGATGTTTGAACAAATTATTAAACAGCAGGTATGCAAGTACTTGGATTAAAATGGAGTAATTAACCAGAGCCAGCATGGGTTTGTTACAAACAAATTATACCAGATGAATCTAATTTCGTTCTATGACAATATCACCAACTGGGTTGATCAGGGAACTGTGGTGGATAAAGTATATCTTGACCTTAGTAAAGCATTTTACAAAGTATCTCATACTATACTTATTGAAAAAATTACCAAATATGGGATTGAAAAGGCAACTGTTAGGTGGATTCACAACTGGCTGAGTGATCGTACTCAAAGAGTGGTCATAAATGGCTCAACATCTAAGTGAAAGAATGTATCAAGTGGGGTACAACAAGGCTCTGTCCTAGGTCCAGTGTTGTTCAACATTTTTATAAATGATCTGGAGGAGGGAATTGATGGGAACCTGATCAAATTTGCTGACGACGCAAAGCTAGGAGGGATAGCTCACATTAGGGAAGAGAAGGAGAGTATTCAAAAAGATCTAGAAAAGCTTGCACAGTGGGCAGCGACTAACAGAATGGTATTTAACAAGGAGAAATGCAAAGTCCTACATCTGGGGAAGAGAAATGAAAAAAAAAAACACATACAGAATGGGAGGAATTGGGCTAAGCAGCAGCACATGTGAAAAAAGACTTGGGTATACTAATAGATCATAGACGGAACATGAGTCAACAATGTGATGCAGCAGCCAAAAAGACAAACACAATTCTGGGAAAGTATTAAGAGAAGCATAGAGTCTAGATCATGTGAAGTAATTATCCCCCTCTACTCTTCCTTAGTCAGACCTCATCTGGAATAGTTTGTGCTGTTGCGATTTTTTTGTGCAAAGCGATTTTAACATTAGAAAGTCCCATTGCAAAAAACGCAGCGATATCGCAACTTTAAAAAAAACGATAGGGGTTAAAGCCCTTACACAGATAGCCTATTGATTTAACTTAGAAGAGTGTAATGCTTTTCTTCTCCTGTTGAGATGCTGCAGAGAGATTAAACAATTTATTCTTGAATTGATCACTGGGTGGGCAGGGGTCACAAAAACAGTACACCCAGAGATCAGTTTATTATCAAGGGGTCCTTTTAACCCCTTTCCACCCTGTGACATACATGTAAGTCATAGGAAGGTAGGGGTTTGTGCAAAATACCACACATGTATGGCACATAAATGGCACAAGCACAGGAACTGAGCCAGTACCATTCCTAGCAAGAGTCGACTGTAACTGACAGCTGGGGTTCCACTGTAACAGCAGGGATCACAGAGGACTCTGATCTATGCAATAAATTCCCTATATGTTGTGATCGATGTTGATTGCAGAATGTAAGCAGTGAACAGATTGAGTGATGTCATTAGCCCTCTGCCATCCAATCATGAAGGGTGGATGGGTTCAATTGTGGAGGGCCGATAGGTTGTCTTGGTAACTGGACACTTTAGGGTTAGCCATGGCTTGTGATGGCCAAGAAAAGAGATGATACTGTAGTGTATTATCTGAGCAATCATAGGATTGCAGATTTAAGTCCCATACAGGAGCATAAAAAAAGGTAAAAATAATAAAAAAATACTCAAAAGAATAAATTTAAAAAATTAAAAGCAGTTTTGGGCACTTTTCCTTTAAAAAAAAAAAAAAGGTTTGATATTACTGCATGGGTAAAAACCTATACAATAAATTAAACACATTTTTTATACCACATGGCAAACTCTATGAAAAAACAAGTAGAAATAGCGTGTCAATGCTTTTTTTGTCCAGTGATCAGAAAAGTCATATGTACTCCACAGTGGTACCAATGAAAGCTACAGCTCAGCAAAGTAAAGACAAGCCTTAAAAAAATCTAAAAATAAGGGGTCTTTATTGTGCAAAAGTGGAAAAACTTAAGAAATTATACATAACATCGGTATCACTGTAATTAGACTGACCTGCAGAAAAAAAGTTATTGTGTCATTTATATTGCATGGTGAACATGAACACCAAAAAAATTAAAGAAGTGGCAGAATTGATTTGTTTTATCACCCTGTCCACCCAAGAAATTAATAAAAGTTAAATAATACATTGATACAAACAAAGGTACAGTTTGCCACGCAATGAACCAGTCCTCCTGGCTATGGTGACAGAAAAACAAAAAAGTTATGGCTTTTGAAAAGTGAAAATGATAAAAAAACCAAAAATTGAAGTGTCCTTAAGTACCAAGTTAGGCCGCGTCCTTAAATGCTTAACCAAAAGGAATGTCCGGAGCAAACATTTATATTATCTTATTATATTTTTAAACAAGATTTTTTAACCAATGTGTTTTTTCTCCCTATCTGCTGTCAAATATTTCTTTGCATCATTTTGCCGAGTCACCGGCTGTGACCTCAGAATGTCATGAATGTGGGACTTCGGCATTATATAAACCTGCTAAATAATGCATGTGTCCCTCTCACCTTCTATGTGTACACAATCCAAGACAGGCTGTCGAGTCAGCAGCCTTCTACTTTCCTATAACCCCTTCCTTCATCTTTCCTTATCCAGACCTTGTAGAGAATTCTGAACCTTGCTCCGCTTCAAACTCTTTCATGTACGGAGCTACGAGCCATAGGCCACGCTCATGAGTCAGGATATTGACCTTCATGTGTAAGTATGGAATGGCTTACTTAGTCTGTCGATTTCACCATCACTGCACAGGAATATCATTTTACAAACACTGCTCAGGCTGATGAAATTACTCCACAGGCGAGCGACTTCACAGACAACACTTTGTAATAATTGATATTTTTATAGCGCTCCTGGTGAATTGCCTTGTAGATGAAATGATCCATTGTCGAATGACCAAAATATGGATTATGTCTGGAGCCTGTTTACATAAGCTCTCGGTGCTGCGCCATTTCTGAGTCTAAGTGAAGGCTTAGTGGATAAATAGTATAAATTTACAAATGTGTAATTGTATAAATACGGCACGGTAGCCTAATATTGGCTATTATTTATAAGACAACAATGTTTTACTTTCCAGTGCATATGGTAGGTAGAGATGGACATATTCTTTACTCTACACTGGGGTAGAAGAAGCTTTCTTGGTTGCCAAGGTTTTTTGGATGTGGGTCCGTCCATCATTCATTCTATTGCTCCCTGTTGCACTACAGTATAGAGCAGTGATGGTGAACCTTTTAGAGATCGAGTGCCCAAACAGCAACCTAAAACCCACTTATTTATCGCAAAGTGCCAATACGTCAGGGGGCGGGGCTTATCACAACATATGATTTTACCCGCGACGTTCTAAAAAGGACAGGGCCGCTTCAAAATAGACAGGGAGCACATTTTGACTGCTTTTTAGATGCGGAAATGCTGCAAAATGTCCTCAGCGGAAATTTCTGTGGAAAATTCTGCAGCATTTCCGCATCCAAAAAGTAGTCAAAATCTGCACCCTGTCTATTTTGAAACAGCCCTGCCCATTTCTGCCACCTGTAAACATACCCCAGCGGTAATAGTGACACCCCCCCAGCAGCCCCAGCGGTAATAGTGACCCCCACATCACTGCGGCCCCCGCGGTAATAGTGACCCCCACCCCACAGCGGCCCCAGCGGTAATAGTGACCCCCCACAGCGATAATAGCGCCCCCACCACACAGCAGCCCCACTAGTAATAGTGACCTCCACCCTCCAGTGGTAATAGTGACACCCCCCCCCCAGCAGCCCCAGCGATAATAGTGACCCCCACCCAGCAGTAATAGTGACCCCCACCTCCCAGCAATAATAGTGACCGCCACATCACAGCGGCCCCAGCGGTAATAGTGACCCCCACAGCGGCCCCAGTGGTGATAGTGACCCCCACCCCACAGCAGCCCCAGCGGTGATAGTGACCCCCACCCCACAGCGGCCCCAGCGGTAAGTGACACCCCCCACAGCAGCCCCAGCGGTAATAGTGACCCCCCACAGCAATAATAGTGACCCCCACCACACAGCAGCCCCAGCGGTAATAGTGACCCCCACCCCCCAGTGGTAATAGTGACAGCCCCCCAGCAGCCCCAGCAATAATAGTGACCCCCCACCCAGCAATAATAGTGACCCCCACAGCGGCCCCAGCAGTGATAGTGACCCCCACCCTACAGCAGCCCAAGCGGTGATAGTGACCCCCACCCCACAGCGGCCCCAGCGGTAATAGTGACCCCCACCCCACAGCGGCCCCAGAGATAATAGTGAACCCCCCCCCCCTACCCCACAGCGGCCCCCAGTGCATTAGGAACACCCCACAGCGGCCCCAGCGGTAATAGTGACCCCCATCCTACAGCGGCCCCAGCGGTAATAGTGACCCCACCACCCCACAGCGGCCCCCAGTGCATTAGGGACAGCTCCCGGCGGCCACCAGTGCAGTAGTGACACCCCACAGTGGCCCCCAGTGCAGTAGTGACACCCCACAGTGGCCCCCCAGTGCAGTAGTGACACCCCACAGTGCCCCTCCCTAGACCCACATACTTACCTCCTCCTCCTCCTGGAAGCTCAGCTCCTCTTCTGGTCAATGATGGTTCCGGCATGCATATTAACTTTTTCTTACTCACTTCTGCCTCAATAGGTAATTCCCAGCAACCTGATTGGTAGCTTGGTTAATCAGCCAACCCAAACAACAAATCAGGTTGCTGGGAATTGCTGATTGCGTCAGAAGTGGGGAAGAAAGAGTAAATATGCTTCCGGCACACACTCTGTCGCGAAACCAAGTAGTAAGAGACGTCGCGGCAGGGGGGAGGGGGATTCCAGCTGCACACTGAAGTCAGTGTGTGCCGGGATCAGCGCGGCTAGCAGTGCAGTTTGTGAATGCCAGCAGGGGAGCCGCGGCCCCTGCTGGTATTCACAAGTGGTGAGCCTCTGATATGCATGCCATAGGTTCACCACCAGTGGTATAGAGACAGATTTTGTCTCAGGAGCCTATATGCACAGATTGCTATATGCCTTAGGGTGGGTTTACAAAGGACAACTATTGTCTGAATGGTCACTCAAAATAGTCGCTAGAGTGAGTCGTATCAAGATTACAAGTGATCCCCTATCTACAGGATAGATGATAACTTGCTGATCTGATGGGGTCCCACAACTTAGATTTCCGCAGATCTCAAGAATGGAACTGCCATTTTTCCCCTCCTCTTCACTGGGAGGAGGAGACAGAAGGGAGCGCTGGTTGTGCAGGTGTGCTGATGCTTCATTCACTTTCAATGGGACTGCAGACATAGTTGAACAGCAAGTGCTTTGGTATTTCCCTCAACCCCATTGAAATGAATGGAGCACTGACAGCACATGCTTGGCCAGCACTACATGCATTTTGAGGTCGCTGCAGGGAAAGGAGCAACCCCCGCAATGACAGGAAAAGAAGGAGATGGAACACCCATTCTCCAGATCGGTGGGGGTCTTAGCAGTGAGACACTGACCAATCAGCAAGTTATCTCCTGTCCTGTGGATAGGGGATAAGTTGTAATATTGGTACAACCCACTTAACCACTTGCCTGACTCCATCGTCAGGCATGTGTTTGGGAGAAAAATGTTAAATTTATTTCCGACGCATGCCATGCGACACGCAAGAGCGTCTCGGGCCCCATTGAAATCAATGGGCGATGATCGTTATCCACTGCCACTGCTGTAACAGCAGTGGCAGAGGATTTCTTCATCCCCACGGGGAGTCCCTTCATCGCTGAACACTATGACAGTGCTGTCGCAGTGTTCAGCGATGAGGGGATTCCCCACGGCAATGATTTTCAGGGGGGAAGGAGACTTGAAATATAAGCCCTTCCACGAAAATGATCCCAAGCGTGTGTGAAAAATGAAAAAATATATATACTCACCTCTCTGTCGTTGTCGGAGACCAGCAGGTCTTGCCGCGTGGCATCCAGGCTATGTGCTGAAGTTCTTTCAGCCGGCGGGGATTTAAAAATGCCCGTCAGCTGAAAGCTCTGCGTCTGATTGGCTGATCGCTCAGCCAGTCACAGGCAGCACTCGGTCCATTCATAGAATTCAGTGAATGGACCGAGCGCTGCCTGTGATTGGCTGAGTGTTCAGCCAATCAGACACAGCACTTTAAGCTGGCGAGGATTTTAAATCCCCGCCGGCTGAATGATCTTCAGTACAGAGTCGGGATGCCACGCGTTAAAACCTGCCGGATCCTGACAGCGGCGGAGAGGTGAGTATATATGTATTTTTATTTTTTACACAAGCTAGGGAGGATTTTTAGTGTACCATTTGGAGAGGTGAGTATATAAATATTTTTTTTTTTGCACAAGCTAGGGGTAATTTTCAGGGAAGAGCTTATATTTCAAGTATTTCCCCCAAAATCACTACTGGGATTGCCTGCATCATATCTCATAAACCATATTAAATATTTTTAAAAACATTACACTCCCAAGTTCAGAAAAAATTATAGAATTTAAATTGCTAATAAAAAAAAGTGTTTTTTTAACCTGTAAATAATGAAGAAATGCATCATTTAAGTGGTTAAAATATGAACGACTGTTGTTTGTGTTTGCGGTCACTAAAGCACAAAACTCACTGCAAAGTTTATTGGCTAGTCGCTAAAAGACCAAGAAACACCTGTTTACACTAGACGATAATAAGCAACATTGACTATTTTTAGGTGAGCTGAAAATAAGTGATTAGCAACTGGTGAACCTCTTAAGCTATTGGTGGCAGTGTTTACAGAGAACAACTATTGCTTTCAATTAGTGATGTGTGATCAGTGGAATAATCGGTTCATGTTGGTATCAGTCCAATTTCACAAAAATCATTGTGATTCAGGACGATCGATTCTCACTCCCATTAAATTCAATTGGAGTAAAAATTGGATTCACTATTTTGCCCTCCAGAAGGTCCTCAGTGCAGCCAAAGCCCCCCAAAATACAGCCACACATTTCGAGAACACTGTATTCCTTGGTCAAAATAGTGTACACTAGTATGTTGATGACTCATAGTACAGACGTGTCACAGAACACAAAAGAAGGCCCACATAGGGTCTCCTAAATCGAAAGTTGCACCAAAAAAGACAGTGGGTGTGGTGCTTGTTTTAAAAGCAATGTCATAAATTTTGCAAAGAGAAATTCTGCCAGGTGAAGAAAACACTCAAGCACAGTCCTGCTCCAAGGAACAGCTGTAGAGCTACCAAATGTATTGCTACACAATACAGCAGGCGTGGCACTTGTTTTCAAAGCAATGTCATAAAGTTTACAAAAGACAAATTCTACAAGGCGAACAGAACAGAAAAGTACGGGCCTTCTCCAAGGAAAAGCTGTAGGGCTACAGCCATTTCTCGTGTTTTAGAAAATTAAAATTTTTGAAGGAAGAGAAGAAGGAAACACGGCGGAAGCAGAAGGAGAACAGCAGCAGTTCCACCACCAGCAGCTACAGCACCTTGAGGGCACATTGTGCTCTTTGTGGAAACATGAGGGCTGTAGCACTGTATTTCCATACTGATACATTTTCCATTATGGGAAAAGTAGAAGGAGGAAACATGGTGGAAGCTGGAGAAGAAGAGCAGCAGCAGTCCCAGCAACAGCACCATGAAGGCACAGTGTGGTCTTTGATATAAATCTATAAATCAATGCTCAGTCATATGTGAGTAAAAATTGCCAGTATGCTAACTAATCAGTGGAATCTGCCATAGAGGTGTAGAAGACAGGTGAAATCCACACCTGGTTCATTTTTCTAAATGTCAGGCAGTCTACATTATTTGTGGACAGGTGGATGTGTCTGTCAGTTATCACACCCCAATGGGCCAACACCATGTATGAGAGCTGATGTACTCTTAGACTGTCATGGATAAATGCTGCCTGTGACTGTCAGTCCTACCTTGTGTTTTTGCTGCAGGCTGTGATGGACTGAAAAAACTATCACTCTGTTAGACTTCCCCTGCCATTGGTATTGGTGCTGCTGCAGCAGTGAGGCCTAGGAGTGTCTTCCGGTTGGTCCCACCACCCATATTGTAGAATAGCTGGGATTAGTGATGGATGGAAAGAATTTTGTGTAGCCCCTTCCTTGACTCTGGTCTTATATTATCCTTCCTCCTCTATACTTCTTCCTTGGGTGGAGCAATGTGTTGAAGAAGATGCCCCCCTTTTTTGCCCCTCCTTGCAGTGTTGAGTAATGATGGACTGGCCAGACAGTTGATAGATTGGTATCCCTTCCTCTTCCTGTAATGTCTCTCTGGCCATGCGACTACGCTCCCCTAGAGATATGAGTTTTAGGACCGCATTTTGGCATCTATGACATGTACCACTATTT
Source organism: Eleutherodactylus coqui (assembly GCF_035609145.1). Taxonomy (NCBI): domain Eukaryota; kingdom Metazoa; phylum Chordata; class Amphibia; order Anura; family Eleutherodactylidae; genus Eleutherodactylus; species Eleutherodactylus coqui. Next base: position 170,493,212 of record NC_089839.1, read on the forward strand.
GGAAGTTGTATTTTGTCACATATATATCTATGCTGATGTGGAGGGCGTTGAAAGGTGGTATTAAGAAGTGGAGGAGCAGATAGAGGTGGAGGAGCAGGGGTTGAGGAAGGGACAGGCAAGGATGAATATCCCACAACTCTTTTGGGGTACCATGAAATGTGGACCACGGACCACCGCTTTCGGCTTTAAGACCCACCTTCAGGATATTGACCCAGTGTGCTGTTAAGGATATGTAATGTCCCTGGCCATGCTTGCTAAACCAAGTGTCCATGGTCAGGTGCACCCTTATCACTCACACGACGATGCAGGGCAGGGATGGCTTTTTAGGCAAAGAAATGTTGGCTGGGCATCTGGTACTATGGGTTAGCATGGAGCATCACATTGCAGAAGGTGTCTGTGTCCACTGGCCTGAAGGGCAGTAATTGCATTGCAAGCAGTTATGCAATGCTTCTGTTCAGGCTCTGAGCTCATGGATGGTTGTAGTGGTATATCTTTTTTACGTTCCCATAGCTGGGGGATGGAAGGCTGGCTGTTGATTTGGTCATGCTGGAATATGGAATAGATTAGAATGTCGGAGAAAGTAGTGGTGATGGTGGCTGCTCAACGTCTGCTCTCCGTAACCCACTCCTGGCTCTGAAGCCTGCAGTTCGATGCTGTTTCTCTGTTTGCTTTTCTGTCTGTCTTGTGTTTTTTTAACGCGATTGTCAATGGGACTTTCTAATGTTAAAAATGCATCGCAAGTTTGTTCTTTGCGATTTTTGTGCAATGCGCTTTTAACATTAGAAAGTCCCATTGACAATCGCATTAAAAAAACGCAAGTGGGTAAGAGCCCTAATATTAACAAAAAAGTGTTGCCAGAGTGCAGCTAGCATCTTTGTGAACTGTCCCTGTTTGGACAGTGTAAATGAATTCCCCAAACCCCACTGCTAGCTGTGTAATGTGTGCAAAATAACTCGTAGTGGCCAGATTGATGACTTTGAATGACACCTGAGGCCACAAACCTAAAACTGCAATATTCTGCAAGCCAAAACGTATGACAGCAGCAGAAATATACCCTCTTCCCAATGTATAGACCAGTGGTGGCAAACCTGTGGCACGCGTGCCAGAGGTGGCATGCAGAGCCCTCCCTGCTGGCACGCATCACCATTGGCTGTGAACCACATTAGAGAATGCCTGCAGGGGCCGCGGCTCCCCTGATGGCATTCACTCATCAGCGAGCTGCCATCAGCGCTGCTATCTGCGCTGATCCCGGAGCACACTGTGATACTCCTCCTCCTACTTGGTTCCGCGAGAGCAGGGGGAGGAGGCATCCGGCAGCACACTGACGTCAGTGTGCACCAGCAATCAGGCAGGAGAGGAGCAGCGCTTCCACGAGGAGGAGGGGTAAGTATGTAGGTCTTGGGGGGGCATTATTACTGCTGGGGGGACCGCTGGGGGGGGCATTATTACTGCTGGGGGACCGCTGGGGGGCATTATTACTGCTGGGGGGGGACCGCTGGAGGGACATTATTACTGTTGAGGGAGACCGCTGGAGGGGCATTATTACTGCTGGGGGGGGGGGGGCATTATTATGGCTGAGGAGACCGCTGGGGGAGGCATTATTACTGCTGGGGAGACCGCAGGGAGGGGCATTATTACTGCTGGGGGGGCATTATTACTGCTAGGGGGACCACTGAGGGGGGCATTATTACTTCTGGGGTACAGTTGGGGAGGCATTCTTACTGCTGGGGGACCGCTGTAGGGGCATTATTACTGCCAGGGGAGCGCTGGGGGGGTGTCACTATTATTACTGCTGGGGGGCCACTGGGGGGGGTGTCACAATTATTACTGCTGGTGGGGTGTCACTATTATTACTGCTGGGGGGTTACTGGGGGCTGTCACTATTATTACTTCTGGGGGGGCTGCTCTGGGGGGGGGTCACTATTATACTGGAGGCCGCTGTGGGATGTCACTATTATTGCTGGGGGGGTCACTATTATCGCAGGGGGGGTGTCACTATTACCGCTGTGGGGTGTTGCTATCATCGCTGGGGTTTGTTTACATGTGGCGCAAATGGGCAGGGCTGTTTCAAAATAGACAGGGCGCAGATTCTGACTGCTTTTTGGATGCGGAAATGCTGCAGAATTTTCCACAGATATTTCTGTGGATATTGTCTGAGGACAATTTCTGCAGTATTACTGCATCCAAAAGCAGTCCCAATCTGCATGCTGTTTTTTTTTTTTTAAGCGGCCCGGTCCTTTATAGAATGACGGGGGCAAAATCATACGTCGTGATAAGCCCCGCCCCTGATGTGCTGGCACTTTGCGGTAAATAGGTGGGTTTTGGGTTGCAGTTTGGGCACTCAATCTCTAAAAGGTTTGCCATCACGGGTATAGACCATGTTTCTTATAGGCAAATGAACACGATGCAGCAACTCTCTCTGCTCCCTCCATTAGAACACTGTTTATGTTCTCTGCTGGTAAACAATCTTACACACCAGAATCAATATATCCTCTATAGAATATCTGTCCCTATTAACAACAGACGACAGTTTATATAGGTGTATAAATGTGATGCAGCTTTTCTGTCCTGTGCTTACCCATAAAATGACCACTGGTTACACTGTGCCTATTTTATATATGGCTGGGTCATGTGATGCAGGCGTCTAATGAAACTCCTGCCCATGTGCAAGATGGAAGATACATTTGGTGACATCAGCAAGGCGTCCTGTCTTCTGATTGTTGCATTTTCCTATTATTTTCGCAAAAAATTGGTTTGGACTAACCCAATTCAATTATACAATTTTATTGCCCAGCCAATCAAGATAAGCAATACTATTTACAATCACTCTCAAGCAATTTTTCGGACAATAGTTGTCCTGTTAGTAAAGCCATCCTTAGATTTCACTCATCAGTTGGTCCACAACTAATGTTTATCTGCTCTTATGACTCACTAGCAGAACATTGAGATGAACTCCTCATATTTAGCAATCGGTGTAGCCTTCCTCCTGTCACTCCCAAGATGTCCTCCTCTCATCCCTATAGCACTGATAATGGCTAATTAACATATACACAGTTGCAAGAAAAAGTAAATGACCCCTTGGAATTACCTTGATTTCTGCATTTAGTGCTAGTAAAATGTGGTCTTATTGTTATGTAAATCACAATTATAGATAAATACAATGTAACAACTAATAATAGAAAAACAGGTCTACTGAGCTAATTTGCTGTGTCAGCACTTGGATGCCTTGTGATCATTGAGGAAGCAATGAATTCCAGAGTCATACACAGAAGAGAAGAGACCCTCATATCAAAGATAAAGATGGGCCCCTTATGCTGGATTTTGGCACTCATAACAGAAGGGTCTGGTGTTTGTTTTCCTTTCCACTCCCTTTGCATTACACTTAAGACATTTCCTAATCTACTTGCTTTCAAGTAATTCAATTTCTCTGGAGAAAGTAGTCCTGCACTGATTACAACCACCCAGCAGAGGAGGGCCCCCTCTCTCCATGGGCCCTATAGTATTGCCTCTATGGTACATATGGAACTCTCTGTTGCATCAAAACATTTTATAAAAGAATGTAAGGGCAGCCAGCCATCCATGACTGCAAGCTGTAGAGACATTGAGTGTTGCAATGACCCAAAACACACAAGAGAATGAAATAAAGAATGGTTAAAAAAGAAGATTTGTCAGAGTCTTGACCTCAACCCCATCACGATGTTGGTTCATGACCTGAAGAGGTCTGTGCACAGAAGGCACCCCAGAAATATTGATGAGCTGAAACATATTGTCAGGAAAATTCCTCCTTGATATTGTGCAAATCATATTTACAGCTACCAGTGACGTTTATTGGAGGTAATTTCAGCTGAAGGCGATCTACCGGTTATTAAATTCAAGTTTTCGCTTACTTTTTCTCTGTGCATTGTTGATGTTTATATAGTGTGCTCATAAAAGACATGAATGGTACAACTTTTTCTATGTCATTACTGTAGTAAGATTGTGTTTGTCTATAATTGTGACTTAGATAACAATCAGACCACATTTTATTGCTAATCAATGCAGAAATTCAGGAAATTCCAAAGGGTTCACTTACTTTTTATTGCAACTTTATACCCATAATTTACATATGAACAGATTAATATTTACTAAGAATTGTAAAATCATGAGAATTACAATCATTATAACCTACAAAATCTACTCATACTCCAAATTTTTTCACGGACACTGGAAAGAAGTCCTGTATTGTTACAGATTTCCAGGAATTTGGGGGTGATTAGCAATTATTGCATTGGAGGGGCAAGGATGTGACAGGGGAGTATTATTTTTTTGCTATTTTAACAAATATTCTGCTGAAAGATTTTTAGTGAAACACCTTGACAAGCTGTTTAAAGGCATATATATATTTTTCTGCATACATTGCTACCCACTCATTGGTTCCAAAAGCAGCCACCCGCCATTATCCCAGCTTTGTTTGAATGAATATATAATCAAACATACACTATTATACAATCCTCTATAATAAACTGCTCAGAAACACATGCAGTGCCAACTTCCAAGAATCGTTAAGCAACAATTGTCTTTGCTGATGATATGTCTGGTATTACACGTACAGTAAAACTACTATATTAACTTACAGGACTACTGTCAGAACAGGTGTGGACCCACGTACCACAGACTCATTTGGCTTAAGGCTACTCCTGAGCAAAGTACCTGGGATCCCATGGTTTTTTACTAGAGTTGAGCAAATGTACTCTGCCGAGCTTGATGCTCGTTCGAGTATTAGCGTACTCGACGGTGCTCGTTACTCGAACGAGCATCAAGCTGTGTTCGACCCTGGCCCAGTTTTTGGCTCCTTCCCGCTGTGATGTGCCTGTTTTGGCAATTTTTTTGTCTGGCAGGCAGGAGAGAAGGAGAGAGAGAGAGAGAGAGAGAGAGAGAGAGAGAGGAACCTAGAAAAAAAAGAAAAAAAAGCTCGGCATCCGGCGTCCCACATACAAAAATGCTTGAGTCTCCCATTGTAGTCAATGGGGTTCGTTACTCAAGTAGAGCTCTCGAATCTTAGGTAAAGCTTGACTCAAATAACGCGGACTTGAGCATTTGGGTGCTTGCTCATCTCTATTTTTTACCCATTAATCCTTCCAATTGGGATCTGGTCTTTGCTGCAGAGACCCCCCCCCTCCCCCAGGTAGTTACTCCAAGAGTACTGTAGTTTCTGTTCTTGAACTTGGCTATTGAAACTAATGGAGCTTTGGCCAAACATGCACACTGCCATTCAATTCATTTTGCTAGTGTCTTGAAGGACAAGGAGCTCCTGTTCTGGTGATCGGTTAGGGTGCCAGCTGTTGAACCTCCAGCAATCAGCTAATTTCCTCAATCCCTATTTAATGTCACTGAAATACTCCTTTAACAGCTATGGCAGAGCAGTGGAATTTTGCGATCTTCCGTAATGTCCCATGACTTATTATTAGCTATGTTTCTGCACAGTTAATTTCTATGTATTAAGGAAATGGTGTTCTATAAATGTTCATTAGAGGTTCCATATTTCTCCTAACTGGACTATTAAAATTATCTCATATTTACTGCTGACCAACAAACAAGATTGGTTAAGAATAGAGATGAGCGAACGTGCTCGTTTAGAGCAATTACTCAATCGAGCATCGCTTTTTTCAAGTAACTGCCTAATCGGGTGAAAAGATTTGAGGGGCGCCAGGGGTGAGCAGGGGCTAGTGGGGGCGGGGGGAAGAGAAAGAGAGAGCTCCACCCTGTTCCCCCTTGCTGCCCCCGGCTCCACCCTGCCACCCACCGGCGCCCCCCCGTATCTTTTCGTCCAAGTAGGCAGTTACTCGAAAAAAGCGATGCTCTATCGAGTAATTGTCCTAAACGAGCACGTTCGCTCATCTCTAGTTAAGAACCAAACTGAAGACATCTACTTGCTCCACCCCTGTATTTCCCAAGATGACCTGATGACACCTCATAAAAATTATAATTACCGTAAAAAAATATTTGAAAGTAGTACAGTCTGAGGTCGCAGTAACACCTGTGGAGGCAAATTTATGCTTTGAAAACAGGCTGTTAGGCTAAATGGGGGAAAGCTATAAAACAAACCCAGTGAGCTCACCACCTTTGCTCACTTCAGGTATTTTATTAGTTTTTTTCTTTTTAAGAGCACAAAAGGAGACATTTTTGTAATCGGTGCATAAGGGGGTATTACTACTGATGGGGATATAAGAGATCATTATTACTGTGTGGGTGCAGAAAATGCAGCATTATAATTGATGGGGAGATACAGATACATTGTTACTCTGTGCCTTAAAATAAAAGTTTTTATCTTATTGGTTGCTACATGTAACCCAGTGTGACAACTGCTTTCCTCTGCATCCGTTTTAGGCTACAGTCATCTATGTGACTTCAGGCATCTTTTCGACAAATTGTGTTATGTCCACAACCTTCTGTTCAGTATATGATGTAAAACAGGTGTAGAATTCTCCAAATTATCTGTTTATGCAGGAAGCATTGTTAGATGTCGTAATGCGCCTTACATAAATAGCAAGTTTTTAACACCACATATGCCTATGCATTGTTAATCTGAATTACTGTGTGTACTCTTCCTTGGCTAAAAATACTCCATAAAAATACTAGGAAAATATGTAGTGCGCCCCCTGGGGATAGTAGTAAGGGACAATAGTCAATCTAATATTCTAAAAAGAATTTAATCAATTTTAATGATCTTATTTGTTGTAGATTGTAGACAGATGTTGATTGTCATCTACATGCTGGTGATACATACTCTTTAAGCCCTTAATGACACGGCCACCTTTTCTTCCCATTTTTGCTCCCCCCCCCCCCCCCTTTAAAAAAAATTGTAACTCCTTTATTTATCCATCTACGTCGCTGTATGAGGACTTGTTTTTTGCAGGACAAGTTGTATTTTTCAATGGTGCAATTTAATATACCAGATAATGTACTGAAAAACTTTTAAAAAATGCTAACTTGAGTAAAATGAAAAAAAAAAAAACAACATTCCGCCATCTTTCAGTGCGTCTTGTTTCTACGGCGCACAAACTGCAACAAAAATGAAATGATAACTTTATTCTATGGGTCAGTACTAGAGATGAGCGAGTATACTCGCTAAGGCACTACTCGCTCGAGTAATGTGCCTTAGCCGAGTATCTCCCCGCTCGTCCTGAAAGATTCGGGGGCCGCCGCAGCTGACAGGTGAGTTGCGGCGGGGAGCGGGGCAGAGCGGGCGGGAGAGAGGGAGAGAGAGATCTCCCCTCCGTTCCTCCCTGCTCTCCCCCGCAGCTCCCCGCCCCGCGGCGGCACCCGAATCTTTCGGGACGAGCGGGGAGATACTCGGCTAAGGCACATTACTCGAGCGAGTAGTGCCTTAGCGAGTATACTCGCTCATCCCTAGTCAGTACGATTGCTATGATACCAAACTTGTATAGTTTTTTTTTTACTGTACTACTCTTTTCTTTTCAAAGACATTTAATTTTTAAAAATTATTTTCTGCCGACATCCTCTGTGCGCAATAACTTTTTTATTTTTCTGTCGACATAGTTGTGCGAGGGCTCAGTTTTTGTGGGATGTCCTGTAGTTTACGTTTGTACCAATTCAGAATGCATATGACTTTTTGATCACTTTTTATAGCGTTTTTTCTGGGAGACAGGGTAACTGAAAAAGTACATTTCTGGCATTCTTAATTTTTTTTTCCGGACAGCATTCACCGTGTGGGGTAAATAATGCACCACTTTGATAGATCGGACTGTTACGGATGCGACAATACTAAATATGTATTTTTTTTTTAATGATTTAGATTTTTTTATTACAGATATGGCAAAAGGAGGGGTTATTTAAACTTTTATTACTTTTTTTTTCTTTACAATTAATAAAACTTTATTGATCTTATTTTCGCTTTTCCTTTAAGCCCCCCTGGGGGACTACAACATGCGATACTTTGAACGCTCCTATAGTATGACATAATGCCATAGCATTACATCATACTGCGATTTGACAGGCAGTCCGTCAAGCCACCCCATGGGGATGGCTTGATAGGCAGTCTCCTAAGGCAGCCCTGGGGCCTTTCAGAAGGCCCCCGGCTGCCATGACACCTGCACAGCTCCCCCGATCGCATATTAGCTTTTTAAAACCCAACTCCACACCATTCGCAACCTGAATGGTTGTTTGAATTTACTCATTCACGGTGATTGGTTTATTGGGTTGCCTGATTCACGGTGATTGGTTATTTGAGTTGGCTGATTCACGGTGATTGTTTTTTTGGTTTGGCTGATTCACGGTGATTTGTTGTTTAGGTTGGCTCAAGTACAGGTGGTGTTGAATAGGGATACATGCACCCCGATCTCTCCATGGGTAGGGGCCGTATTCGGGGGATTTAAATGCCGCTTCATACATACCCCGACGCTCCAGGACGTAAATGTACGTCCTGGAGCGGGAAGGACACTGGGAAGTTAATGGTAGTTTAGTGTTGCCTATGTCACATGTAACTGGTAATGTACTTTTATTGAGTTATAACTTTGTTTTTGCAGCAATTCAGATAGAATTTTAGCTGTCCTTATAACCTATGCGTCATATCAATGCATGTATCATTTCCAATTGTTGTGAATTGTACACAAAGGTGTTATTGTACACATGGCACATGCATCTGCTTGTTTTTGCAGGTCTGGAGCTGCCTGGAAATTATTAATTTTTATTTTTTTCCCCAGCATCTAGGGCTTATTTAAGGGCTTTGGCAGTGGGATTTCCTACCATGAAAGTTGCATTGATTTGCACAAAAAACGCATTTTTGTGCGAATTGCAAAACGCTGTCCTAATTTTTGCAGGTGCAAATTTTATTCGCTTGTAAAAAATGGACACGTGACCGCTTTCATTAGAAAGTATTGGTTCCAATAGATGCGAATCGCAAACGCGCCTAACATGCGGGAAAAAACTGACTAAGCCCTTATAGAATTACTGTAAATCTTAGATACAATAATTGGCGCATTTTTAATTATTTCCACAGGTTTAACAGACTTTTAACATGTTGTCTTTTTTTCTTACTGCTGCAGAGCATCTTCACGGTAAGTAACGTAATTACTCTGCATCATGTTCTATGCTTATGGATTTATCTTTGTATGACGGCTGATCTTACTTATAATTTAATCCCTGAGGAACGAGTCGTAGAATCACAGTAATTTTCAGTGATAGATATGAAGACTGCCATAGTAGTAGCAATGTGGCTCAGTAATGCAATATGTTTAACCTCAAAAACGGCTCAATGGTTCATAGTATTGTGGTAAAAATCAGGAATATCTTTACTAAGTGGGAAAGGGCATATTGTGATGATTGTGACTGGACTGTGGGAGTTTTTTGTCTGACAGTAGTAACTGTATTTCCACCCGATGTACCATATATCTAAGAAATGTCTACCTTAGGGCTCAGTCACACGGGCGCATCGGCGCCTGTGTTACTGCAGGAGGAAGACGGCCGCACTTCAGGACGGACGTCTCTCTGCAGCGCCGGGAGAAAGAATATGTTACCGGCTTCATTGCCGGTCATGTGTTCTTTCTTCAGCGCTGCAGAGAGACATCCGTCTTAAGGTACGGCCGTCTTCTTCCTGCAGGAAGGGCTCAGTCACACGGGCGCATCGGCGCCTGTGTACGGGTGCCGATGCACCCGTGTGACTGAGCCCTCACTGAGAGCCCATGTACTCGTATAAACAAGCAGAGTACTAGTGTAGATCGATCCGAAGCGGTAGAACCCTGTTTCAGGTCGAGCTTTTCTAAAAGTTTGGTTGGGCATGAACCCAAACCGAGTTTTACGCAAAGTTCCACATCAAACAGGGTTCTACTGGTTCGGTTTGCCCCACATCACTGGTGTATAATACTTTCTAAGAGCCATAAAATCCCTGTATAACACAGTGTTAAAATCTTTTATGATTCCTAGACCATGTTAAACACCAGACTTAGGGGTTTTAGTGAACTCCCAGTTCAGTTCGAACTAATTTGGAAAGAACCAAACTTTTGAAAAGTTTGCTCATCACTACAACGGAACAACCTTTATCAGTGATTATAATATTTTAACCCTACTTAGAGAAATTGTCTTCTTTACCAAAGGACTTCACTGTATTGTTAGGACAGGATCTGATCCTGTTCTTGGCACTTAATCCATGGCTTATGTATGGGTAAGTGCAGCTTTTGTCCTTGAGTGATACTGCAGCTGTTCCCATGTGTCACTTTTGCACCAAAAATTGTAGCAAACCGCATGTAGAAGGCAACATTCAAAGAACAATACACGTGACATTTTTACAAGTAGTTTGCCTCATCATGATCTTTCTTTTGTCATCAGCACAACCCATGTCTCTATTTTATCAGGAGACTGACGCAGGTTGTTGCAGGGCACAGTTGCAGCCTTTGAAATGTATCTGCCTGTGCTAATGACAGCTGACCAACAATCAGCTTGTCAGTCATTGGTCAATATGTATACAGGCAGATTTTGTGCTCTATGGGGGAGACCGATTGTTAACACAATAATTAATTCCTATCCTGTTTTAGAACATCATCACCACACCAGCTGAGTGCTCATCCATGTTCTGGTTCTGTGTAGAATGCTGTTTGTTCTTTTTTGTCCTGTTTCAATAATAATTGCTATTCAAGTGAATGGGATTGAGCTGCAATTCCAAGCATAGCCACTAGACAATGCACGGCGCTATGTGATGTACATGTAAGGCCTAATTCACATAATGGATTCTGGTGCAGAATCTGCATATTCCACACCAAAGTCCACACTATAGCCACTTACCATCTGCCTCCTACTGATTTCAAGGGCTATTCTGTGTTACTGTTTTGCAATGCAAAGGGAGTAACAAATTCCCATGCAAATCTGCATTTAGTAGATGTGGATTATGTGGCGGATTTGTTTGTGGCATAAATTTACACCACATGTAAAGGCACCCTAGAAATACACATCTCACAAAAATATCACATCCGCTTCTAGCGAATACTTTATATATTGGCCCTCAGTTACTAATAATGTCTAATATTTATACAGTGTAAACTTCGAGCAGAGAGTGCCACAGTTACCAGAGTATGCATGCTGTGTGATAGACTTGGCACATCTGGCTAGACACAAGCCACTTCTCTGTTACTTACACCCTCTCATGGTTGGCTCATTTTAAACCATTATTTTGCTCCAATAACCTGGCGCACACCAGTAATAAATCTGGCGCATTTGATAACTCAACCAAACCACAGCCCCTTCTCTAGACATTTTTGAAAAATGTCTGCCAAGTCACAAACATGTTTGTTTTTTTGTGAAAATCAATAATAAATGTATCTACATTGATTTGTGCCAAAAAGGTGCAACTTAGATAAGAATTCTGACACAAAAGCAATAGCAAATGTGGGTCATAATTTACCAAACGTGATGAATATAAGAAATAAACATGTAAAAAATGTATATATGTACATAAATATATATATCAGAATTTTTTTGCATATATATATATATATATATATATATATATATATATACTACGAAATTGTGACTCATTCTTCATATAGCAGACTCCAATAAACCTTTTTAGCAGAAAATCACCCATTTTACATGTACAGTAATTAAGCCTCACTTATTCTCAATGTAATGTTCTGTCCAGTGATAAATTATTCCGGCTCTTACAATATTTTTTCACTCTATCTGTAACACCTATGACAATACTAAATTATCATGCCACAAATTTTCTCTCCCCAGGCTTAGGCAAGTAACTTGCAAGTTATTAGCCGCTCACCTTGAAAGCACATAATGCAAAATGATCACAATGTGCTTCTGTCTATTGATTGACTGTGCAAGTGCTTTTATTTTGCCGAGAAATTGGCTAATTTCTGTAGAAGGATTGTAATTTTAATTTTAATGGTCTATTTAGAATTTAAATACAGGATATTGTGCATTAGAAATGCAGACGACTCTTTGACAACCCCTTTTTTTTCTGCCAACTAGACTCATGTTTTACTAATGCAGGTAAGGAACTTACTGTACGTGGCTATGGACTTGCTTGATAGATTGTTTTTTTTCATTGAGTCTCTACTAACTATGTTGGTGTGGTTTGTTTTTTGTACTTTACGATAATGAACGGGCAAAAATATACCTTTAGGCCTTAGTCAGACGGGCGTTTTTTCGCGCGATTTGCGCATGCGCATGCGATTCGCGCATATATAGAACCAATGGTTCGCTATGGTATCGGTCACATGTCCGCTTTTTATGCGGATATGCGATAAATTATAGGGCACGACGATTCGCAGATCGCGCCTATCTGCGTTCAGCGTTTTATGTGCGCACCAAAATCATTTACTGCAGCTAGCTGCGTTTTTTTCGCCGGCCAGTCTAAGTTTCATGCGCATTTTGATGCGCACAGCGATTTTTCTCCGGTCAGACTGGCGTTTTGCTGCGACGATTAACGCGGCTAGGTGCAGATTTTTCCCGCGATTTTTCGCCCCCGGTCACGCGATTTGCGCATCCGCATCCGACATGCGATGCGCAAATCGCGCGAAAAAACGCCCGTCTGACTAAGGCCTTAAAGTGATTCTCCGCAATTATGATAGACTATCAATTTTGATTACTGGGAATTAGAGATGAGCGAACGTACTCGGTAAGGGCGATTTCGCAATCGAGCACCGCAATTTTCGAGTACTTCACTACTCGGGTGAAAAGTACTCGGGTGCGCTGTGGGTGAGCGGGGGTTGCAGCGGGGAGTGGGGGGGAGAGGGAGAGAGAGAGGGCTCCCCCCTGTTCCCCGCTGCTACCCCCCACTCCCCTCTGCAACCCCCCGCCCCACAGCGCACCCGAGTAGTGAAGTACTCGAAAATCGCGGTGCTCGATTGCGAAATCGCCCTTACCGAGTATGTTCACTCATCTCTACTGGGAATCCATTTCTGCCAATCAGCAAAGTAAAGCATACAAATGGCTGTGCCCAGAACTGCAGTTTGTCCTATTCAGGTATGGGACAAGCTGCAGAACCAGGCACAGTGACTTATTAATACAGTGTAGTCAAAAAGACTCATCCAGCGCTATATCTCAATACAGGTGTCCTATATTAAGCTCTTCCCTCCCCATGACGTAAGGGTACGTCATGGGAGCGGGGTACTTCCCGCAAAATGACGTACCCTTACGTCATAGGGATAGCGCAATCCCGCAGCCGGAGCGGTCTGTCACTAGTAGCCGGCCTCCCACTGCGACAGTCCCTCTGTGACTCCAGCCGGCTCTCGTGATAACATCGCGAAAGCCTGGCTGGTTGCTATGGCAACAGAATGCCATATACCGGTGTCCTGTATTGCCATTGCCTAAGATCGCTATAGTAAGCCATAAGGCATGGCAGGAGAGAAGTCCTGCCATGCCTTATCGTAGCGATCTTCAGTCCTGCAGTGTAAGTCCCTCAGAGGGACACAGATTGTGTAAAAATAAGAGCAAAATAAAGTACAAAAAATAAAAATGTAAAAAAACAAAGTTAAAAAACGCTTCTTATATTAGCATAAAAAATGTAAAAAAAAAATCCCACATATTGGGTATCGACGCGTCCGTAATGACGCGTGCAATAAATTGAACATGCTTTTCATCCTGCATGGCAGAAAGCGTTAAAAAAAACCGCTAAAGAACTGAGGCGATATGCACATTTTTTCACATTTTGCCTCCCAATAAAGGCAATAACAGTGATTTAAAAAAAACGTATGTACCCCAAAATGGTACCAATAAAAACTACAGCTCATACCGCAAAAAATAAGCCCTCATAGAGCTCTGTCTGTGGAAAAATAAAATAGTTACAGGACTTTTAATGCAGTGAGTTTAAAAAAAAATAATAATTTCAAAAAAAGGGCTTTTATTGTGGAAAAGTGGAAAAACCTAAAAAAAATATAAGAATTTTGGTATTGTTGTAACCGTACCGACCAGCAGAAAAAATGTAGTGTATCATTTATGCTGCATAACTAACGCTTTAAAAAAAAAAAAAAAAATCTATGGCAGAATTGATGCGTTTTCTTTCCCTACCATCATAAAAAAAAAAATAATAAAAGTTTTACAATATAGCCTATGTACCCAAAAATGGTGCCAACAAAAACTAGAGTTCGCCACGCAAAAAACAAGCCCTTATACGTCCGCGTCGACGGGAAAATAAAAAAAGTTATGGCTGTTACAAAAAAGGAGATGAAAAAATACCAAAAATCGTTTGGTCCTCAACGCTAAAATAGGCCATTCAACTCCTGAGCCCGCTCCATACACAGCATGTGCTGTATGTGTGTCACAAAGGGGTTAAGGTGAAAAGCTTCCTATAAGGCCACTTTCAGACTAGCATATATTAAGTATAGCATATATTATGGTCTGCAAAACAAGGACCAAATACGGCGCTAATATAAATGAATCTATGTATCTATTCACGTTGCCATATTTTCAAAATGCGGCATGACCTATTTTCCCCGTATTTACCACCATATTAGTGTTTTTTTCTATTGGGAAAAATACGGATCAGTGTTTGTCCAGTAGAAAATAAAATATTACAAGGCAAATACTGATCAAATAGTGATGAAATTCTGAAGATCTACAGTCGTAATGTCATCTATAACATGTCCGTAATATGGATTCATATTACAGATTGTTACAATACGCTAGTCTCAAATTGGCCTGAGGGTCTATTTACACAGACAATTTTTCGGATGATTTTGAGATGCACTGTAATCGTATGTAAAAAGAACCCATTATTTTTAATAGGGTAATATACAGGACCATTTTTCCATTGCACCAATAGAGTAAGAGAGAATTGGCCATTAATTCCTTTGGGAGTAGAAAAAAAATCACATCTCACCCATGTGTAAATGGGATTTTTATGCGCATGCGCTTGGCATTTCCCATTTAATTATTGAAGTGATAAACGATTTTTTTCATGTGTATGAAAATCTCATGTACAACGATAGAATAGCAAAAAAAAAAAACATTTGTTTACGAGTGCGATATTGGTCTGAGTTTCTCGGACAGATATCGCATTCGCTTATGTAAATACAGTTTAATTTGAAATTGGTTCTTTTTATTCCTGGAGCTTTATTCTTTTTTGCATTATTTCAAAAAAATATGGGGGAATTTATATATTGAATGATGCCAGTTTTCTAGCACAAAAAAGTCCCAGAATGACATGAGAGGATAGAAGAACTCTTCAAGTTTTTATTGCACCTTACAGATGCTCGATGTGGGCGCCATTGGTGGCACAGCAGATGTCAAGTCGGTAGCCCAGTTCTGCCCAGATGCATCCCGGCATATATTCTGTTATCAATTCAACTGCAGCAGAGATGCCTTGTTTTAGCTCTTCTAGTGTCAACAATGGCGCCCACATCGGACATCTGGGACACTGGAAACCTGAAGAGTTCTTCTGTCTTTTCACGTCATTCTGGCTGTTGTATATCAATACATATAAGAAAAAAATCAGCTTTACTTTTGAACTATTCTTTTTGAACCCCCCTGTATTTGTTTGAAGTTCTGATAAAAGTAGAGCACACTTGAAATTCTACATATTCGTGTGGAATGAAACTACCGTATAACAGTTGTAGTTGCAGCTGTCACACTACAACAGGGCTGCATGTTTCCTTGACCTTATACTCCTCTTCTTGTTGGAGCTAATCCAAGCTCTGGCAAAAACAATGTTTTCAAAAGTTGTGCTGGAAGTACACTTTATAAAAGAGTGCAACTAGCTATGAACTCTATTACATTGCTAAAAGAACTTCAGCTTATACTTCTCTGTTTCAACAGTTTTTGTTTTTCTACTGACTTCTATGTTGCATGGAGGCTGGTCCATTTAAAATCTTTGCCATCTGGTAATGGGCCAAAAATTTTTTAAGAAACACTTCAGAGAAAACTGATACCATATTGTCATGGCTTGTCAGTCGCGACCGACGGTGTCGCGGTATGTTAACCACGATGCAGAAACAGACTAGTCCTATACAGGTTACTGGTTGACACTTTATTCCTACCCCTCTCTTAGCTCATTGCTGTTTATTGCCGTTCAGTTGGCCGTGGGGGTTGGAGCTGTCCAAGGTCTCCTGGAGTTAGCAGTGGATCTTTCAGTTAGGTTGTGGTTTATTTCCCTCTCTCTCTTGGTTATTTGTACTATGGTTCAGGTAGCAGGCCAAGAGGTGTTAAGCAGGTTCGCACTTATCAGAGCGGTCAATCTGCTGTTAGGTAGGGACTTTCCCATTTAGGAGCAGGGTCAGTTTTCCCCTATTTTGTGTTTTCCTTTGTTGAATAGGGGTTTTATTGCAGGAATGTGGTTCCCATTGGTCCAGTGTTGACACAGTCTTGCGTCTGCCCCAAGGTGTGCATTGCATCCAGGTCAAATGTGACAAGTATGTTGTGCCTGGTGCAAGGATTGATTCTTTTTTGTCTTTTCATCTTTGTAGAATGCTCCACTCCCTTAGGCTCTACATTTGGCATGACAGTGTATAAGTTTTGACCAAAGTGCTCTACAATCCCTTCCTGCAAATGGACATACTTTGAGCAGGTACCCAAAAGAAACAGAAATCTTCTTCTAGTGGGTGGGACATTACTAGTATAGGTTTCTGCTGCAACGTGAATGTCTGCAGAACCCTTCCGAGGAGGTAAACCAGCCGACATTGTTGGGGAAAGTTGCGTTTGGCTTTAGTGATTTTTTTTTCCGACAAGTTGCTCAGTTTTTCACCTATTTTGTGATGGCCCATTTATATGGACAACATATGAACAATGTTAAGTTATTTCTTTGATGTGAGAGGGATCGTGTACTCAGAATTTGTAACACAAGGTCAAAGAGTCAACCAAAGTTTTTCGTAAAAAAGTTATGAAAAGGTTGATTCATGATTTATGGAAAAAATGGGTGACTGGTTCTTCCATCATGACAACACACCTGCCCAGACGTGCTAACTGTTACGCAATTTTTGACGAAAAACAGCTTGACACCCTTACCTCACCCTCCGTATTCACCCTATCTCACTCCATGCAACTATTTTTTATTTCCTTGAGTTTAAAGAGGCCTTAAAGGAAAATGTTTTTGCTGAAGAGGTGAAACAAAAAATGGCACAAGTACTAAAAGACATCAATAGCGACAAGTTTAAAAAATGCCTTGAGCAGTGGAAAAAATGTTTGGACAAATGTATTCCTTCATATGGAAAGAAATTTTGAAGGAGACTGAAGTTTCAAAATGTACAAAAAGATTATTTTACCAATGAATTCCTGTTCCTTTTTGTCACCCCCTCGTATCATGCCCTAATTATATTTGCTTAACTGCAATAGAAGGTAATAATTAGAGATGAGCGAGTATACTCGCCAAGGGCAATTGCTTGAGCGAGCATTGCCCTTAGCGAGTACCTGCCCGCTCAAGAGGAAAGGTTCGGGTGCCGGCGCTTGGGAGTGGTGAGTAGCGGCAGTCAGCTCGGGGGAGCGGGGGGGGGGGGGGGGAGAGAGGGAGAGAGAGATCTCCCCTCCGTTCCTCCCCGCTCTCCCCTGCAGCTCCCTGCCCGCCGCTGGCACCCGAACCTTTCCTCTCGAGCGGGCAGGTACTCGCCAAGGGCAATGCTCTCTCGAGCAATTGCCCTTAGCGAGTATACTCGCTCATCTCTAGTAATAATATGTCCTTTTGATCATACAGACATTACCAGAGCTATGATTGAAGGGGAGCTCCAATGATAAGGAGCAGGATCAGAGAAACCTCTTATTCTGGACTTTAACCCCATAACAACCACCGATACACCTTTTGACAGCCTGTATGGGCAGCCTATGTATGAAGAGAGATCACAGGGCGACTTCTTTTCATACTGTGCGGGTGTCAGCTGTTTATTACAGCTGACACCCGTGGGCAATACCTGCAATCGGCCACGCTGTTATTAACCCCCTAAATGCCGCTGTCAATTCTGACAGCGGCATTTAAATCCCCCTCACATAGACTGCTGCCCTGTGCCCCTCACATAGACTGCTGCCTCAGGGCTCCTCACACAGACTCCTGTCCCGGGCCCCTCACGCAGACTGATGTCCCGGGCCCCTCACATAGACTGCTGTCCCGGGCTGATATAGACTGTTGCTCCGGGCTCCTCATATAGACTGTTGTCCCGGGCCCCTCACACAGACTGATGTCCCGGGCCCCTCATATAGACTGTTGTCCCGGGCCCCTCACATAGACTGCTGTCCAGGGCCCCTTACATAGACTGCTGCCCTGGGCCCCTCACATAGACTGCTGCCTCAGGGCCCCTCACATAGACTCCTGCCCAGGGCCCCTTACATCGACTGCTGTCTCGGGCCCCTGACATAGACTGTTGTACTGGGCCCCTCACATAGACTGCTGTCCAGGGCCCCCTCACATAGACTGCTCTCCAGGGCCCCTCACATAGAATGCTGTTCCGGGCCCCTCATATAGACTGTTGTCCTGGGCCTCTCATATAGACTGTTGTCCCGGGCCCCTCACATAGACTGCTGTCCTGGGCCCCTCACATAGACTGCTGTCCCGGGACCCTCATATAGACTGTTGTCCCGGGCCCCTCACATAGATTGCTGTCCAGGGCCCCTCACATAGACTGTTGTCCTGGGTCCCTCACATAGACTGCTGTCCCAGGCCCCTCACATAGACTGCTGTCCCAGGCCCCTCACATAGACTGCTGTCCCGGGCCCCTCACACAGACTGCTGTCCAGGGCCCCCTCACATAGACTGCTGTCCCGGGCTCCTCACATAGACTGCTGTCCAGTGCTCCTCACATAGACTGTTGTACCAGGCCCCTCACATAGACTGCTGTCTGGGGCCCCCTCACATAGACTGCTCTCCCAGGCCCCTCACATAGACTGCTGTCCAGGGCTCCTCACATAGACTGTTGTACCAGGCCCCTCACATAGACTGCTGTTCAGGGCCCCTCACATAGACTGCTGTCCAGGGCCCCTTACATAGACTGCTGTCCTGGGCCTCTCACATAGACTGTTGTACCAGGCCCCTTACATACAGTGCTGTCCCGGGCCCCTCTCTTGCACTGCTCCCCAGAATTCCTCCATTACCTTCCACCTCAATATGCAGTAGGCAGGTTCACCTGTAAAGGTCTTATCTCCTTTTCCCCCACAGCTCCAATATGATGTACTGCATAGGACCATCTGTCATGTTACTATGATGTCTTTGAAGGTTCTCCAGAACGTTGTCTAACTTCAGTTTTGCTGCATTTTGTATAAAGTTCCTCAAAAATCTTAATTTGTGCAAATTGCAGTATAAGGCCTTAGTCAGACAGGCGTTTTTTCGCGCGATTTGCGCATGCGCATGCGTCCGGCGATTTTTTTAAGCCATTGCTTTGCAATGGTATCGGACACATGAGCGCTTTTTATGCGCTCGTCCGATAAATTATAGAACAGAAATCGCAGATCGCACCTATCTGCGATCTGCGATTCCTGTTCTCTTCTCTATATGCGCTCAATGGGGCCGGCGGCAGCAGCGCCGACCCCATTGAGAACATATACTAGACAAATCATTCTCCTCTGCCACAGCTGTAACAGCTGTGGCAGAGAAGAATGATGTTTGCACATTGAATTCAATGGAGCCGGCAATACAGCCGGCTACATTGAAAGCAATGGGCTGCCGGCGATCGCGGGATGAATTGTCGGGAAGGGCTTAAATATATAAGCCCTTCCCTGCAATTCATCCAGAAATGTGTAAAAAAAAATATATATATATACTCACCTTGTCCCGGCAGACGGAGTTCAGCGCGGCCGGCCTGCAGTGGGTGTGAAGGGGGTGTGAGTCAGACCTGCCCCTGATTGGCTCAGCTGTATTGCCGGCTCCATTGAATTCAATGCGCTGGACAGCTCCGGCCCGTTTCTAATGAAACGCGGCTAGGAGCAGATTTTTCGGGCGATTCTTGGGCCCCGGTCACGCGATTTGCGGATGCGCATCCGTCATGCGATCCGCAAATCGCGCGAAAAAACGCCCGTGTGACTAAGGCCTAAAAGAGTGCTATTTACGCAGCGTTTTGTGTGTGCAAAATTTGTGATCACACTACACAGTGAATAGAACCCAGAGTGCTTGTTCACATGTTCACATAAGCGTATTTTGCACATGCATTTCGTTAGTGCAAAAAAAAACGCAGAATGCTCTATTTTGCTGTGTGTTTGTGCCCTAAAATAGCACACATTGAACTACGTAAATTAATTGCCTATTGCAATCAATGGGAGCATGGTTGCGTGTTTTTTTTGTGCACAGATGCGCAAAAAGTACAGTAAAACACAATGCGAAACATCCATGGCACAAATGCATGTGTAAATGCACTGAATCCTGTGTGACCCCATCCTAAGGGTTTCTTCACATGAGCGTAAGTGCAAAAATGCATACGATAGCACCACTTTTTGCGCAGTGAGGGTCGTGCTATTGTCCGCGAATCCTGCATTTTACTGTGCCTTTTGTGCTGCGGGGGACTAGTCACATTGGCTCCATGATTTTTAGGACTGTACAGCCGCATTACTCCCCAATGTGATGTTTTACCTGTGAAATTGCACAGTTAATTGCACAATTACCAGGGTAACAAGTCACATTTGCACAGACTCCTATGGTGCCTTTAGTGTGCTAATGCGAATTAAAATAGAGCATGCCGCAAAAGCTTGTGGGAAGAAGTCCTTTGGGATTAACCCTTTCCAATCCACTGTCTGACCTCTGAAGACATTCTGATTTAAGGCTGTACAGCTCTGATGTTGGAAGACGTCCATCAGGGTTCTCTTACTATATATTGCCAGCCTCTCTGCTGTAGGAGCCTATCCAACGTGTCACTTCAAGCAGTACTGGCTTTAGCCAACATATAGCGCCGTTGTATAACGGCAGAAAAAGAGTAAGCCCCCTAGGAGAACCAGGATACAAATTGGATTAGAAAGGGTTAAGGAGGCATGCATTCTATTGCAATATATGTATTTTTAGGTAGTCGACAAGAGGACGACCTCCAAAGACAACGTAATCAATGTAACAAATATGTTCGTTTTGGAAATCAGTTAGAAACATTTTGTTTGTAATAAACTTTATTGAATTTCTAAAATAACAAAAATGAAGCTTATTAAAAGATTATTTATATGTGGAGTAACAGCCAAACATTCTGAAGTCAGCCTCCTGTGCAAAAAGTTGGCATGACAGTTCATTAATTAGCTCAATGGTATTATCTCCCTACAGAGTTTCCCAACACTTTTGTTCATTTTCAGTGCAGTGAATCAGTTTTATCCGATGCTTTTACCTTCCTTGCTGAGTTCATTGAACTTTGGGTAATAAGAACTGGCAGCAACCAACTACCAAGTACAGTTCTCCTGAAGGTCAAGGGATGGGAGTCAGTAGAAAATATGCCAGATCAATGTCTTGAGTAAAACTTTTAGCCTTTCAGCCTTTTGACACCAAGCAAGGTTCTACTGACTGGGCAATTTTCTTGCAAAATGGTATCTGATCATTTTAAGCAATATTGGGAAAGGTGTTCTGACTTATATTTTTGTACAGGAAGTTTAGCGGAAAGTACTTTTTGGCACAACACAAAACTGTACTTTAATAATACGAGGAAAACATAAATACAATTGTAATATAGCTTGGCAAAACGAGACAATTGCTGTGAAGTTTCCAGTATTTAGGTACCTAAACCATCAGCTCTATCAGATTACGTGCAGCTTGCTTTATTTTTCTCTTGTCTCACTGTAAGCTCATCTCATTGCATTTAGGGCTTAAACACATGGGCATGTTATTCTTCTGTTTTGTGGCTGTGAAAATCACAGCCGCAAAACGGGACGAAACAAAAACATTGATTTCACTATCGTTTTCACTATTGGGATTCTCGCACGTTAGTAATAAACCAGAGAGAAGATAAGACTTGACCTAAACTATGTGCGAGAAAAGGTAAGGCAGGACCAATCTTCATGCTTTTCTTTCAAATTCCAAAAAACAATACAAAATACGAGTATATTAGCACATGCGCCCGTCTGTTTAAGCCCCTTAGGATATATTCACATGGGCAAGTTTCACACAGGTCCAAGATGGGCAGAACTCGCATTGAAAAAGAACCCATTCATTTGAATGGGTCAATTCAGACATACAAGTTTGCACTTGCAATCGTAGTCCAAGTTTGAAAAATTGCTACTTGTCCTATCTTTGTGATAATCACAACCGCATGACAGGACAAAACGAAACCATTGATTTCAATGGTTTCGTTTTCACTATCCTTAATTGTACGGGTGAGATAAGATAGGACTTGTCCTATCTTTCCTGCATGTAGTTAAGATAGAACAGGACCTATCTTCCCACTTTTTTTTCAAACTCCTGTGCTATTGTGCAAAGATTGAATAGCCGGTAATGTGTTTCTATGTCACATTATTAGATTGGCATACAGATGGTCCCCGACTTGCGAACAGGTTCCGTTCTAGGAGCCCGTTCGCAAGTCCATTTTGTTCGCAAGTCGAACAAATGTTTGTATGGAGCGGGACCGCTGGTGGATCCCGCTCCATACAACATCGGGTGCTGGCTGTTCTTACAGCGGGCACCCGGTGGCAGCAGTTCCGACGAGCCTCGCCGCTCATCAGAACTGTTAACACTTTAAATACAGCGGTATTTAAAGTGTTAACAGTTCTGATGAGCGGCGAGGCTCGTCGGAACTGCTGCCACCGGGTGCCCGCTGTAAGAAACAGCCTGCACCCGACGTTCAGGGGGCCCGTACAGCATCCCACGATGAGATCGCGGGACGCTGTGCAGTTGCTAGGCAGCCGGGGGCCTCCTGAGAGGCCCCAGGGCTGCCTATGCAGAGTGCCCATCAAGCGCACGGCTTGATAGGCGCTCTGCATAGACAGCCCTAGGGCCTTTCAGAAGGCCTCCGGCTGCCTAGCAACCGCGATCTGACCGGACAGGCTTCTATCAGGCTTGATAGAAGCCTGTCCGGTCCCTGCACAGTATGATGTAATGCCATAGCATTACATCATACTGTGCAAAACAGATACTTCGTATCTTGCGAAATTCGTAACTCGAATGTTCGCAAGTCGGGGACTATCTGTAGTGTGATAGAATTCTTTGGCTTGATATGGTCTTATGCCTTGTATGGCTATATTATTACATTATGCAAAATATGAGAATACATTATGCAAAAACACTCTGCGAATGTTCTGAACACAAAACCTCCACATACCTTGATCCATCTCTGACTAGAAATAAAAGATGTAAGATGATGATTTTGGTACTCAAATACATCTAGGACTTACAGTTGAGTCGAATAGTGTAGCAATCATACCACCACAAGAATAATAAATATGAAATGTGCATCAACATAATAGAGCACACAATACAAAACAAGGCACTCACTATTAGATGACAGGTCTAGGAGGTGTTGGTAGTTGGATAATAAGGATGAAGATGATGATCATAATGATGACTCAAACAGTGGGAATTTCAGCAGAAATATTAACCTGAGAAATCTTTTATCTAACGCAAGATTTATCTATATCATTCCCTAACCTGTCCCTGACACTGACCCTAACATCAGACACCACTGTCCCTACATAGTCAATTGTAATAGTCAATTGTCTCTGATAGCAACCCTGTCTGAAATACTATCCCTGAAAGCAAGACTGTACTAGAACCCAAATAATAAGCCAAACAAGTAAGCTGAACAATGAACCAAGGCTGGACAGATGCAAACAAGGAATTAAGATAAATAACAGAGGCTAGGGAACAAAGACTGAACAAGACATAACCATAGGACCAAACTGGCAAGAAAAAAGGTAGACTAGAACAAGGTACTAGATTTAAAAATTCATAGTTACTAATGTCACCAGCATCCACACTGCAGAAGCTAGGCATACTTAAAAGGAGGCTAGCAGATGACAAATCCCTCCGTAAACAAATTTGGCTGAGCAATGAGGTTAGGTAATCCACTGATCAATGGATCAACTGTGGGAAATCAGCTATGGCATACGTTGTATAGCAAATGTTCCAACAATAGCTTAGGAGGTAGGAAATGAGGATCCTTTAGGAGAATTTCTGCTGATCATAACGGATGAACCAAAAAAACTAGGTGACCCTAGCAATATGACACTGCTTTGTGCTGCATGCTTTGGCTGCATGTGAAAGTAACATACAAAGTGGGTCAGTCTGGCCCACCAAAAACTAGGAATATCTATTAGTTAACAAACTCATAAAAGCTCCATCTGAGAATGGTGTTATGTGTAGCTGTTAAGTGGTCTTTCTGGTGGGCCTAAGATACCAAAGTCCAACCCTGCCTACCCTAAGGCCTTACGTCCACTTGCAAGCACGAATACCACTGCTGAATCCCGCAGTGGTATCCATGCGTGCCTTCGGCCATGGAGAGGAAAAGAATATTTCTTACCTCTCTGGGTCCAGTGCGGATCTCTTCTGAATCTGGCAGATCTTTTTTCTTCCGCACGGCGGATGCGCCTGGGAGCATTGGGCGACGCGCTTGATGCATGCGCAGTGTTCACTTTTTTGTGTTTGAATCCCCTGCTTTCCTGCTGATCAGCGGCACCTCCACAGTGACAGCTGTGGGTGTGCCACGGCGGGGACAGCTTCCATTGACTTCAATGGAAGCTGTCGCTGCTGGACCCGCAGGAAAATGGAGCATGCTGCGATTTCTTCCCGTGCGTGCGCCGGGAAAAAAATCACATCCGCATGCTTTTACTGGCCGTGCGGATGCTAATGCATCCCTATGGATGGCAAGAGGTGCGGATCTCCCGTGCGGGGGCCATGCATGGATTTTATAATTAAAACCCGCACGTGGACATTGGGCCAAATCAATATTCTAAGAGCAAATTTCTATAAGACCCCAAACATCAGACCATATTACACATTTTATTTTAATTTTTGAGGGAAAATGTTATTAATCTGCAAATTTAGCATCTCACAGTCTGGAGAAGAGTATCATTATACATTTAAATATGCTCAATTAAGAGTGTAATTAATTTCATCCTTCAGACAGCAGCAGGAGGAGGACAATGACTCCGTCAGGTATGTGAGTTCTAATTGACAAGCGTCGACCACAAGCTGAAATCACAAGTCCTACATCAGCCTGACTCCATCACTGAAGTTCAAACCTACGTTATGGACATTCAATTAATTTCATCTATAAATACATTTAACAGAAGAATACAAATGAGTTGTCCTTTTTGTCCTATGAGGTGGTAAGGTTGACAAGGCTTTTTTCAGGCCATTAATTAGTAGTTCTGGCCTTATTTATTTTAACATATTCAGTAAATATGCAAATAGACATCAATGACCATAAGGAGACGTAGTAATTAATAAAATGTGGTGTTATCTGCCTAGAGATCTTGGTGACCCTTCATTTAATTAGAGAATTACCCCCTTCATTACTTCAGCAATCCATCTGTCAGCTGGCATTTCGGACACTGTAACATGCCAGTTATCTGTTGGTGAAATTGTCCTTTTCCATGTGAATCCGTAGAAAGTCATCATACTTGTCAAGTAATTTATTCCAACTCTATGGTTTTGCATAGATTACACATTATCATGTTCTTTTGCATGTTGTTCGAATGTATTATCTTCCTCAAACATGATCTTAGATGATTTCTTTATTCCATGCTGTGATAATATACTTGGTGCCTCAGGACTTTGAAGGTGCCTTGTCTTGGTCTTTATCTTTTTTGTGGTCCCTTGACCATGACTTCTACTCTGTATCAGAACAGTGATAAGAGTAATTCTCTGCAGCATCATCTATGAGAAGGCAGCTACACTATGAGTCAATATCCCACCATTTAACCACTTAAAGACCAGGGAGTTTTGTTCCTAATGGACCAGACACTTTTTAGGATTTTACCCATGTGGTGGTTTTACTGCCCTATTTTTTTTATTCAGCAACCAAAATTATTTTTACCACGTTTTTTTTTCTGTGACATATAGGGCTATTTTTTGAATATCTTTTTTCACTGAATTTTATTTCCATTTTTTAGCTTGATTGGGGGTAAAAAGCTAAAAAAAAGATTTTCTTTTCATTTGTAGTTGTTTATTTTTAAAATTAGTATATTTACGATATAATAAAGTACAGGAATAGGTTCCTCTTTTTGTTTTTGACATTTTGATATATCATTTCTATACAGGGCGCACATGACAATGGTTTTGGTTAATGTTGGCAGTGGGTCATTTTCTTTTATATATCCATACTAATATTATAAATGTGAGAGTAACTCTGTCTGTCTCTGTTACCTTTTCACAGCTGAACTGCTGAAGCGATTTTTTTTTTTTTTTTATAAATCAATATTTATTTGAGTTTTTTGACAAAATATACTCATAATACAATACAATACAATGGAGTTCTAGACTCCGAAGACAACGTGCATGACAGCCTTACAAAATATGCCCTGATAACTAAAAGAAACTTTTCAGGCCGACTCTGAACCGTCCAAACAAAATGAACCGGAGCGGTGCTTGTGAGCTGTGGAGGTCTTTCCTACTATAATGCATGAAGCTACGTATGTTGGTCTCCACTACCTTTTAACAAAATGCAGAACTAACTAACACGGAACGAACAGGGGGGTAGGTAGACGGGGGGGGGGGGGAGGGTGGAAGGCACGGAAAGGTTGGAAGAAAAAATGGGGGGGGGGGGGGAAGGGGATAAAGGCCCACTCCACCTAGTCACCAGGTTTCCACACCACTGCCCTCCAGGGGGACCATGTCTCAATAAACTTATCATGTGTGCCCTTGGTCCAGCTCGATAACTCCTCTAAATTGGCAAGGAGGTTCATTCTGTCTCTCCAAAGCTCAATTGAAGGGGGATTATTCTGTTTCCACAACGTGGGGATAAGAGCCTTAGCTGTATCAATGAGTAAAGCAACCAATTTGTGCTTAAGGGGATGAAAGGTCGGGGACGGCCTCCACAGGAGAACCACCTCAGGGGAGAGCGTCAGACTCGGCAACATCTGCTTTAGGATCCCCTCTAGTTCCCTCCAAAAGGAAGTAATGAGGGGGCACTCTCACCATATATGTAGGTATGAACCAGTATCCAACTCGCATTGCTGAAGCGATTTTGATGAAATTTGTCAGGGAGATAGCTGGCATCTTGAGGAGGGACATAGGCTACGTTTTATCCCAAAACCGTATAAAGTTCTCTAGGGAGCACGACGAGACAGATTTATTTGGTAATGCCAACAAATATGGGCAGACGTCGTTGCCACACGTATGTGATTATTAAGTGTGGCGGAGCGGAGGGAAAGGGGGTGCACATCATTAGCTAGGCGGACACATGCGGGCAGACATCGTTGACGCACGTATGCAATTATTAAGCTAGTATGGATACCCAGTGTTGCCCGGGATTAAAACTTGAATCGATTAACATTGATTGAGATTTTAAAGCAAATCTGTGTTGGCCATAATGACCAATCACAGCACAGCTTTAATTTTACCTCAGCTGTGTAAGAAATGGTTTCCTTTTAATAATCGTATTTCCTATCTATTTTTTAGTCTTGTTTTAATATGCCGCACAAGTCAGATCTAGCGCGGAGCTCTAGCAGAGCTTATGCTGTGAAAATTACTGGAAGCCAAAAATCTGATAACCATGCTGAGGCAAGAAGGCATCAACAAGCTGAAAGACCAGCTGATCTTAGAGCAGTAGAGACCCCGGAGCATCTCAGGCCTGTTGGACTTTAGATTATGAGTGTCACGGGTCTCTTGGAGCTACCGAGACATTGGAGCAATCTGAGGTCCACCGAACCCCCTTGATGTTGACCGTAATGCGTCAATCAGAGCTAGAGATACATTGGAGCAATCTCAAGTCCCCCGATGCTGACTGTCACAAGTCTCTTAGAGCTAGTGATGCATTGGAGCGATGTAAGGTCCGCAAAACTTTAGATGCTGAGCGCCTCGTGTCTTTTAGATCTACACAGACATTGGAGCAATCTCAGGGCCGCCGGACCTTAGATGCTAAGTGTCACACATCCCTTAGTGCTGCAGAAACGCTAGAGAAAACTCGGGCCCGTCAGATTTTAGATGCTGAGCATCACACGTCTCTGACAGCTGCAGAGACGCTCGAAGACTCACAAGATGCAGTGTTTTATTTGCTGAACAACAGTTAGAAAGGAGATGTGTGTTTGTACGTAGCACATGGGAGCCTTTTAATGATGCCGCATTTCATTATGACCCATTGATTGACTATGTTAATCATCAATTAGTAATTATAGGGAGAATTAATCAAAAATGTAGGCATTGCGAAGCACGAAAATGGAAGAAGGAAACTGTTGGTATCTGTTGTTCTGGTAGGAAAATCTTGCTCCACTATCACTATTTCAACATTTTAAATTTCAATATACAGCAAATTGTGATTGTTTTCAGTAAGAGAAACCAAGTAATCTTGTAGATATAATACCTTTTAATGGCTAACAAATATACATGATGTTACAGCGAGCTTTCCAACCTACTCAGGGTTCTTCCTCAGGCTTAAATGGTATTTATCCGAAGACGCATACATATATATACATATACACATGAAACGCAAAAGACATGGTGTGATTAATTTTGCACTTAAAAAAATACCAGAACAAGATGAGTAGGGAAGTGAAAGTTTTATGGTCTCTAAATTGGCGTTAGGGGGGTCACCAGCCCAACTCGTTATCTCTGCTCCAGATTTCTCACATTCTCCACTGATGCAAAAAGCCCCCTCTGAGGTTCATTTCATTGTTGAGAGTAATCTCCACCAGCCAATCCCCCTGGTCTGCGGCAGATAAATACCAGCAAACACTTGTGAGAGATTGCTGGTCATTTTAGTGCTTCATTTTATGTATCACTGTCAATCCCACTCAGAGCTGGTGTGGTGCATGCTAGTCTGTTGTGTATCTCTCACTGTCCCTGTAGACTGTCTGGACACCTGCTGTCCCTCCCCTCCTTGTGGTTTCTGGGGTGTATCAGCCTGCAGGTTTCTCCTTATCCCTGAGCAGGTGCGGCCTCCAGACATCTGATGTCATATGTGTGTCAGGTGGGGGATGCCTGACACTGTTTCCTATGTCAGCACGGTGGCTGACTTTCTATTCCCCTGGTGTGATGACATTTGGATTGACTATGGTTTACTATCTGTATGGATGTGAGTTGTGGGTGGTGCTCCCATTATATGTTGTATGCACAACCATGTATGTTGGTGTGAACAATTATGTGTTTGATATATCTGTGGAGGTGGCCAGACATATGCTTAATGTGCAGTCCTGTTCTGTGTTCAGTGTGCGTGAAGTTTTGTGTCCTGTGTGTGTCTAGTGCATCTCTCCAGGTTCCTGATCAGGGATAGCTAGGTCCCAGATGAAGACAGTGTGACCGAACTTATCGAGACGAGCACCCTGCTTTTAGGCAGGGGTTCCTCACTTTCCATGATTAGTAAGGGACAGGGGTCCTTCCATCTTTATGTATTAAAAAGGTTTTTGCTCACCCACTGCCTAGGTGTCTCCTCCTTTGGAAAGATTATGCATCAACTTGGGATCTCTTTCAGACTGCTTCAACCGCTCCATCCAGTTGCGGCATACAGATAAATAGATGCAGAAAAATGCTGTCTTCACAGAGATAGTGTCCACAAGCCTTTATTGAATGAAGTGCTACATAAAAACAGTCAGACGTCTACACAGGACGCGTTTCCACTCCATAAGGAGTCTTGATTACTTCATTCAATAAAGGCTTGTGGACACTATCCCTGTGAAGACAGCATTTTTCTGCATCTATTTACCTGTATAGCGCAACTGGACAGAGCGGTTGAAGCAGTCTGAAAGAGATTCCAAGTCGATGCATAATCTTTCCAAAGGAGGAGCGTTCTGACAGCGTCCTTCCATCTTTGCCTGGAGAGGTGCAATTGGTCCTTGCAATACTATGTGTGTGATTGTGGTTGTAAATGGACACAATCTTGCGTCCATATGGAGGCGTACCGCTTTAGTGTGCCCAGCAGACGTAACATTTATTACTATATTTGATTGCTCTGTATTTTTATTTTTTATTTCACTTTTTTCCACTGTAGCTGGGGCATTCATAGGAGCCGCATCCACAGGAGCCCCAGTTACCGGGGAAAACATCCCCCTGTAGTGGCAATAGTCACTAACAGAGCTAATCAAGGTCTGCTAGGACCCTGCAGCTCTGCTGTAACAGGGGACATCCGACGGTCACGTGATTGCCAGGTGGCATAGTAATACTTCCACTTTCGCTCTTTAGTACATAGGTCTCGTTTAGCGCTATGTTGCATGGAAGGGAGAAGGCAGAAACAGATAAAAAATGCTTCAACCTTCTCCTCCGGGTCCTCTGCTGTGTCTGACAGCTGAGTACCCGACCTGCTCCTGCTTGATTGAAGGAGCAGAGGCTTTAAACTTATGCCATAAGGGCTCAGTCAGACGGGCGTTTTTTCGCGCGATTTGCGCATGCGCATGCGTCCGGCGATTTTTTAAAACCATTGCTTTGCAATGGTATCGGACACATGAGCGCTTTTTATGCGCTCGTCCGATAAATTATAGAACAAAAAATCGCAGATCGCACCTATCAGAGAGTCTATAAAAGGCTCTCAGAGCCTTCTTCTGTGTAGTGACCTCTTTTTCCACTTGTGTAGAGCTTGTTGACCACTAGACGCCTCTACGATGCAATCCAAGAGATTTCATCCAGTTAACAGAGTTCAAATTTACAGAGTTCAAAGTTACAGAGTTCAAAGCTGTAACAGCTGTGGCAGAGAAGAATGATGTTTGCCCATTGAATTCAATGGAGCGGCAATACAGCCGCTCCATTGAAAGCAATGGGCTGCCGGCGTGTGCGGGGTGAATTGTCGGGAAGGGGTTAAATATATAAACCCTTCCCTGCAATTCATCCTAAAATGTGTTAAAATAAAAAAAAATTGTCTACTCACCTTTCCGCTGCAGCTGGAGTCCAGCCGCGGCCGCTGTCAGTTCTCCTGAACTGCTTCTCGGCACTATTCAGCCGGCGGGGCTTTAAAATCCCCGCCTGCTGAATGATCTGCCTCTGATTGGTCACAGCCTGACCAATCAGAGGCCAGTTTCACTCACACACCCATTCATGAATTCATGAATGGGTGAGTGACTGCTGCCTCTCAGCGCTGAGCCAATCAGCGGCAGGTCTGACTCACATCCATTCATGAATTCATGAATGGGTGTGAGTGAGGCATGCCTCTGATTGGCTCAGCGCTGAGCCAATCAGGGGGCAGGTCTGACTCACACCCCCTTCACACCCACTGCAGGACGGCCGCTCGGAGCTCCAGCTGCCGGGAGAAGGTAAGTACATATATATTTTTTATTTTTACACATTTTAGGATGCATTGCAGGTAAGGGCTTATATATTTAAGCCCTTCCCGACAATTTATCCCGGGCTCGCCCGCAGCGCATTGCTTTCAATGAAGCCGGCTGTATTGCCGTCTCCATTGAATGCAATGCGCTGGACAGCTCCGGCCCGTTTCTAATGAAGCGCGGCTAGGAGCAGATTTTTGGGCGATTTGCGGGCGACTTGCGCGCACCGGTCACGCGATTTGCGGATGCGCATCCGTCATGCGATCCGCAAATCGCGCGAAAAAACGCCCGTCTGACTAAGGCCTAAGTCTGTTATTGGCCAGGATTAAAGCCCAGGATCAAATGCCATATATTTATCGTGCTTGGTCCTTAAGGGGTAAAAAGACCTTACAACACGATTAGGGATGTAAGCAAAACCATAATAAGTCATTCATAGACAGCCATTTTGGGGTTCCTGAGCCTTGTTAGTGTATAGTAGAGTTTATTTATTGATTTATCTTAAAGCATATTGAAGTCAATAGTAAGAGCGTATGTATTACACCCCTTAGCCCCCTGAATAGTGGCTGCAGGCATACAAGCTTTTAATCTTACTCTATTTCTATGCAGAGGATGTGCAGCTCATAAGAAAAACAGAGCTCCAAGCAATATAAAAATATAATAAAGAGAATGTCACTTCTCATGACATGTCTATTTTAGTAAATAATGTACTTATATTCCCCATGAAATAACAATTCTGAAGCATCTGTTCTCATAAATATAGGTTGTGCTGTTCCTCTGCTATTCCTCTTAAAATAAGTAAATTGACAACTGGGTGTTAACTAGGGATGAGCGAGTATACTCGCTAAGGCACTACTCGCTCGAGTAATGTGCCTTAGCCGAGTATCTCCCTGCTCGTCCCTAAAGATTCGGGGACCGCTGCAGCTGACAGGTGAGTTGCGGCGGGGAGCAGGGGAGAGCGGGCGGGAGAGAGGGAGAGAGAGATCTCCCCTCCGTTCCTCCCTGCTCTCCCCCGCAGCTCCCCGCCCCGCGGCGGCACCTGAATCTTTCGGGACGAGCGGGGAGATACTCGGCTAAGGCACATTACTCGAGCAAGTAGTGCCTTAGCGAGTATACTCACTCATCCCTAGTGTTAACATTTCCCTTGTCAAAGAGGTGTGTCTCTACATAGTCTGATTCTGTCTATCAGCACTGATAGAAGGACAGATGGTGGGAATAGTAAATCCTGCAGTACAGGTAGCCTCTCACAGGGCGGTATTGTGCCAGCAGCATAACACACTGAAGAGCATCATACAGCTGCAGCCTAGCACAGATGGCTGGCTAACAGGTCCATAGGTATCCATATTAAGGCCAGTTTCCCATGAGTGTATGTGAATTTGCGTGCACCTGAGCGCTGCATTTTTGCAGAATGAACAATGCTTTTTTGAGCATGCATTGCGTATTTTACTTGAATTTTTGGCGCCAGCAAAGCATGTTCATTTGCGCACTGCAAATAAAGACGCACCAATTGAAATGCCTAATTAGTCTTAATAAGTTACAAATGTGTTGTTTTTCCAGCGGAATTACGTTGTTTTTCACACAACTCCTTATGTATTGCGTGTGCATTTGCTAAACCCCATTTACTTTAATCCCATTGACTTCTATGGGGACCTTTCGTGCTCAAAAATGCTCAAATAATAGTGCATGATCTATTTTATTGCGCAAAACATGGAAATATGAATGAATCCATAAGGCTTAAGGGAAACAGTGGGGGAGAATATCGGCGCTGCTGTCTATACACAAGAACCAGGGATCGTCCACTAGCGTTATTCAGTGGAAAAAAACAAAAAAGCAACTTGCAACAGATCTGAACACAAAGCCTTTTGTTTCATTCCATTGCAACTTGCTTTTCTCCCCTGGTAACTCTAGTGGACGCTCCTGGTGCTGACTGGTATTGTTTCAGTGTGTAAGGATAACCCCATCACCAACTAGTAACACCCATTTGTCAATGTGTTCATAAGTTTGTAGGAGGGATAACAGAGGAACAGCAGAATTAAGAGTTCTAAGAAGAGATACTCCCGAATTATTTCTTTAGGAATACAATATTTATTAAAACAGACATGTTAGGAAAGCTGTCAGGTCCTCTTTAAAGGGCCACTTCAAGGAAAACACTTTTTTCCATCCCTGCCCCCCTCACCTGTCACAGTCTGGAGGTGTCCATTGTGTATCACAGTCACTTTCATGTAGTGCAGTTTTTGGTTTCACTTTCACATCTATCTTATATTAGTTTCTATATCCACCTAAATAAGCTATAGCCCATACACATACAGTCAGGAGGATGAGCTATGATCTCCTTTATTATAACTATGTGACAGGAGTTCTCTGATCATCATTCGTAACTGTCTCTCCCTCTAGGCAGTTTTTTTTGGTAGAGTCCATCACACAGGAGTTATGCTGACTTAACACTTGACTTGTAACTGAATACATAACCCCAAGTAAATCTGGTCAGAATTGAGATCACATGACCATCTGAGGAGAAGAGGCCAGGAGCTTCAGATAGAAAGAAATAACTAAGACCAATCTCACATTGGAGGTTTCAACGCTATTCCGACTATGCATGCAGTTCTTTTTCTTCCGTCCATAAGCCAGGATGCTGGGTGGAAAGCAAATGGACCCCATTATAGTCAAGGGGGTCCATCCGGCGCTGTTTGGTTCCGTCCAGAGATGGAGACTTTCTGCTGCGAAGATTCCCCAGTCCTGCTCCTCGAACAGAGCAGGAAAGTGGAATCCCCAATGCAGACGTGAAACCACCCTTGCTAAGGTAATACTAGTTCACTGAAATATACTGGGGGGATAGCTACATAATGTATGTACATTTCACAAAGGTGCCAACACTCGTTTGTTGGGTGATTGCGCCTTTTACGTAGCACCAAAAATCATCATTATTTTTGCAGCATATAACCCTGTGTGAACAAAGGATGTGCTGCTGACACTGGTGAAAGCGTGGGGGGTGGGGGGGGGGGGGGTGAACAATCATAGTAACAACTGGCGCACGTCATCTGGTTCAAATTGAGCTATTTAAAAGGACCCTAACTCTGCTCTCTGCTATGTGCTGTTTCTAATTCTTTTGTGATGCCCTGATATTTCTGTGTAGTTTAATCCGCATGCCCAAAATTTGTATTTACTGTAAATATTGTACTTTTAAGGAAGAATTTGCCGCAACATTTATATTGTATTGTTCCAATGTTTTATTACTACATCATGTTATACAGAGTGTATTCAAAAAGACTGATCCAGTGTTATATCTCACTACTGGTGCCCTATATTGAAATAACAATAGTATATTTGAATAGGAAGGTATGGATGCACTGCATGATAGTATGGTTCATGGGCCCCTTGGGGCCATGTAACATCGACTATGAGTTTGTATTGTGGCGCCTATAAAAAATAGAGAGTAAAACGCACTTGGAAAGTTGTGGGAAGCAGAAGTCCACTTTCTGTTTTTGATCTGCCGTTATCATAGTAGAAGGAGGCCACTTCCAGTATACTTTCCTTACTTCAGCCATAGCAGCAATCCCACGGGGGTTAGAGAGATGCAGAAAGTGGATTTCTGCTTCTCACATGCTTCTCTTCAACTTTGCAATTGAGTTTTACTTTCTATCTCATACAGGGGCCACGATAAAACAATGAAGTTCATGTCCCAGGCCCTTGCACCATACCAACATGTAGCGCATCCACGCCTTCACTATTGTGATTTCAATATAGGACACCAGGACTGATATATAGCGCTAGATCTGTCTTTTTGACCACTTCCTGTATTATTTATTAAGAGCCCATAGATTAGAGGCACCTAGCCTAAAAAGTGACATTAATCAGGGGCTATGCTACCCCCTTTAGTGCTGCCATTAAAGGGGTTGTCCATATGTAAACAATGTTTTTAAAAATTGTTCCAATGTGTTAAAACAATAACACAAGCAGCCAATGCACTCCAGCTTCCTCCTAGTTTTTGTTTACAAATGGCTACCACCTGACTGCTGCAGCCAATCAGAGGCCTCAGTGGTCATGCACTGTTTCTCTGGCAGTATGGCTCCTAGCATCTGAGTTGTGAGGCCAGGTGAACCGTACACTGCAAATAGAGGCGATGGTGGGTGTCAAAAGCATTACACGTAATGGGTGCCATGAGACCAAATGTCGTTCAGCCAAGCATCAGGAAATGGTTCTGATAGAAAAAGGAAACTGTAACAATGGCGCATATATCTCTGGATGGCAAAACTGCCCATATTTGCTGGACGAACAGATAATCCTCTCTATTGGTGGTCTGTTGAGTGTCTCCTGAGCCCGGTCACCCTATGTGCCCTCACACATCCACTGGTCTCAACACCTCCTAACAGTCTGGTCAGAAAGGCCTAGGTGGCGACAACTTGTCGATACAGCCATCCAGCTTCTCACATTCCAATAATACGCCTCGTTTTGAACTTTGTTAACTGGATGAAATCTCTTGGATTGCATCGTAGAGGTGTCTAGTGGTCAACAAGCTCTACACAAGTGGAAAAAGAGGTCACTACACAGAAGAAGGCTCCGAGAGCCTTTTATAGACCAAGGGTGGAACCACTTTTAGGGCCTCAGGTGACAAGACCGTTCATCTAATCACACCACAACTCTGATCATTTACATGTCTACCTGAGATGTAACTGCATGCCGAGTTTAGCAGTAAAACGACAACTCCTTTTAGTGGCGAAATGTTTTTTGACAAAGCGTGTACGTACAACTGTAATTTACGTTGGATAGTAGAGTATAAGCCTATCATTCTATAAAATGAGGAAATTGGGATTACACAATTGAAAATTTCCACAAACTGAAAAAAAAAGTATAAAAGGAGCCAGTTGTTATGGCAACCTCAGATGACACTTTCTGCGAGATGGCATTACCGTAATAATTATATACCAGCATAGCTGAAACATCTCTGGAAAGTTACATGAGATAAGTGTTCTGTATAGTCGTAGATAACCTTTACTGAAATGAAAAGAAAGCAGGACTGATCCCAGAGCAAAGATCAGCCATGTAAGGCTCATATGTATTGTAGGAACTGATGCAATAGAAAAGGAAAACATTTGCATGAAGCATATCACCCTGTGACAGAGTTGATGCATGAGGTATAATGCTTTGTAGTGCTGATTTTCATAACCTTGCCTCGGTGGGGTTTGGGCTTTCTCTCAGTGCTTACATTAGTTTCCATTGGTTTTCTATTGAGTATTCACAATAAAACATCTCATCATTGTTACTACATCTACGCATCCGTAATGTGGTACCGGAGGGTGTAGGTAACGATGTAGTTGTAGAATAGAGGCAGAATCAGAGTAAGAGGAATACTTTTAGGACAAAGACCAGGCTGCGGGTCAGGGATGATGGCAGACAAAAAAGGCATAGTCAAAAAATGAGCCAAGGTCAGGAGTGAAGCGGTCAGGAAAGTTGGGTGTTTCAGGTACAGACCAAATACCAGAAGATCAGCCACAACCTTGACTCACGATTATGATTGCAGCAGTGGAATGTCAGGTCCAGTGGCTCTAGGGGTCTTCGTGCCCGCACTACCCGTCCTATTACCCGGGCTGCGGGGGCGCGGCGCAGAGGAGCCCTGGTCTTGGTGACCTCCACTGGGCGCCGTAATCTGGTACGCTGGCTCCGGGCACGCGCTACCTTGCACAGGGAGCGTGCGCCTAGTTAGTCGGGTTGCTGGGGACGTGGACGGTTACCGCCCCGCACCGCATCCCCATTGCCATGACACCCAGGCGCATTCCTTCTGTTGCTGCCTGTCCTTAACAGGCGCTGGGGGCTGTTCACTCCTGGCGTCCTGTGATTTGGTCCTGCTGCTGTCAGGCTCCCTGCCCCAATCAGCTGCTGGAGCGGGAGTTCTGACAACATTTAAACTGCTCAGTTTTCTCAAGACCTTGCCAGTGTATGTTTGATCTCCAGCTATACCCGTGTTACCTGTATTTGATTCCTTGTTTTTGACTCGCTTACCTCGGATCTGACTTTGCCTTCGCCTGACCCCTTGTACCTCGTTCTCTCCTGTTGCCGACCCGGATTGCCTGACCTGCCTTTGTGTTTGTGTGTTTATCTATATTTGTCTGTGTCTGACTCCTTTCCCGCATCCCTAGCGAGCCTAGGACTGTCGCCCAGTTGTCGCCCTAGGGCCTAGCCTAGGGGGGCAAGTAGGTAGGGACAGGGGTAGCGGGTAGTTTCAGAGACTTCCAGTTACCCAGACCCCAGCACCCTGACATGGAAGCTGTTATAGGAACATCTGTAGAAGGCATACCCTGTTACAGGTACAGTTGTGCCTGACTTTGATTTTCTGGACCTTTGAGGTCAGTAAAAAGGATTGTAAAAATGAATTTTCATTTTGGGATTTTTAACGTTCCATTCTATACATTTCTAATGTGGATTTTAGGGGTAACAACAGCCATGACAAAGTACAAAAAATGTTCTCATCTTTCAGGATTTCCTTGGTTACAACTTTTTTAGGATATGTTCACGTAGGGAGGATTTACAGTGGATTTTCCACTCTGGAATACTGCAGTGTTTCCGTGTGGAGAACCGACAGACAAAATCTACAACTACTGTTGCGGACTTGGTGTGGAGTTAGCAGCAGAAATGTTGGATTTTGCTGTGGTTTTCATTTTTTGGTTTTCTATTCAATAAAGTGTGTTTGATTTTTTTTTCAGGAGCGCATTTTGCATGCACAGAAAAAAGTAAAAAGCTGTTCTATTTTCCGGTGTTTTGCACAGCAAAGGCTTCCATAGAAGTCCATGGGAGGTATGCAAATACATAAGGGGGAAGGGTGAAACACTGCGCAATATGCAGGAAAGAGGACACATCTGGACCTTATTAGGTGAATTAACCTTTCAATCCACCGAAGGGGTGTGTGTCGGCGCACGGGAATTGGCCCTACGTGCACGAAAAGTAAAGTAATATGCGCAGACACGCACGCATATCAACCTCAAAAATCTCATTCATGCACATATATGTTGCAATGCGGTGTATTTTTGCGCATACGCTCATCTGAATAAGCCCTTACAAATTAGCGCCTGCAGAATTTTTCAGGCAATTTTTGTGAGAATTCTGTCAGAAGCATCGCTAGCACTGGAGATCCCACTCACATGCCCCAGATCGCTAGACCAGTAGCCCGACTCCCCATACCGCTGTCAAATATATTGGTATCCACAGTACGCCAATACAGTTGATAACTGTCTACTGTTCTCTGTCACTGGAACACCTCAGAATATATATATATATATGTATCTGAATTTCCTACCCCAGACATGCGCTGTTGCCGCCCAGGCACAGGCGGCACACTGTAGTGACATCATCGTGTCTCCAGTGACAGTGCATGAAGAAAAGGAGAGGAGACGCTGCGCTGAACCAGGATTAGATGAGTATTATGTTTATTGTTTTTCTCCGAAGCACTTAGTGGGGGCATTATCACTATATAAGGGGCATCATTACACTATAAGGGAGCATTATAACTTTATAATGGTTAACTGTAAAAATAAAAACAGCGCTCCATATTGTAGTGTAGCCCAAATAATTGGTACCCAAAACACAGAATAATGTTACCTGGTGTAAAGGTATTGAAGCAGAACGTAAGGATCTGTCCTGAGCGGCAGCCTCACTAACGCACCACCAGCAGCTGTCCGTATCAGTATGGGCAGGAGCAGACAGAAGAACAAGGGGTAACATAGTACGCTGACAGGAGTCCACAACAAAAGATAATTCCTTTATTGGCAACGCATTTCTATGCCTTTCCGCCACCTTCATTTGGCTCTTAGTCATAATTCATAAAGGCCAGACAAAGGTGGCAGGACGGCACAGAAAAGCGTTGTCAATAAAGGAATTATCTTTAGTTGTGGACTCCTGTCAGCGCACCATATTGCCCCTTGTTCTCTTTGCTCCTGCCACTTTATAATGGTGGCGTTATTACTTTATTTAAGGGGTATTATCACTACATAGGGGGGCAGAATTAATATATAAAGACCATTATTACAATGTAAAGGGGCATTATCATTATATAAGGGGGCATGATACTTTATAAGGGCATTATCACTATATAAGGGGCATTATCACTATTTAGGGGGGCATTATTACTATAAAAGGGCATTACTTCAATAAAAAGGGGCACTAGCATTATATAAGGGGGCATGATACTTTATAAGGCCATTATCACTATATAAGAGGCATTATCACTATATAAGGGGCATTATCACTATTTATAATTACTATAAAAGGGCATTGTTTCAATATAAAGGGGCATTAGCATTATATAAGGGAGCATTATTACTTTATAAGGGGGGATTATCACAGTTAGGCCAGGCTCAGATGGTTGTAAGCATAAAACACTGCAGGGGTCCTGCTGTGTCTTACAGCATTTTTACAGCTGTGAATCCGGGTGTGACACTGCGCAATGCCACATATGGCGGCGAAATTGTACTGTGGATGATCGCATGCACACACGCGGTCATGCGCAGTACACCTGTTTTATTTTTGTTTGTATCTGTGCAATCGCTTAGCAATGGCGCATATACACGCCGCCCAAATGCAATGTAATTGAGTATGCGCTGCAGTTATATACGCACCCGTAGAGAACAATGGACTCTATCTTGAGTATAT
Source organism: Eleutherodactylus coqui (assembly GCF_035609145.1). Classification (NCBI taxonomy): domain Eukaryota; kingdom Metazoa; phylum Chordata; class Amphibia; order Anura; family Eleutherodactylidae; genus Eleutherodactylus; species Eleutherodactylus coqui. The sequence goes on from NC_089839.1 coordinate 170,533,067, forward strand.
ACACGGCAAAATAGAACATGCTGCAATACTTTTTGCGCTTGCGTATTGCGCATTTCCGACACACTAATGTGATCGGAACTGTGTAAAGCAATGTAATTGATTGCCTACGAGTTACCACGTATCACACGGGCATACAGAGATCGTGTAATACGCAGTAAACATACGGTTGTGTGAGCCCAGCCTAAAAGGGAGCATTATTACTTTATAAGGTGGCATTCATAGATGGCATAATTACTATATATCGGGGGACTCAAGGGGTCTTTATTACTATATACTACTATTTATTTAATATACTACTATTTTTTAAATGAACAGCCATTGAAAACTGGAATCCTGTTTTCGCACGGCCTTTGTGCCAACCACATCACCGCTATGCCTCAGTGTTGAACACTGATTTAAATTCACCGTAAAGCTAAAATTGATCTAAAAGTAAAGATTATACAAGGGAGAAAAAAAATCCTGTAATATGGGAAGATCTTGCTAACAGCCATGAAATAAATCTGTGTCACTACAGGATGCGGACAGGACGTACCAAGATAGCAATAGGTAGTACACGTTCAACCGCTAATCATATTTAACCAATTTCATTTGGATGATAACTACTCTTCCAGTAATTTGCCATGAAATTACAGATTGCATTAATGCCATTTAAATTCGATTTTATTCCACCAGCTCTTCCGAAGAGCCCACTTTTCACAGAGTGCGACAATACCTGGAAAGGCGATGCGGAATGATTTAGCAACACAAAATCAATAAAAAGGAACCTTAGTCCGGAGAAGCCGTTTTCAGCCAGTGTTTTCTTTATTAATGGTGAACGGAAATAAATCGACTTGAAGCCTGGGCAGAACAACTGACATTTACAATACTTATACGCCGCTTATTGTATGAATGTCTGGGGGCTGGATCATCATTAATCACACTGTCAGCCTGAACAGGGGAGCCCTATATTTATCATACAGGCAAGAATTTTTACAAAGAAATTGAGAGTAAGTGATAAATAGACATTGGACACCAATTACTCCGCTACTATTAATCATTGTATTCCTATTTTTTTTTACCTTCTAACAGTAAACCTGAGATGAGAGACTTTTAAATTAAATAAAGTTTGGGTAATGCGGGTGCACGGACCATCAAGGGTCTGACGAAAGGCTGGAATGGATTTTTCAGGCAGTTCATGAGCTCATCAATAAGAGCACAGTTAATGATCTACAGTATCTGGAACTTAGAGATAGCGCCGGCTGAGAGACACTTCTAGGACAGTTAATCAGAGAGAGATGGCTGCTTTTAACCCGTGGAACAAAGGGTCTGTCTCACAAAGGTGGTTGTTATTGTGTTTCCCCGAAAGACAAAATCCAATTAGGCATTATTTACATTCTGATGGGTGAATATTTAACGTACTTCCAAATTAGACTATATAAAGATGCATTTAGACAAAACGATTACAGTTCCAAATATCGTTCGAACCAACGATGATGCTGGGGAAGACAATTTTTGGTGACTGAGATGTTAGAACTTTTTGGGGGTAATTTGGGGTCAGGGATTCTGAAAAGGACATTAGTTTTCCCCCATTAGGTCTGCTTATCAATATATGACATATGTCCATATAAATGTATAGATGTACACATATTGTATTATACATGTAATGACTGCCAATCAAACGCTGAAGGTACAAAGATAAATCCCAAGAAGCCTAGAACACGAATAATACAAAAGTTTCTTCATTGAGATGCGGATGAAACTACATTCCTGTGATTTCCTGCGATTTCCTGTGATGAGATGTTTCTTGACATTTGCACTGGACTATTCACCAGTAGTCCGCCATCATATGTGTATCCCATCGTCCGCAGTCCTGTTCTTCCACATTTCTTATTTCCTGGTAAAATCATCACTTATGTAGTGGCCCAGTATATCCATAATGTCATATATGTATATCTTATGTAAAAGCTCTGTGCAAAACTGTCTTGTCACTCTGTTATGTGTATTGCACTGCTGCAGCAAATGAGAGGTTAAAGTATAAGCTGATAAACGTATCAATTCTATCCTGTCACTTGGTATGAGAGAAGCTATAAATGTGAGTGATTGAGAGTGGGAAAGGAGTCAATTTTCTGGAGCTGAGAGAGAGCAAAGTACAGAGGCACATGAGGGCACCTTCAGCCCTCATGTGTTGAAGATGGAAGAAGAGGAGAGATTTCCTGTGTGCCTGCATTTATGAAGACAGAGTGAGCCTCCAAAAGAGAGTGAGTGGGCAACAAGTGAGCATTTCATCCAAAGCCCTAGTATAGAGGTACTCATCTATTATCATTATGTTTCACACCCGAGCGTACTGAAGTTTGAGAATGCTGGGTGGAGGTACTCTATTCTCATTGTTCACATTGAAGCGTCCTGAAGTCTGGATCTGCTGAGTGTAAGTATGTGTCTTTAATTCATCACACACAGGCGTCCCGAAGTCTGGGTCTGCGGTGTGGAGGTATTCTAGCTTATCCATTGCCTGCACTGTTCTTCGTCTATAATTCCTGTTCCTTGTGCATTGCTGAAGTTATCTTTAAGTAAAAGTTTGTGGCCCTGACCGTTCCCATGGTCCTGCGGTACTATACTCTTGTCTGTGGCTTGCTTATTTCCCCGGCGATGTTCATCCTGGTGGATGCCAGAACGGTGGTGTCACCCGTGACAACCCCTTGACATGTCCTAATGTTTATTGGGCATCCCCATGCCGAGGGTGTCTGGAAGAGGCCCAGCGCTGCCCTGGCATGCGCCTAAAAGTTGTCCGCTGAATCTTGGAAGCGCTGGTCTTCCATGAGTTCCCTGTTTTGCAGTCCATCAAATTTACCTGCTTTTATCTTCTCCATGCTCATTACAGGAAATTTTCTACATTTGTAGCCGAAACACTTTCCATAAATAGTTTCATTAAACCAAGTTTGATGTGCAGCGGTGGCGATATGTACCAGATGTACTAACAGTGAGCAAATGCTCTTGGGAAAATAAAGGAAATATAACAAAAATAGATCATGAAATCAGTAATATTTTAAAAACTGGAGCTCCTAGAATGAAATGGATGGTATTTTTGGAATCACAAAAATACCAAGAATAAGGTCTAAATTTCCAGGCAGCATAAATTTTTTTTTTGTTCCCCAGTGTAATTGTTTAGTTTAAACTCAAGCGAACAACGAATGAGAATCGTGTGATTCTCGTTCGTCATTTAGTTTCATCCGGCATTAAAATCATCGCTGGCTTTTCGTTGGGTTTAAACACTCATTGTTCACATAGGAATGTGAAACCCTGAGCAAGAAGTTCACGATTCCCAACGATAACTTGCCTGTCTAAACAGGCTGCCTGTGTGTGAACAAGCTCGTTTGCCTGGGCATAATGGAACAAAATAAAACCATTGATTTCAATTCAGTTTGTTTTCATTAGCGGGATTCTCACCTGGTAATACTATGTGCAAGAAACATAGGGCAGGATTCCTGACTATATATATCACAACAGTGCTGCCCAGGGATTATCATCATTCAGTTATCTCAGTGTTTCTCAACCTTTTTCGATTTGTGGCACACCTCGTCAAAAATTTTTTATCTTGTGGCACCCATTCCAAAAAAAAAAAATCTCTCCTCCCACCCCTTTTATTCTATCTCTTTTTACCTCTCTCCTTCTATACTTGCCTCTCTCTCCTTCTATCCTTCTCTCTCTTCTTCCATCCCTCGCTATCTTTCTTCCTCTATCCTTTTTGCCTTCCATCCCTCTCCTTCTATTTCTCTCTCTCTGCTTGTCATTTTCTCCTTCCATCACTCTCTCTTTCCATCCTTCTCTCTCTCTCTCTCTCTCTTCTTCCATCTCTTTCTCCTTCTATTCCTCTCTCTCCTTTTCCTTCTCTCTGCTTCTTTCCTTCTCTCTCCCTCTCTCTCCATTCTGCAGCACCCTAGGAGCTTCTCACAGTGTACCAGAATGCCACGGCACCCTGGTTGGAAATCACTGAGTTAACCTATTAACTCTCACTGAACCTACTAGTATGTTTTTGGACTGTGAGGAAAACCCACATAGACATGCAGAGAACATATAAAGTCCCTGCTTTCAGAGGTTGCCCTTGAATGAAATATAATCCAGCCAATGCTAACCACTATGCTGTCCCCAATGGTTGATGATTTCCTACTAACAATAAGGGAACTCATTGGCCTGTTTGTGGACTTGTTCTTCAAGCATACCATTTTTTAATATCCATATGTGCCTATTGTATATTATAGTATAAATATGAATTTTTCAGATTTGCACATAGAATGGGAGGACACGATACCCACTGTCATAACACCCTATATGAAAATAAGAGTCGAGATAACCAAATGTTGCCAAAACTGGTGTACTGATGCCCACTTCTATAAATATCCACGGTGTTCACTCATTTCTTTTTGATGCTAATTGACCATTATAGCGTTAACGAATGATTTCAGCTGAACACATAATCAATACTATAATGATCATCCTATCCACGCCACGGCTTAGCTGGACATGCCAATACATATTATCCTTACATTGTCTGGGTGTTAAATTGTAGGAACAAGCATAGATGGCAAAATACATAGATTTGTGTCCAATACGCTTCTAGGTTGCGCAGACTATGAATTTCCGCCGCGCCTGACTGCATATTATTGGCCATATTTGAGGGAGAATGTCTTTGTTTTGTCCAGAGTATCCTGGCCTGACCTTGGCTGTCCAATGACTTTTATCACAAGTCTCTGCAATCATCTGTCCTGAGGAATTGAAGAACACCTCCTCTGCAGATATTCACTGTTACTACATGATAACGCGGCTGTGAAATATGGTGCCGCATTGTTACCGGCATTAGAAAATTATTTTCAGAGACACTTTTGCTGCTGAGTTGCAGTATGTAAGCCGCTCATGTGTGATGGTATCTTATGGAAGGAAGCAGCATTACGTTGCCATATCAGGAAATCTTACTGGAATTTGTTACAAAATATGGGTTTGCATTTTAAATTGGCCTTTCAATAAATATTAAGGAAATACTAACACAGAGGGAAACCTCGCTCAGGTGAAGACCGTGCTCTTAGGATTTGAACCTCCACACCTTAAGGGCTTAAACACATGGGCATGTTTTTTGTCCCTGCCGCAAAATAGGACAAAACAAAAGCATTGATTTTGATGGTTCATTTTCACCATCCGAATTCTCATATGTAAATGCTAGGCGTTAGAATAGATTGGACTTGCCCCATCTTTCTTGCACACAGTTTTTCTACATATGAGAAAAGATAGGGCTGGACCCATATTCCCACTTTTTGTTTCAGACTTGCACGCAGTAGTGCCAAGTTTGGATAGTCAAAAGAACAACAACACATCAGTTCATGAGCTTATACGCTACGCAATGGCGAGCGTATTAGCGCATGCACCCGTTTATCTAAACCCTAAAAGGGAACAGCGTTGCCAAAGTTCGTTGCGTGAATGAAGCAGTTGGGCACACGTGTGACAATCGCTCCATTTACTTCTACAGGATTAAGGGCAGCTTCTTGCGCATATTACTGTACTTTTTGCAGTAGCTGGGCTTTTTCACTTGGGTGTGGGACACAGTAGCGCCTCAAGTTAAATGGCAATTTAGCTTAATTAGTTACTGATGTGTTTTTATTCCCATAAAATTGCGCAGTTGTGCCTACTATGGGGCCTTTGGTGTGCATACAAGTGTGTGGGAGCCCTAAGGGTGGCCTCACACAAGCGCATTTGCACCTGCAATTGCGGCTGCAAGATCTGTGTTTTCCTTCGCATGTGTTTTTTTTTCTCGTGCATTTTGAACGTGGGGAAAAACACGCGACATGCGCTATTTTTTTGAGCATTTGCGCACAGAGGGCCCCCATCTGCCCAAAATTGCGCAGTTAACTGTGCGATTTCGCAGGCTTAAACAGAAACACCTGGACCTACTAGATCAGCTGACCCATCTACCAAGTCAGCTGACCTGCTTACTAAGTAGGCAGAACAGCCTGCTCAAACATGCCGCTGCTGGGACCGTATTTACATGAGCAATCCTGGCAGCACAATAAAGTACAGTGCGCCAATCCGGGCACAATAGACCTAGATTGCGCATCCTGTATAGCGCATATACGCCTCACAATAGCGAGCATATATGCGCTTATACCCGTGTGAATCCACGTGCAGTACACAAACAAAAGAACCCATTGGTATTACCAAAGGGCCCCATTGAAGTCTATGTGGGGTACGCAAATGTGCATGCAATACGCAACCGGATGCGCAAAATACAGCACAAAACTGTGGGGAAAAGAACACATCTGGACCCAAGCTAAATAGCCTTTTTAATCATAGTGTGTGCAAACAAGTATAGTAAAATGCGCCGATATGCACGCAAACAGAAAGGTGGCTTCACACAGATATTGTTGAATGTGTATTTTTGTGCGCACAATACGCAGAGAATAGAAGCTATTGATTTTTTGCTCTATTTTAGTACACAGAGGTCCCCATAGAAACACACAAAAACAGGGTGAAATGCGCTGTGCAATTCCATGAAAGAAGAACACATATGGACCTCATCAGGCTAAATAGTCTTTTAAATTGGGGAGTGTAGTGTCCCGTGTGCAAAAAACACTGACCTGCGTGGGCAAAGAGTACAGTAAAATACGCCGATATGCGCACAAAGAGCCAAATTCACGGCGCAAATACGTTGCACTGACGTATGCTCATTTGTGCATGCGCATGTGTGAAGGAGCCCTAATGAGTACTGCACTGCTATATCCATAGTAAGTGAATGGAGCAGTGGTTGCGCAGCACATTACTGCACCGTTCATACAGGGGATTTGAAGACTGCTGTACTTGCTGGGGGTCGGATCCTTCGTGATCGTGCATTTATGATCTATCCAGTGATAACTCTACTTTCTGGGAAAGCCACTTTAACCTGTTTCCACCCAATAATGTACTATTACGTTATAGGAACCATATTGCTCCTGCGATTTGATGCAATAGTACCTCGTGGTGATAAGATCTTCTGATTCTTCTCTTTTCAGAAGGCTGTGCACACTAACTACCAAACAAGGCTGTATTCTTAAAGGGTTAAAGCAGAATGGATGATATCTTCTTAACCATGTGTTGATCGTTTGCTGTAATGCATTAGAACTAACAATTCATCACTTGCATACCATAGGAAAATCTATGTGTTCTGTCTGATGGGAGCTCCTGAGTCACAGTAGAGAATAATTCAGCCTTCAAGGGGTTGTACCAAGATCTAAAGTTATCCCCTATTCGCAATGAACTGAAGCAGCGTTGTAAAAAAGAGTGGGCCCAAACTCCTACAGAACAATAGGAGAGACTGATAAAGTCATACAGGAAACGATTAAGTTATTGCTGTTAAAATGAGTTCTTCAAGCTACTGATTCATGGAGTGTACTTAATATTTTCACACACTGCTTCTGTATTTGACCTAGTTTTTGTTAAATAAATAATGACACAGTGTAATTTGTCATGTGTTGTTATTGATCTGAGGATTCTTTCATTCAACGTTTTATCGCAGCTATTTTGCTGTGATAAAACACCGGCTGAAAATCGCGGCCATCTGAAGCATTGGATTCCGAAGCATCCATTCATATGGGCAATTTTCCGGTGCGTAAAATTTGCTGGCTGGAAAAGATACGGTACTTGACCTATCTTTTTCTGGAATATGTAACTGGTTCCCATACATTCCTATTGGAGTCTATGAGAACCTTCAAAGAAGGTGAGGTGGATGTAAGTAGGAGGGAGTTTAGCAGTGGGTCACGTTGCTAAAGTCCCTCTCCCTCCCTTTGCCGACAGCTCACATAGGCTTCTATGGGAGCTTCGATTGACACAATTAGCCGGAAAAGGGAAGGGAAGTGAAGGGTTGAGAATTTAGCAGCGCTAAAGTCTCTTCCCCTTTGCCGACAGAATACCAGGCTGCGGTGTAAATACACCACTGCCCAGCCATCTGAATTGGGCCAAAAATCGCAACGCCTGTGTGAAAGAGCCCTGAGGTTGTATTTACCTGATTTTAAGAGTGGTTTTACACTTGGGTTTGGAGTCCTTTTAAAACTAATCAGTTTTTAATTGAATGTGGACTGATTACAATCTGAAGCAGAACTGATGCATGCATGCAAATACCTTTTTGGGGGTAGAGTAGCTGATTATTGAATATGCACAGTGGTCATTGCACAGTCCACAGGTTTCACTCTGGAAGGTCTGCCGGAGCTCTTCTTCCAAGCCAGTACAATGCACACAATACACACTCCTGGCTGGTGGGTAGTGGCTGGGCTTCTCCCTCCTCCCTCTCCTTTTGAGGCTACCTATTATCTTGCAGTGTACAGATAAAAAGGATCTGTTCAACCCTGAAGGCAGACAGAAGCCCTTTAGTGCTTTTGATTTTTTGGATGGGAACAATAATGCTGCAAGCTGTGGTTTTTTTCTGCTCAGAAAAACTGAAAGCAAACGGAACGGAGTCAAACTGAACCCAAACCCAGAGCACAAAAATGTACTGCCCTCTATGGGTCCAATTTGCTTTAGTTTTTTTATTATAAAATAAACACAAAACAAAGACCGAGGGACAGACGCAGATGTGAAACCTCCCTAAGACTTTCCAGGACCAGATTTTTTTTATTATGCCCTGATACATAAAACCATCGAATTCAAAGAAGGTGTACTGAGTTTTTGCCAATGTTTGGTATCCAGTTAACAGATGCATCATGAACTTTTTAATAACTTTTCATGATACATCCATTAAATAGATATGATTGTAACCTATGGATGATGGACGCGGTAAATGCATGCCTAGCAGTGGCATCTGTTACTCATTGGCTGTAATGGCATCTGTTTAAGGCCTCGCTCACATGGGCGAAATAGCATAGACTTAAGAAAATCTCAATGATATCGCATCCCTGGTCTGTGCAATATCGCTGCGTCTTCTCGCGGCAATATCGCAATTTCGGATAGTGCTTGTAAGGTGATGCATGTATATTTTTTGTATTTTTTTCCTGCAGCTAGGGGTTGGATTATAGCTTTGACAGTAGGAAGGCTCCATAGGGAAACATGGGCTAAAAAACCTCACGAGTCGCGGGCATATCGCCAGACTCGCAAGTTTTTTGTGTCTGGTTGTCGCATGCTACAAAATGTCACATGTGTGAAGTAACCTATAGGAAAGCATGGGCTTTACATGCATGCGATTTGTAGCAACGCTACAAGATCGCACGACTTTGTCGCCCGTGTGAACGAGGCCTAACAAATACTTTTTTTCAGGATGTCATTATAGGCTATGGGTGATGGATGTGATTGTTCAGAGCCTAAGTCACGGATTCCGAAAAAGGTGCCGAAAGAAATGGAGGTCACTATGATGGAAAACAGATCGACCCAATTATAGTCATTAGGATTCATCAAGCACCATTGCTGTCCATCATATAATGGATCCATCGTTTTGTCATTTTTGTTGTTCTGCTCCTATGACGGAGCTTAATAACAGAGATGACAACGCAAATATGAACATATCCTAAGACATCCATCACTGACCCAATTAAACCTATAAGTCAGGAGCTTACATTTAGGAGCACATACATTTAGGGGCAGCCACACGCGGGTGTAAGCGCATATACACTCACGATTGCCACCGAATGGGCACATTTTGCTGTATTTTATTATCCTATCGGGACCGGTAAAAAAAGCGCGGTCCCAACAGCACCATGTTTGAGTAGGTGGGCCAACCTACTTATTGGGGGGGCAGTCTACTTAGTATGTGGGTCAGCTGACTCAGTAAGCGGGTCAGCTGACTCAGTAGCCAGGTTAGCTGACCTAGTAGGCCCAGGTTGCATCATTTAACCCCACAAAAACATGTAGTTCCGTGCAGACAGGGTTCTTCAGTGCACAATTGCGTCCAAAAATAGAGCATGTCGTGAAGGAACCCACTGAAGTCAATGGATTCTATTTGCTGCGCATTGTGGGCTATATAACACAGCTATAGGATACGTATTAGAAAGTGGCAACGACTATTTAATAAACCTCAGTATAGTCTTATTAATGTTTTTAATGAAATGATGGAAGGACATTACTGTATACAGGGGCCGTGATAACTTCTGCAGTCTATTATCCTCCTTGTAATTTCAAGACTCTTCATCTCTACCCTAATGGCTCCTCCGTAATTGTATTTTTGAAAAGCCTGATTTCTTTTTACGTAACTGATTTACATTTTCTGCCTGACAGCTCTAACATGTTACAGTAAATTGTGTCCCACCCAGACATCCCTGATAAGACCGAGACTAAAAGATGATGTGAAATTAAGATAAGAAGAGCATATCTTTATCTTTATAAATGTATTTATTTCTTCTCTGTAAGACTGGGCAGCAGATGCCTCAGTCACAAGAAAACTGGGTCATCGATCAGCAAACTTTTAGGTCCTTTCCTTGGATATTCAAAGTATTACCTCTACATTTCCAGATAATTATCATTCAATTATTTAAAATACCATAAATGAAAATTCTCTCTCATACACCGTTATGCTGTTTAAAGGGATTCTATTATCTGCCTGAACCACAGGCCGTATGAACCGAAATCAAGTATGCCTATTGCCTCAGTGGTATTTTTTATTCTGAAATGCTGTGGTATGAAAAAACATACTTTGAAGTTTGACTTGGAGTTGAGCCTTGAGTCATGGAGGTGGGCCACCCAGCCGCTTCCTGCCTACATCATGCAGAGTGACAGCTCTCTCCCTATAAACAAAGTTGAGTGCTTCATTCTATTGATTTCCTCAAGTCATGCCCTGTTGGCCCTGCTCACTTGTTCTGTCCCGCAAATTGTACAGGATGGCTGACTATTAAAGGGGTCTCCCATATAGAAAATGATTTTCAACAGCTGGCCATATAAAAAGTCTACACACCATGTTAAACAGCCATGTTTTGTCATGTTAAAAGTCCTACAAAGGATAATCTCAAATGATTCATCTTTGTTGGATTTGTAACATGACCAAAACATGGCATTTTAACAGGAGTGTTTAGACTTTTTATATTCGCTGTACAAAAGCAACAATACTTACCACTCTTCTCCGCCTAGTAAGTAGCACAATCGCTCCTGCAGCTCTCCTGGTCTGTGTTTATAGCAGAAGTCAGGTGGCGACTACAGCCAGTCAGAGGGTGTAGCGTCAACGTCTCAAACTTTGGGCATCATAGCACCCAGGATGTTAGTGCTGACTCCAGGAAAATGAATGGTAACACTGTGGCCTCTGATTGGCTGCAGCAGTCATTTGGCATTTGCTGTAGACATAGACCAGGAGAGCAGTGGGAGCCCCTGTGATGATTACTGGGGGGAAAAAAGAGGTGAGTATTGCTGCTTTTGTTATTTTAGGCCATGGCCAAGTGTTTAAAACATTTTTATAGTGGGACAACCCCTTTAAATAGCATGTGACCATAGATGTCACTCAGCCTCTGCTACAGTTTATACGGCACACAGATACAGTGGAGACGGCTGAGTATCCCCTATACTCACATGTCCCTCCATAGTCAGTCATCGTATGGATGAGGGAGCTTCTAGGATTGAAAAAAAGGGACATGTACGTAGCTTAAGCAAATCAGCAGAATGGAGTACTGAAGAAATAAACACTGCATTAGAAGTTAACACCAATGAGATTTCAAAAGCATTTTCTATTATTTGGCGTAAACTGGGTTGTCCATTTTGGACAATTAATTTTTATACCGAGTGTTGATAAGCTGAAGATAGGGTGTCCTGGCACAGTGATGACCTGTAATATATAGGGAGATTAGATAGTAAATGTTCAATACCCCTACAGCACTACTACAGGAGAAATTGAGCATTACACAGTATTCAAGAGTGAGAGATGCTATTGAATGAAAGATTCCCTTCCATTAAAGAGGTTTTCTGGGACTTAACTATTGATGACCTATATGTTGATAAGCAGGGGTCCGCCGCTCTGTTCCCCTGGCAATCCCATGGAATTGCTGCAATGCAAATGGAGATCTCAGTTCCAGCTATGTCCTTACTAACAGTTGCCCGATATCAGCTGATTTTTGGAGGTCTTGAAGATAGGTCATCAACAGTAAAGTCCTGGAAAACTCCTTTACCTCACAATTGCTAATAGGGCATATACAATACATTTTTTCTAAACCAAACAATCTTTAAAGTGTACCTGAGTGTTTCAACAAGTTTCCTAAAATGTACTCCTTTCATTCTGTCAGTAGTTCACTGTCCTGACTTCCCATACTGTATTGCACAGTCTGTTGTCCAATCAGCAGAGGGACAGTATTTCAATGCCCACCCATCTGCTTTCCCAGAATGAGTCAGGCATTCTGGCTAAAGGGTGAGTAAACCCAGTTTAAGGTGCATCCACACACAGACACACCTACCAGAGATTGTGGAGGTCGTTATCACAGTGTCTGCAGATTTGTCAGCCTGCAGCCTCTGAGTGTGCTGGAACACCCCTGTGAACATAGCTCCTCCTCCCATTGCTAAGGAAATGTCTTTGTTACTATAGAAGCTCTGTACCTAACAACACACAGTGAACATTATAGAGAAGCTGGATGGGAGACCCCTAGTGGCAGCCATTTCAAATGTGATTTCCCATGGTAGAACAACAACATTTTTAAAGCAGGTATTTTACAGAAATTATGAGCTAGTAGATGTACCTAAGTGGTTTGAAAGTTTAGTGCTCCTTTAACATTTGCTGAAATAACTGCTGCATGCTCTACCAGATTTCTTCATATCAGTATATGGAAGGTCATAAAGTTATACTGTCATTAAAAGGGTTTTAACAGTAAACTGATAATATTCAAAGCTAATGTACATCAGACAGTCGACAGGATATCTGGATGTTAATATTATATGTATGCCTTGCAAATAAACCACTCTTTTCTGATCAATACCACAATAAAAAATAATGTACACCAATGCCTATTACTTCACACAGTGAGGACAAATAACTGCCAGTATGCTGTGTAGATCTGCTAAACAGATAAAAGGAACCAAATTCCCCACAAAATAGTGCATATTGCTTTAAAACACCTTTATGTATGTATACTGAAGTACCACAACCTCCGGAAAGCTTATAGACTGCCTTAAAGGGGTTGTCTCGCGCCGAAACGTTTTTTTTTTTTCCATAGGCCCCCCGTTCGGCGCAGGACAACCCCAAGGGATGTGTTAAAAAAAAAAAATTATATTACTTACTCGAATCACCGCTCTGCGACGTCTTCCTTCTTCCTACTTCTTCCTTCACCAAGATGGCCGCCGGGATCTTCACCCACGATGCACCGCGGGTCTTCTCCCATGGTGCACCGTGGGCTCTGTGCGGTCCATTGCCGATTCCAGCCTCCTGATTGGCTGGAATCGGCACACGTGACGGGGCGGAGCTACGATGACCAGCTCTCCGGCACGAGCGGCCCCATTCACCAGGAAGAAGACCGCACAGCGCAAGCGCGTCTAAAAAAGCAAGAAGACATCAGAATTAGACGGATCCATGGTGACGGGGACGCTAGCAACGGAGCAGGTAAGTGAATAACTTCTGTATGGCTCATATTTAATGCACGATGTACATTACAAAGTGCATTAATATGGCCATACAGAAGTGTATAACCCCACTTGCTGCCGCGAGACAACCCCTTTAATCTCTTGATGGTGAACTTATATAGATAGGACCCTACATTCACAGACTCACCTCTCTTTAGTCTTAATCTTCCAAGTGCACTCAGGTAAAGTGGGATGGAGGCGTAAGTTAAAGGCTAAGGCCTAAAGAGATGTAAGTTTGTGAGTGTAGGCTCCAATCTACATAAGTCCGCTATGACATGGCAGATGGGCTCACATATTTTGATCAAAAGAATCATATATTTTTATGTGGTTAATAAATATAACACTTCCACAGCTTTAATTTGGATATTAAATGTTTGTAGTAGTGTTGTAGCAATGTGTTTTTGCTTATACTGTATTGTTGCAGCCATGGTGTATGTATACCTGTGCATTAAATTTAGTTGTAGGAAGTGCTGATTGAATTTGTTTTTTGTTGCATTTGTCTTAAGTCGAAATGCCCCTATGTGTGAGTTAGAATTCAGCTGATCAATCCTTCTCTTGTTAAGGGCATTAGCCACTTGTCACGTCTGGTTCAAAGGATTTGCACAACTATAGGTGACAAGACATAGAGAAATAGACAGAATTGAACCAATTACCAATAATATCAGCCTTTTCGTACTAGTGAAGGATTGCATATGGAAAACTTACAAACCTATTGGCCAGATCCATCTGAACTAGATAGGTTCCTCAAGCGGATCACACTCCCGAAAATGACAACCCCACTACTGGAGAGACATCAGTAACTAGTCCAATGCTAACTAGTGACAACTACACTGAATCCTAAAGCTTGAAACATAACTAACGTGAAAGAATAACCTAACTGAACCCCAAATACTAGGATACTTTAATTCCAGACTTTTTGGCACAGCAAGTGGCCAGCACAAAAACAATATAACTGGCGTTCTTAGAACTAAGGGGCCTGTTTATATATCATACATTATCCACTGATAGACTGACTGGGTTACAAGATAACACAGCCAGCCTATCAGCGCTAGCAACAGAGGGAGATGTTACTCCCTTGGTGTAAAGCTCTGAATACCACCCTAGACCCAATCGAGAAGGCGGACGTGACTGTGCTGTTGGCGTCGTGACACCACTGCCAGAGAGCACATGCACGCTCAGCTGAGCTAAGCACACATGTGCAAAGGGGTTTGGGATAGTCATCTACCAAACGAGTGTTCATGGGTGCCCAAGGTTCTTTTGGGAGCAAAGGTTAGCTTGTCTTCTGATGCCACAGTAGAGTTACTGTAGCACAAATTGTTGAAAAAGTTACTTCTGGTTATGATAGAAAGGTGACAGATCATGCAGAGCATGGATGATGGAGGAGTGGAAGAAGGTAGTCTGGTCTGATGAATCATATTTTCACTTGCATCCTGACACTTACCTTCTACCTAAACATTGTAGAGACCAAGGAGGTCCCTCTTGACAGCGGTATTTCCTAATAGCAGTGGTCTCTATCAGCAGAATAATGTGCCTGGCCACTCTTTAAAAAGGAAAGTAAAAAGGATTTCAAGGTGCTGGTTTGGTCTCCAAAATCCCCAAATCTCCATCTGATTGAATATCTGTGGAATGTGCTAGAAAAAAGGCAGATGTATGTTGTCTCTTCTTAAAGGACTTAAATAATCTGCTGCTAATGTCTTTGGACCAGACATCAGGAGACAGTTTAAGAATCCTGTGGATTGCATGTCTCAATGAGTCACAGTTAGAGATGAGCGAGCACCAAAATGCTCGGGTGCTCGTTACTCGGGACGAAATTATCGCGATGCTCGAGGGTTCGTTTCGAGTAACGAACCCCATTGAAGTCAATGGGTGACCCGAGCATTTTTGTATATCGCCGATGCTCGCTAAGGTTTTCATTTGTGAAAATCTGGGCAATTCAAGAAAGTGATGGGAACGACACAACAATGGATAGGGCAGGCAAGGGGCTACATGTTGGGCTGCATCTCAAGTTCCCAGGTCCCACTATTAAGCCACAATAGCGGCAAGAGTGGCCCCCCCCTCCCAACAATTTTTACTTCTGAAAAACCCTCATTAGCAATGCATACCTTAGCTAAGCACCACACTACCTCCAACAAAGCACAATCACTGCCTGCATGATACTCCGCTGCCACTTCTCCTGGGTTACATGCTTATAGCCATTTCCACTGAAAGCAATGGGCTGCCGGCGTGCGTGGGATGAATTGTCGGGAAGGGCTTAAATATAGAAGCCCTTCCCTGCAATTCATCCAGAAATGTGTAAAAATAAAAAAAATATATATACTTACCTTGTCCCGGCAGACGGAGTTCAGCGCGGCCGGCAGTGGGTGTGAAGGGGGTGTGAGTCAGACCTGCCTCTGATTGGCTCAGGCTGTGCCAATCAGGGGGCAGCTCTGACTCACACCCCCTTCACACCCACTGTAGGCCGCGCTGAACTCCGTCTGCCGGGACAAGGTAAGTATATATATTTTTTTTATTTTAACACATTTCTGGATGAATTGCAGGGAAGGGCTTCTATATTTAAGCCCTTCCCGACAATTCATCCCGCGCACACCAGCAGCCCATTGCTTTCAGTGGAACCTGCTGTATTGCCGGCTCCATTGAATTCAATGGGCAAACATCGTTCTTCTCTGCCACAGCTGTTACAGCTGTGGCAGGGAAGAATGATTTGTCTTCTATATGTTCTCAATGGGGTTGGCGCTGCTGCCGCCGTCCCCATTGAGCGCATATAGAGAAGAGAACAGGAATCGCAGATCGCAGATAGGTGCGATCTGCGATTTCTGACTATGGCCTAAGAAGGACCGTTGGGGTTCTTGAAGCCTAAAATAACTCCTAACGCTCTCCCTATAGCAGCTCCGGCATCAGCAGCACTGTCCCTGATCTCTGTCAGAATGCATCTGTGGCGAGCCGCGGGCGGGCAGATTTTAATACTCGGGTGACACCTGATCTCGCCAGCCACTCACTGCAGGGGGGTGGTATAGGGCTGGAACATCACAGGAGGAAGTTGTAATGCCTTCCCTGTCTTTCTATTGTCCAGAAAAGCGCGCAAATTTCTCAGGGAAGAAAATGAAAGTGACTCGAACACCGCATGGTACTCGTCTCGAGTAACGAGCATCTCGAACACCCTAATACTCGAACGAGTATCAAGCTCGGACGAGTACGCTCGCTCATCTCTAGTCACAGTTGTTTGGGCAATGTGCAAAATATTATATAAGGCTGGTTATTTTAATGTTACGGATGATTGGCATGTATATATATTTTTTTTTTACAAAAGTACAGTGAAATATACTTGGATGGCAATTTCATATATAATAGTCTCATGTTCTGAAATGTTAGCAAAAAGCTAAAATTTTCTTGGCATACAATGTTCTTAGCTCAGAACACGGCTCCTACTCGAGAATAAACATAATACACAAGTTGTTTATGGCATCTAATTTTCGTAGCGTCTTATCAGGGCCGCTGATACCGCTGCAGCCACAATTTCAGCACTTTTGGTGAAATGTAATTTGGGATTAAGGAGTGTGAAGAGGACGGCATTACATAAAAATGACATTATTAGTAATACAAAGCAGTTAAAACTGAGAGCGGTTTGAAAAGAAGTCCAACAAAAGCAGCAATTGCAATCCAACAAAGGTCATAGTTATTTAATTAACTGAAAATCTTTTTCGCCAACCTTTTCCATCTGTCCCCATCCATCATTATATCTTCAGATGAATATGTGAAAAGAGTCTGTGTGCTCCAGGTTTATAAGGTAAAAAATGGACAAAAACGTAGATATCAACATGCTTTCAGTAAAGATTTGTAGTAAGCCAGAATGGGGACAATATGATGGGTGGATGGTGTTTAGCCCCACGGTGGCCAATACGGTGTGAATTACTCCCCAAATGGCTACACTACATTGAAAAAGGAGTGAAGGGCTGCTCTCTGGTCCCTAGTATGATGGTGGTGTGCAGTTGATACTCCAATAAGAAAGAGACCAAGTAAGCAAATAAAACAGTTCAACATATGTTTAGTAAGTTCAAAAACTTTTCAATTCAACATCCCAACAATGAAAGCACCAAGCTTTACAATCCGAATTAGTGTTCTGTCCTAAGGATGGTGGCTTTAGTACTTGGGTGGAAATAAGTGATGCACTGTTTTATAACTAGTGCAAAGTTTGAGGGGGCGGAGCATGACACAGGGATTCTCTCTTTGTTGTTCTTTGACATTGCGTCATGCTCCGCCCCCTCTGATACTGCTCGAGTTATTGTAGTGACGTTTCCTTGGATAATCAGCAGACCTCCCTCTGACACTTGTGTTGCAGCAGCTGGGTAGCTCCACTCCAGTAATTCAAGTTACACTCTCTCTCTCTGGTACTGGAAAACCCAGCTCACTTCAGCAGCACTGGGGCAGCTTGATCCTCACAAGGCTCTCTGCTGATTCACAACAGAGCCTAGGAACAGGACCTGCCTTTTATAACCAGCCTATCAGCTAATCAATGGGCATCTCACTCTTTGTTTATCCACAGCAGCAATGTTAGAGTAAAAAAACTCAGTCATGTGACCTTTCTGAAGGTTCTAACAGTAACATATCTAAAGTTCAGCAATAATATACATAGATACATATGCATGGGTATTTAACCCTTTACGAATATATATTTGTAATACAGTGACAACTTCCGGGTTATTAGCTTATTTCCTCTGCCAGATGGGTGAAAACCCGTTCAGGCCAGAAGTTTAATAAAAACTGCGTAAATCAGCCCTTTTATTGTGATAAATAAGCAGCAATAATGCAATTTTCACATTCTTGTTGATTGTCATAGTGTACATGACACAAACAAGACCCTGCTAAATAATGTAGGCTTTTTAATCCTGTCTACCATACAGGCCTAGCGCCTTAACGCACAGCATTATAATGTCCATCACCTCATACCCTTTCATGGTGACAACCTAAGGGGCCTCCTCCCCTGTCAGTTTTGTGGTTCTCAGATTGGGTCACTGAGTCAGTCTACCAGTCACTAGCTCACCACTGTAGGACAGCAAATGGACCGTAATGGACACCGAGCTCAGCAACTCAATATTTCCTTAGGCTGCTTTAACATTTGCATCCGTTCGAAGAGCAGGAAATGGAAATTCACTGGCTGAATGCGATCTGTCTTACAATGGAACCAAACAGCGCCGACCAGACCCTATTAACTATAATGGGGTCCGTTTGGTTTCTGTCCTGCTGTCTGGCATTTTATCAGACAAATCAGAGCTGCATGCATTTTACTTCTGGTATTTTGTGTCAAATTTGTGATGGTACCTCCAAACAGAGATTGCAGGGTAGATGTGAAAGCAGTCTTAGATAATTGTTCAAAAGATAGGTTTCCAGCGATTGTTTTGCATAAACTGCTAATGGACACTAATGTCCATTAGCAGCTTATCACTTTCATTTGCATTTAATTGAGCCTCTGGGACCTGTATGCAGAGAACAGCAGGTGGTCTGTTCTCTGCATTCAGCTCCTTTGTTCTGCTGCAGGGCTGCAAGCTGAATACAATGTAATCAGTGCTCCCATGGAGAATACAGCACCATGGAAGGGCAAGCACAGCATGCGGTCTGTGTTATCTCCCCTCCGGCTGAATGATGGATATAATGCTCACCTAAAAATCATTGTACAGCCGAAGAGTGAAAGATGGGAGCATTTACACACAACGATTATCGCTCAAACGATGGCTTTTGAGCGAATGTTAAGTGATAATCGTTGCGTGTAAATGGGCCTTTACAGAGACTGCTGTAAAGGCCACTTCTGGTTCTGCTCTCCTACTATCTAAATGTCTGTGTGTATACTGCACACGTGAGCTGAATGTAACAGGGTAGAAGATGACCTTTATTATTCATTCACAATTCTGCTTCATTGCTATTGGAAACAGTCAACAAGTTTGTTTACAAGCACTTTTTTACAGCTTAGATGAGCCCCTATAGTATAGTGGGATAGTTAGTGAAACAATGCTACTTCCTAAGCTGTAAATGAACAGAACAAGCAACAGGCAGACATGTAGATACAAGGGAATGCTTAGAACTTAAACATACAGATTTTCTAAAATATACCAGGTTCTCCTTATCCTCTCATTTGCTTCTGTTTGCACATTGTTTCATGTCTGTAAGTTCTGATTTTCCAGGGCTCTTTCCCATTTTAATGTTTCCCTGCTGTTTGCAATCCACTTTTATGGAGGGGCAGATAGCAAGTCTAGCATTCTGCCAGTAGTTCACTGTCCTGACTTCCTTGCCCTTACTTTCTTTGCTGCATTGCACAGTTCTGGTCCAATCAGCAGGGAGGCAGTATCTGAATGCTTACCCCTCTGCTTTCCCAGGACAATCAGGCATTTAGATACATTCTTGCCTAATTGTTAGTTAATAATGTGTGTGTAATGTCTGTACAAAGACACACACCAACAGACAGTAACAACAGGAGAGGTAGAGATTGTGAATATTGATATCACAGTGTCAGCAGATCTGTCGCTCTGCAGCCTATCAGTACTTGGGAGCCACCTGTGAAGATAGCTATTTCCCCTGTTGCTACAGAAACTTTTCTATGTCCCTACTACAGAAGCTTTGTACCTAGCGACAGGCAGTGGATTGCAGGGAAGCTGGAAGGGAGACCCCTAGAGGCCACCACTTCAAATGTGATTTACAATAGTAAAGTAACAGAACTTTTAATCACGTATATTACAGAAATGATGAGACTAACACAAGCTAGGAGATGAGCAGAAGTTGTTTGAAAAGTTAGTGCCCTTTAAAATTGGTGCATAGGGTTGCGGATTAGAATAGTCTGAAATTTAAAACCATACAAGCTAAAAAATGTATTTGCAAACTATATAACAAAAACATATTTTCCTTACAATCCACAAACCAATGTCATTCTCGTTTTCCATTGTCTCATTGTCTCTGCATTTCAAAGACTCACACTATCAGTTCTGCAATCTTCCCCCTTGCCGGCTGCAGCTGCTTCTCTACACGCTGTACAGACTGTAAAAACCCAAATATTAAAAGTTATTCATTCCTATAAACTACAATGGAAAATGTGAAAGTAAGAATAAATGTCCTTGTTTCATTACGTTCTCCACCATGTGTGCATTATAATAATGCAAAATAGCAGGTGGCAAACTCCCGATAAATAGCTTCCTAGTAAATGGCTGTATTTTACATTATGTTTACTCAGCATGTCAGCCATTAATTGCCTTAGTTCTCCATTACCGCTTAAATGATACCCCGTTTGGTAAATATACGCATAATGTGGGCCATAATATACTTGAAGGTATACATTAGGAGGTTATACCGGATGACTGAGGAGACACCAGGGTAAACATTGCAAGAGGTCGCTACATTTGCGGTACGCTTCCTACATTGGCTTGCATTTGCCTGCTTCTTGTGCCTTTTTTTACCAATAAGCTTCCTCCACTGCATTGCAGTTTAGTTTTTTTTTTGCAATGATTTGTTTAACCCCTTTGCAACATCTGCCATATGTTGAGTTTATATAGCGTGGGCTCAGGAGCCGAGCTTGCTCCACACATGGCAAGTGTTGTCTTTCTTTGACAGCTAACACCAAGCCGCAGCAGCTGCGATCAGAGATTGCTCTGATGGCGAATGTTAACCATTTAAATGCATCTATCAGTTCAAACTGTGGCATTTAACTGTCCTGAACAGCGTTTAATTGTCCAAATTGGCTTACCTGCAATGAGACTGTGGGCGGCTGTTTGGGTGTTGTGAAAGCCCCATGGTCTGCCATGCACTGTTGTCTATTAGGATGTTCCTGTGGCACATCTTAATAGAATGCCTGCAGGAATACAATATGCTGAAATACTAACAATAACTCTTGGGGAACACAAAGTACACTTCCAAAACAGAACTCACATGATACTGTTTAAATTGGCTTTTCTAGGATAAATTATTGTTACACTAGCTCAGAAAGGATCAAATTGTGATGATAATTGACCGGTGTATTTGAGTCTCCTATGGGGGTGCATTTAGGTTCTGTCCCTAGGGCAGCATGAGCTGTAAATATATGAACACTGCCACGCTTCGCTACAGCCATCTTGCATATGAACGTTAGCAGTAGAAATGAGTGAGCACCAAAATGCTCGCATTGCTCGTTATTCGAGCCGAGCTTTTTGTAATGCTCGAGAGCTCGTTTTGAGTAATGAACCCCATTGAAGTCAATGGGGGACTCAAGCATTTTCAAGGTGACCCATGCTCTGCATTGTTTTCAATTGAGCCGCAGCTGCTGCCATCGGCTCCATTGAAAACAATGGTCTGCCGAGACCCGGTAATTGTTTTTCAGGGAAGGGCTAAAAACATAAGCCCTTCCCTGAAAAGCAATCATTTTAGTGTAAAAAAAATTAATAAACTTACCTCTCCGCTGCTGCCTTGTCCCCTACGAGGATGAAGAACACATCTGCCACATGCGGCAGATGTTTCCTTCATCCCTGCTAGTAAAAAGAATTACCTGTTGCTACATCTGCCACATCTGTGCCAGATGCAGCAGAGGAATTCTTCAATTCCCAACCCAGCTGTCACACATGACAGCTGCGGTAGAGGATCCTGCTGCCGACACCCGGTAATTGTTTTTCAGGGAAGGGCTTTAAACCTAAGCCCTTCCCTGAAAAACAAGAAGAAATGGTGAATGAAATAAAAAAAAAGAATACTCACCTTTTTTCAGCTGCCGGGCCTCAGTGGCATCCAGATGGCTCTTCTCCCTGCACTGCTCTCAGTAGTATTCAGCAGGCGGGGATTTAAAATCCCCACCTGCTGAATGGGCTGCCTCTGATTGGCTGAGCACTGTGACCAATCAGAGGCAGCTCTCAGTTATTGAATGACAGCTGAGAGCTGCCTCTGATTGGTCCCTGAGCTCAGCCAATCAGAGGCAGCACTCAACCATTCACAAATTCATGAATGGGCAAGTGCTGCCTCTGATTGGCTAAGCACTGTGACCAATCAAAGGCATCTCTCAGCTATTGAATGAAAGCTGAGAGCTGCCTCTGATTGGTCCCTGTGCTCAACCAATCAGGGACCACAAGAAAAAAACAAGTCTTCACAAACTCCATCAACAAAAAACTAAAAAAGTTATGGCAGTCAGGAAATACATTTATTTTAGATATTTTATTTTTAAAGTAGTATAACAAAACTATATCAATTTGGTATCGTCATTATTGTACTGACCCACAAAATAAAGCTATCATGTCACGTTTGCCGCAATGTGTATGCTGTAAAAATAAGATCCCCCCAAAAAATGTGCAAAAAAAAAAAAGTCTCAAACAGCTGCATCAAAAGAAAATATAGAAATGTATGATTTTTTTTTAAAAGTGGGGAGGCAAAAACAAAAATGAAACACTGACACTTAAGGGAGCACAACCCACACGACCGAAACATGACTCACATGACGCTGTTTAAATTGGCATTTCTAAGATAAATTATCGTTACCCTAGCTAACTGACCATTGTATTTGAGTCTCCTATGGTCGTGCATTCAGGTTCTGTCCCTAGGGCAGTATAAATATTGCCCTGTGAACATTGCCATCTTACATATGAATGTTAGGATATACAGTACTGAATTGTATCAAGGAAATGAAATAGCCACCACATTTCTACAAGAACACAACATTTCAGAAGAAATAAGATAGAAATGTACACAAATATCAATCTGGAAGGTTTGCAAAGCTATTTCTATTCTCTGGAACTCCATTAAACCACATTGAGAACTGTTATCTCCATGCGTAGCCAAGGACTAGTTGTGAGACCTACCAGCAGTGGTGCAACAGTTTATTCAAGTGTGCTGTATCACTTCTTCAGTCACTGCATTGGCTGCCCATACACTACAGAACTCAGTTCAAACTCCTCACTCTCACTCACAATGCTCTTCATGGCACTATGCCACCTTACATCGCTTCCCTTCTGTCTGCACACCACCCAGCCTGCACACTCTGATCGGCTTGCACACTCAAACTAAACACCCCTCTAGTACGAACCTTACATGCTCACCTTAAGGACCTCTCTAAAGCAACACTCGTCCTCTGGAACGCTCTACCCCCAGACATCCGGACAATCCCCGACACACAAAACTTCAAACCCAACTTAAAGACGCACCTCTTCAAAGAAGCATACCAAACCTCTTAATCTAGTCCCCCACCCTCACAATAAGCCCCCTTCCCTTCGGTTTTCCACTTTTGCCTATGATGTAGACTTCCTGCCCCATACCTCCTGCACTACCCCGACCCCGTTTGTGTCCTAAAAACTGTATATCACATGTTATCGCATTGCTGTGTTCCACCCTGCTCCACCTCCTGCTGCTGTACCTGTGTTCCCCCCTGTACCCTCCCCCTTTGTTTCTAAATAATTGAATACCATATGTAACTTTTGTAATTTCTGTAGTTTTCGTATTGTTTGTGTTCCACATGTGCCTCGAAAGCGCTGCAGAATAAGTTGACACTATACAAATAAAGATTATTATATTATTATTAAATACTGTGTTAATATTTAGACTACTGTTTGTTCTACTGCTGAATGTGTTCTATGGTAGTTGCGATAGTTAGGAGTGAGACGAAGTACTGAGCAACTTACGTGACTTTTTCCTATAACCGTCATTTATAATCATTTTTCTTTTATGGCTATTTGTTACAATAAACGTTAATTTTTTTGTACCTACCACAACATTGACCCTAGTTACTGGGCCTCGCTCATTAGGCTCAGTTACTTGACTAATGTAAAATGGGCATAAGATTAGTCCGGATTCCCAGGAATTAAGTATCATGGGCTCCTTACTGACCACTGCAGCCATGGTACACCAGAATTGGGCAAACAAATTGCATTTTTTCATGCTCTGCACTTGTGAATGCAGCTATAACAAAGGGTATGCTTTGGTGATGGACTACCTGGGATAGCCTTAAAGGGGTTGTCTCGCGCCGAAACGGGTTTTTTTTTTCAATAGGCCCCCCGTTCGGCGCGAGACAAACCCAAGGGATGGGTTAAAAAAAAAAAAAATATATATATATATATATATATATTACTTACCCGAATCCCCGCTCTGCGACGACTTCGTTCTTCCTTCTCCAAGATGGCCGCCGGGATATTCACCCACGATGCACCGCGGGTCTTCTCCCATGGTGCACCGTGGGCTCTGTGCGGTCCATTGCCGATTCCAGCCTCCTGATTGGCACACGTGATGGGGCGGAGCTACGATGACGACGCGGGACCAGCTCTCCGGAACGAGCGGCCCCATTCACCAGGCAGAAGACCAGACTGCGCAAGCGCATCTAAAAACGCCAGAAGACAGCGAATTTAGACGGATCCGTGGCGACGGGGACGCTAGCAACGGAGCAGGTAAGTGAATAACTTCTGTGTGGCTCATAATTAATGCACGATGTATATTACAAAGTGCATTAATATGGCCATACAGAAGTGTATAGACCCACTTGCTGCCGCGAGACAACCCCTTTAATACCTAAATGGTCAGTCCTTCCCTGTTCTATAGTAAGAACATCATATTTGCTCTTTATGGTTACTTCCGATTCCTAGAGTAAAATGTTGAAACATTAGGTTTTCTATGCAAATTGATGGTTGGCTGTCACATACTATTGGTTGTCATATAAGAGGAGCTGTGTCTAACTCTGAATAGATGCAGACTAAACGGGTTATCTCTTGAAGACAAACCCCTGTCCATACAGACATCACCAAACCTTGATGAATAAAAATGTTGTGGGTGTTAAAGGGGTTGTCCTGCGAAAGCAAGTGGGGTTATACATTTCTGTAGGGCCATATTAATGCACTTTGTAATGTACATCGTGCATTAATTATGAGCCATACAGAAGTTATTCACTTACCTGTTCTGTTGCTAGTGTCCTCGTCTCCATGGTGCCGTCTAATTTCAGCGTCTAATGGCCCGATTAGACGCGCTTGCGCAGTCCGGTCTTCTCCCTGGTGAATGGGGCCGCTCGTGCCGGAGAGCTGGTCCTCGTAGCTCCGCCCCGTCACGTGTGCCGATTCCAGCCAATCAGGAGGCTGGAATCGGCCATGGACCGCACAGAGCCCACGGTGCACCATGGGAGAAGACCCGCGGTGCATCGTGGGTGAAGATCCCGGCGGCCATCTTGGTAAGCTAAGTAAGAAGTCGCCGCAGAGCGGGGATTCGGGTAAGTACTAAACGTTTTTTTGTTTTTTTTTTAAATCTGCCCCGCCCGCGGCTCACCACAGATGCATTCTGACAGAGATCAGGGACAGTGCTGCTGATCCTGCTGCTGCTATAGGGAGAGTGTTAGGAGTTATTTTAGGCTTGAAGAACCCCAACGGTCCTTCTTAGTGCCACATCTGACCGTGTGCAGTACTGTTAAGGCTGCTGTGAGCAGTGTTGCACTTTTTTTTTTTTGTATATCGGGCGTGTAGAGCATTGCGTCCTCAGTCTGCAGTAATTTTACATAGTATAGGGCCAGTAGTGGTGAGGCAGGGACAGTGGGAAAGGTGAAAGAGATATACTGTCTATATAGGCAGTGGGCTTTTTCAAACAAATTTGGGAAAAATACTGTCTTTGGGCTGCCTGTGACCGTCTTGAGTGTACTGCATCTCTGCTGGGGGTAGTAGTCCTAATTAATACGCAGCTAAGTGTTACAGCAGGCTTGCGCAAAATTCTTTCCTGGCTCTGCGTTGCCCGTTACATCACCGCCGTCATCCTGTCCAGAGGGAAACACTCTGCAGTAATTTTACATAGTATAGGGGCAGTACTGGTGAGGCAGGGACAGTGGGAAAGGTGAAAGAGATATACTGTCTATATAGGCAGTGGGCTTTTTCAAACAAATTTGGGAAAAATACTATCTTTGGGCTGCCTGTGACCGTCTTGAGTGTACTGCGTCTCTGCTGGGGGTAGTAGTCCTAATTAATACGCAGCTAAGTGTTACAGCAGGCTTGCGCAAAATTCTTTCCTGGCTCTGCGTTGCCTGTTACATCACCGCCGTCATCCCGTCCAGAGGGAAACAGTATACATATATACGCTGCCTACAGTATCTGTCTGCTGTCTCAGCTCAGCCTTTAAGAAAATAGAAGCAAAACACTTAAGGCCTACTAGTGGCCTTTGAAAACTTGACTGCTTCTGCGCTGTGAATTCCACTAGCTCAGTCATACGCACCTACGTCTCACTACAGGCTTGCACAAAATTCTTTCCTGGCTCTGCTGTGCGTTCTGTAAGCAAAGTCAGCCTCCAACCACAGGCCAATAAGCGGCACATTTAATTACAGTGTTCTGTTTCTGCACTACTGGTAATACACCATGCTGAGGGGTAGGGATAGGCCTAGAGGACGTGGGCGCGGCCGAGGACGCGGAGGCCCAAGTTAGGGTATGGGCACAGGCCGAGCTCCTGATCCAGGTGTATCACAGCCGACTGCTGCGGGATTAGGAGAGAGGCACGTTTCTGGCGTCCCAAGATTAATCTCACAATTAATGGGTCCACGCGGTAGACCTTTATTAGAAAATGAGCAGTGTGAGCAGGTCCTGTCGTGGATGGCAGAAAGTGCATCCAGCAATCTATCGACCACCCAGAGTTCTGCGCCGTCCACTGCTGCAACTCTGAATCCTCTGGCTGCTGCTCCTCCTTCCTCCCAGCCTCCTCACTCCATGAAAATGACACATTCTGAGGAGCAGGCAGACTCCCAGGAACTGTTCCCGGGCCCCTGCCCAGAATGGGCAGCAATGGTTCCTATCCCACTGGAGGAGTTTGTCGTGACCGATGCCCAACCTTTGGAAAGTTCCCGGGGTCCGGGGGATGAGGCTGGGGACTTCCGGCAACTGTCTCAAGAGCTTTCAGTGGGAGAGGAGGACGACGACGATGAGACACAGTTGTCTATCACTCAGGTAGTAGTAATTGCAGTAAGTCCGAGGGAGGAGCGCACAGAGGATTCGGAGGAAGAGCAGAAGGACGATGAGGTGACGGACCCCACCTGGTTTGCTAAGCCTACTGAGGACAGGTCTTCAGAGGGGGAGGCAAGTGCAGCAGCAGGGCAGGTTGGAAGAGGCAGTGCGGTGGCCAGGGGTAGAGGCAGGGCCAGACCGAATAATCCACCAACTGTTTCCCAAAGCGCCCCCTCGCGCCATGCCACCCTGCAGGGGCCGAGGTGCTCAAAGGTCTGGCAGTTTTTCACTGAGAGTGCAGACGACCGACGAACAGTGGTGTGCAACCTTTGTCGTGCCAAGATCAGCCGGGGAGCCACCACCACCAACCTCACCACCACCAGCATGCGCAGACATATGATGGCCAAGCACCCCACAAGGTGGGACGAAGGCCGTTCACCGCCTCCGGTTTGCACCACTGCCTCTCCCCCTGTGCCCCAACCTGCCACTGACATCCAACCCCCCTCTCAGGACACAGACATGACCATCTCCCGGCCTGCACCAACACCCTCACCTCCGCTGTCCTCGGCCCCATCCACCAATGTCTCTCAGCGCACCGTCCAGCCGTCGCTAGCGCAAGTGTTGGAGCGCAAGTGCAAGTACGCTGCCACACATCCGCACGCTCAAGCGTTAAACATGCACATAGCCAAATTGATCAGCATGGAGATGCTGCTGTATAGGCTTGTGGAAACGGAGGCTTTCAAAAACATGATGGCGGTGGCAGCCCCGTGCTATTCGGTTCCCAGTCGCCACTACTTTTCCCCATGTGCCGTCCCAGCCCTGCACGACCACGTCTCCCACAACATTGTACGCGCCCTCACGAACGCGGTTCCTGCTAAGGTCCACTTAACAACGGACACGTGGACAAGCACAGGCGGGCAGGGCCACTATATCTCCCTGACGGCACATTGGGTGAATTTAGTGGAGGCTGGGACAGAGTCAGAGCCTGGGACCGCTCACGTCCTACCCACCCCCAGAATTGCGGGCCCCAGCTCGGTGCTGGTATCTGCGGCGGTGTATGCTTCCTCCACCAAAGCACCCTCCTCCTCCTCCTACGCAACCTCTGTCTTGCAATCAAGATGTGTCAGCAGCAGCACGTCGCCAGCAGTCGGTGTCGCGCGGCGTGGCAGCACAGCGGTGGCCAAGCGTCAGCAGGCCGTGCTGAAACTCCTCAGCTTAGGAGAGAAGAGGCACACGGCCCACGAACTGCTGCAGGGTCTGACAGAGCAGACCGACCACTGGCTTTCACCGCTGAGCCTCCAACCGGGCATGGTCGTGTGTGACAATGGCCGTAACCTGGTGGCGGCTCTGCAGCTCGGCAGCGTCACGCACGTGCCATGCCTGGCCCACGTCTTTAATTTGCTGGTTCAGCGCTTTCTGAAAAGCTACCCACGCTTGTCAGACCTGCTCGGAAAGGTGCGCCGGCTCAGCGCACATTTCCGCAAGTCCAACACGGACGCTGCCACCCTGCGCACCCTGCAACATCGGTTTAATCTGCCAGTACACCGACTGCTGTGCGACGTGCCCACACGGTGGAACTCTATGCTCCACATGTTGGCCAGGCTCTATGAGCAGCGTAGAGCTATAGTGGAATACCAACTCCAACATGGGTGGCGTAGTGGGAGTCAGCCTCCTCAATTCTTTACAGAAGAGTGGGCCTGGTTGGCAGACATCTGCCAGGTCCTTGGAAACTTTGAGGAGTCTACCCAGATGGTGAGCGGCGATGCTGCAATCATTAGCGTCACCATTCCTCTGTTATGCCTCTTGAGAAGTTCCCTGCAAAGCATAAAGGCAGACGCTTTGCGCTCGGAAATGGAGGCGGGGAAGACAGTATGTCGCTGGATAGTCAGAGCACCCTCCTGTCTATATCTCAGCGCGTTGAGGAGGAGGAGGAGGGGGAGGAGCTTGAGGAGGAGGGGGAAGAGACAGCTTGGCCCACTGCTGAGGGTACCCATGCTGCTTGCCTGTCATCCCTTCAGCATGTATTGCCTGAGGAGGAGGAGGAGGAGGATCCTGAAAGTGATCTTCCTAGTGAGGACAGCCATGTGTTGTGTACAGGTACCCTGGCACACATGGCTGACTTCATGTTAGGATGCCTTTCTCGTGACCCTTGCGTTACACGCATTCTGGCCACTACGGATTACTGGGTGTACACACTGCTCGACCCACGGTATAAGGATAACCTTTCCACTCTCATACCCGAAGAGGAAAGGGGTTCGAGAGTGATGCTATACCACAGAACCCTGGCGGACAAACTGATGGTAAAATTCCTATCCGACAGCGCTAGTGGCAGAAGACGCAGTTCCGAGGGCCAGGTAGCAGGGGAGGCGCGGAGATCAGGCAGCATGTAGAGCACAGGCAGGGGAGCACTCTCCAAGGCCTTTGCCAGCTTTATGGCTCCCCAGCAAGACTGTGTCACCGCTCCCCAGTCAAGGCTGAGTCGGCGGGAGCACTGTAAAAGGATGGTGAGGGAGTACGTAGCCGATCGCACGACCGTCCTCCGTGACGCCTCTGCCCCCTACAACTACTGGGTGTCGAAGCTGGACACGTGGCCTGAACTCGCGCTGTATGCCCTGGAGGTGCTTGCTTGTCCTGCGGCTAGCGTCTTGTCAGAGAGGGTGTTTAGTGCGGCTAGGGGAATCATCACGGATAAGCGTACCCGCCTGTCAACCGACAGTGCCGACAGGCTTACAATCATAAAGATAAACAAAGCCTGGATTTCCCCAGACTTCTCTTCTCCACCAGCGGACAGCAGCGGTACCTAAACAATACGTAGGCTGCACCCGAGGATGGAAGCATCATTCTCTATCACCATAAAAAACGGGGACCTTTTAGCTTCATCAATCTGTGTATTATATTCATCCTCCTCCTCCTGCTCCTCCTCCTGAAACCTCACGTAATCACGCCGAACGGGCAATTTTTCTGAGGCCCACAAGGCTCAGTCATATAACTTTTGTAAACAATGTTTATACGTTTCAATTCTCAATTCAATTAAGCGTTGAAACTTGCACCTGAACCAATTTTTATTTTAACTGGGCCGCCTACAGGCCTAGTTACAAATTAAGCCACATTAACCAAAGTGATTAATGAGTTTCACCTGCCCTCTTGGTTGGGCATGGGCAATTTTTCTGAAGTACATTTGTACTGTTGGTACACCAATTTTTTTGGGCCCTCGCCTACATTGTAATCCTAGTAATTTTTAGCCCACCTGCATTAAAGCTGACGTTACCTCAGCTGTGCTGGGTACTGCAATGGGATATATTTATGTCCTGCCGGTGGGTTCCAGGGAGCCACCCATGCTGTCAGTCCACACGGAGTTGTAACTGCATGTGTCCACTTCTAAAGAACCCCAGTCTGACTGGGGAATGCAGTGTGGGCCGAAGACCACCTGCATTTAATCGGACGTTACCTCAGCTGTGATGGGCAATGCAATGGGATATATTTATGTACCGCCGGTGACTTCCTGGGACCCACCTATGCTGTCGGTCCACACGGAGTTATAACTGCATGTGTCCACTTCTAAAGAACCCCAGTCTGACTGGGGAATGCAGTGTGGGCCGAAGACCACCTGCATTTAATCGTACGTTACCTCAGCTGTGATGGGCAATGCAATGGGATATATTTATGTACCGCCGGTGGCTTCCTGGGACCCACCCATGCTGTCGGTCCACACGGAGTTGTAACTGCATGTGTCCACTTCTAAAGAACCCCAGTCTGACTGGGGCATGCACTGTGGGCTAAAGACCACCTGCATTAAACCTGACGTTACCTCAGCTGTGATGGGCAATGCAATGGGATATATTTATGTACCGCCGGTGGCTTCCTGGGACCCACCCAGCTGTCGGTCCACACGGAGTTGTAACTGCATGTGTCCACTTCTAAAGAACCCCAGTCTGACTGGGGAATGCAGTGTGGGCCGAAGACCACCTGCATTTAATCGTACGTTACCTCAGCTGTGATGGGCAATGCAATGGGATATATTTATGTACCGCCGGTGGGTTCCAGGGAGCCACCCATGCTGTGGGTCCACAGGGACTTCACATTAGGGATTTGTACCTGCCAGTGTCTATGTATTAAAAACCCTGGTCAGACTGGGGCATGCACTGTGGGCCGAAGACCTCCTGCTTTAAACCTGACATTACCTCAGCTGTGCTGGGCACTGCAATGGGATATATTTATGTACCGCCGGTGGCTTCCTGGGACCCACCCATGCTGTCGGTCCACACGGAGTTGTAACTGCATGTGTCCACTTCTAAAGAACCCCAGTCTGACTGGGGAATACAGTGTGGGCCGAAGACCACCTGCATTTAATCGGACGTTACCTCAGCTGTGATGGGCAATGCAATGGGATATATTTATGTACCGCCGGTGGGTTCCAGGGAGCCACCCATGCTGTGGGTCCACAGGGACTTCACATTAGGGATTTGTACCTGCCAGTGTCTATGTATTAAAAACCCCGGTCAGACTGGGGCATGCACTGTGGGCCGAAGACCTCCTGCATTAAACCTGACGTTACCTCAGCTGTGCTGGGCACTGCAATGGGATATATTTATGTACCGCCGGTGGCTTCCTGGGACCCACCCATGCTGTCGGTCCACACGGAGTTGTAACTGCATGTGTCCACTTCTAAAGAACCCCAGTCTGACTGGGGCATGTAGTATGGGCCGAAGCCCACCTGCATTAAACCTGACGTTACCTCAGCTGTGATGGGCAATGCAATGGGATTTATTTATGTACAGCCGGTGGGTTCCAGGGAGCCACCCATGCTGTGGGTGCACACGGAATTCCCATTGCGGAGTTGTACCTGCCTGTGACTATTTATAAAAAAACCCAGTCTGACTGGGGCATGCCGACACCTTGACAGAATGAATAGTGTGTGGCACATGGGTTCCCCATTGCTATGCCCACGTGTGCAGCTCCTGATGGAGGTGGCATAGGATTGGATTTCTCATTGCTTCTGTACAGCATTATGGGCTATCGCCCCTCCCCTTTTAAAGAGGGTCGCTGCCTGGCCGTGCCAACCCTCTGCAGTGTGTGCCTGCGGTTCCTCCTCATGGCAGACACGCTTATAAATAGACATGAGGGTGGTGTGGCATGAGGGCAGCTGAAGGCTGCGCAGGGACACTTTGGTGTGTGCTGTGGACACTGGGTCGTGCGGGGGGGGGGGGGGGGGTTGGGCAGCATCTAACCCAGAAGAAGTGGCAGTGGAGTGTCATGCAGGCAGTGATTGTGCTTTGTTGGAGGTAGTGTGGTGCTTAGTTAAGGTCTGCATTGCTAATGAGGGTTTTTCAGAAGTAAAAATTGTTGTGAGGGGGGGCACTCTTGCCGCTATTGTGGCTTAATAGTGGGACCTGGGAACTTGAGATGCAGCCCAACATGTAGCCACTCGCCTGCCCTATCCGTTGCTGTGTTGTTCCCATCACTTTCTTGAATTGCCCAGATTTTCACAAATGGAAACCTTAGCGAGCATCGGCGATATACAAAAATGCTCGAGTCGCCCATTGACTTCAATGGGGTTCGTTACTCAAAACGAACCCTCGAGCATCGCGAAAATTTCGTCTCGAGTAACGAGCACCCGAGCATTTTGGTGCTCGCTCATCTCTAATAAGGACTAGTAGCCTCATGAACACTTGGATAAACTCCAGTCACTCATGACTTTGCGGTTTTTGATGGTAACGTATATAGTATATGTTTGGGGTGTGAAAGGAAATCCATGCAATCACAGGGAGGACATACAAACTTCATTCAGACGTTGTCCAGATTTGAACCCAGGACTCCAACACTGCAAGACAACAGTGCTAACTACTGAGCCACCATGCTGCTCTGTATGTCATAATATATAACATCAGTAATAGATTTTAAAAAAATCCTTGAAGAAAAAATTATATTTTCTCATATCTTCTGTCTACCATTGATGCCCTAGTAACAGCACTGATGTCTCTTCTATAACAGATGTTGTAGTAATTAGGTCTCGCCATAGGAAAGCTTGTCCAATGTCAGGTTCTGCCCTTGGATGTTACTGGCATTTATCTTGATGTTATATTGAGATTTTGCTGACTTGTTCTGGGGAAACACACAATTGCATTAAATATCAGTTATTCAGGCTACTTTGACAAATATAAGAAGTGGACATATCCAGAGGATCTTATAAGCATCTATGCTTGCTGCTCCAGTGACAGGGGGCGCTGTCCTCGCCAGGTATACTGTAGGATAGATGTTAACATTGCAAGATATATATCTGCTATTAATGCACAAGTAATGTGAGCATATCAACAGGTAGAAAATCTAGAAGTTTTGAGATGGATTTCCTTCATGGGTACTGGAAAGTTTTACTCCATACCTTAGAGATGGTTGATCCAAATGGCAGATTTGACCTTGAGATGCTCTGTTCGTGATATCTTAGGAATTTTCTGATGGTCTCAAAGGAGGAAGTGATGTTAGTCCACCTGAGATGATAACTGATCCTTAGACGTCATGCAAGACGCCATATTATGTCTTATGAGTAACAGTGGGGCCAGGGGCGTAACTATAGGGGGTGCAGGGGATGCGGTTGCACCCGGGCCTAGGAGCCTTAGGGGGCCCATAAGGCCTCTCTTCTACATATTGGGAGCCCAGTACTATGAATAAAGCATTATAGTTGGGCGCCCTGGTACAGATTTTGCAC
This sequence comes from Eleutherodactylus coqui, assembly GCF_035609145.1. Classification (NCBI taxonomy): domain Eukaryota; kingdom Metazoa; phylum Chordata; class Amphibia; order Anura; family Eleutherodactylidae; genus Eleutherodactylus; species Eleutherodactylus coqui. Next base: position 170,567,156 of record NC_089839.1, read on the forward strand.
CGGGGCCCAGAAGCTTCAAGTTACACCTCTGAGTGGGGCTTATTTAATAAAGAAATGACAGAAATCTGGTATCCAAAAATCGCAATTTTGGCATAACCATCATAACTGCGTTTTTTGGGGGCATTTTACACCACACTCTGGCACTTTTCAATAAGTGAGTGGGGCCCAGCTTTAGATTTACATGACACAATTACGATAATCTATACCAGAAATTGGCATAGAGTATATTAAAACCCTACACTAGCTGCCACCACTGAAAATATTTGTCTCTCATAGCCAGGCGCAGTGTTTTCTTAGACTGGCATATAAAGCGTCATTCAAAGCAAATATGGCCAGTTGCGCCTTTTATAAGCAGCTTTACTAATCCTGTATAATAGTTGCTGTAAATTTAGATTTGACCATCTGAAAATGTACCAAATGTATCACAGTTGCTCATGATGGATGATAAATTTGGTGCATCTTTAGACCCTTTTGTTTAACTTAACACCACCTATTGCTTAGCTTGGTTCATGCTAATATATAGTACAGTGGCACATTTTAACAGATGCCTCTTACTTGCTAAATTGTGGGTCAGGCACAAAAAGCAAATTCAGACAGAATTCTGAGACAATTAAATTAGTAAATCCCCCCTTTAATGGTTTTATGAATAACGGCCCTGACCTTATACAATGCTCTTTTAGAGTAAATGGGTGTTATGGAGAGGGTGCCCCAACCAGAACCCCCCTTCTGCAAGCCAAATTTCCAGAAAATTGGAACACTGTGTAAAATGGAAATAAATGGAAAGAAAAAAGAATGAATGGTTTAGTAATCTCATATAACAATATTCTATTCAATATAGAACGTAGAACACATATCAGAAGATGAAAATGAGATATTTTTCCATTTCATTTTTATAAATTAATTAATTTGGAAATTGATGGCAGCAACACATGTCAAAAAAGTTTGGCCAGGGCCATGTCTACCATTGTGTAGCATTCCTTCTTTCTTTTTACAACTGTCTGTAAGCATCTGGGAAGTGAGGAGACCAATTGCTGGAGCTTTGGGAGAAGAATGTTTTCCCATTCGTCTCTGATGCAGGATACTAGCTGCTCAACAGTCCTGGGTTTTCTTCGCCAGATTTTTCATTTTATATTGCCCCACATGTTTTCTGTTGGTGAAAGGTCTGGACTGCAGGCGGCCCGTTCAGTACTTGGATCTTCTTTTACAAAGCCATGCTGTTGTGATGGATGCAGTATGTAGTTTAGCATTGTCGTACTGAAATATGCAAGGCCTTCCCTGAGAGACGTTGTCTGCTTGGGAGCATATGTTATTCTAAAACCTCTATATACTGCTCAGCATTGATAGTGTATTTCTAGATGTGTAAGCTGCCCGTTAATGCAGTGCTGCCTGGAGGCCTGTAGATCTCGAATATCCAATATTGACCATCAGCCGTGTCTCTTGTGCACATGAATTTCTCCAGATTATCTGAATCTTTTGATGATATTATGTACTGTAGATGGCAGGATATTCAAAGTCTTTTTAAACACAGTTTTTACAGATTGGTGAATCTATAACCATCATTGCTTCTGAGAGACTCTGCCTCTCTAACATGCTCTTTTTGTACACAGTCATAGTGATTTTGTAGAAAATTAACCCTCCAGCTCTTTTTCATTTTTCCAGCCTCTGGTTACCCCTATCCCAACTTTTCCAGATGTGTTGCTGCCATCAATTTCTAAATAAGTTATTTTTTTAAAAATAAAATGGAAAAATGTCTCCCTTTCATATGTGTTCTACTGGAAATAAATTGTGGTTATATGAGAATTCCAAATCATTGCATAATATTTTAGGGTGACTACCAACTACAGTTTTTTTTCACTGTGAAATTTGCAGCGTTTTTTTTTTTCTGCAAGTGTCTATGGGACTTGTAATGTTAAAAATCGCAATTTTGCGGTAAATTGCGATTTTGCGCGATCACGATTTTAACATTACAAGTCCCATAGACTCCTGCAGAAAAAAAAACGCTGTGAATTTCGCAGTGAAAAAAAAAAAACTGTAGTGGGTAGTCACCCTTACACAGCGTAAACGTTTGTGGAATTGGGGTTGTATTATCCAGAGCTGCTAACCATGAGTAGCTTTTGTATTAGGGAACCAGCATGATCAATGTATTAAGTGGTTGGCTGTATAAGGTCGGTTTCAGACTAGTGTATGAAAACGTGCCTGTAATATGGATGTGTTCCAGAAATCGCAACCATATGCCATCAGTATTCTTATTAGTATCTACCTCTGTATATTTTATTTTTGACTGGGCAAACACTGATCAGTATTTGCCCAACAGAAAAGAATAGAAATATGAAGGCAAATACACAAAAAAATAGGTCATGCTGCATTTTTAAAAAACGGCTGTGAAAAATACGGCTATGTGAATAGATACACAGATTTATACTCGTATTAGCTCCATATTATGGCTTCGGAAAACATGGATTAAATACGGAGTGAAGATACGCTCATCTGAAATTGGCTAATACTGCATTTCTGCTGCAAGGAGAATGTATAACCTCTTTCCTGGCTACAGTTTGTCATCACTGTTGTTCATCAACAAATTTATATCTCCTTGTATCGCTTTTAGTTTTGATGGCATTTGTCAAATCAATATTAACTCTACTGTCAGGAAAACATTGTAATAAAATAGTTTGCAAATAATCTGAAACGTTTTGGACGTGTCGGCAGTTCCTAGAAGGTTAAATAACTTACAGCTCCAGAGCAGTAAAGAAGAGATGTTACCATATAGTATTTTACTAGATTGATTGAATCAAGCATACCTTAAAAAATGGACTTTTAAAATCTCTTGCGCTGCCTACAAATAGCATCCAAACCATCCGGTACATGCACAGATCGTTTGGTCCTGTCTTGGGAAGATCTGCCTCTTCTGTGCATGTGTCACTAAGGATTCCACTTCCAAGAGGCAAATCCGTCCAACTATAGGACGAAATAATGTGCACATTCTCCAATCTGGAGTTGTAAGGTGCATGCACAGTTTCTATTGTCCAATGGATGATGTACGAGATGTCCGAGCCCACCCATTGGACCCTTCAGATACTGTTTGCATGTAGCACAGGAGATTTTAACCCTTTCCAATCCACTGTCTGACGTCTGAAGACATTCTGATTGAAGGCTGTACAGCTCTGATGTCAAAAGACGTCCGGCAGGGTATTCTTACTGTATATTACTGGCCGTTCTGTTGTCGGGGGCCTCTTCAGCATGTCCCATACCGCAGTACTGGCTTTAGTCAGCAGATGGCTCCATTGTATAATGGCAGAAAGAGAAAGCCCCCTAGGAAACCCTGAATCCAAAATTGGATTGCAAAGGGTTAAAAGTCCATTTTTTTTCAAGGTATGCTTGATTCAGGAACTATGGCAAAATAAAAATCGGAAGCACCTCTGCTTTATTGTTCTGCAGCTGTACTGTAATGAGTTTAACCTGCTCAGAACTGCGGACAGGGTCCATTAAAATTGTCACATTTTACCGCCATTCTCCTTTAAGGATAATTTATACCAGTTTCTTTTGCCTAAAGAAATAAACTTTGAGTAACTTTATAAATCACCTCCTCTGTTAGCTCCATTTAGGTATAAAGTTTACAGTAAATGAATGAATGCATTGATAAGAGTCAGCCTGTACTGCGCAGATAAGAGCCCGTTAGCAGTTATTTGTTACCGCCAGATTGTAACATGGGGTTTATATTCTTCTTCCTCGATTAACAATATGAGGTCTAGGCTCCATGGCAGATTTTGTGAAATGTTGTTTGCTTAGCCACCAGGCACGGTTCAATAATTGCCTAAAATAATACAATATCAGCACTAAATGATAGATAATGTATGTTGGCTTGTTTTAAAGGGCGTAATGTCGTGACACCAAGAAACACACTGGAAAATGGGCTAAACAGCATATGCCACGCTGTAATTTTAGCCTGTGGGGTAGTGTCTTTTGCTTTTCTCTAATGCTAGAGTAATAAAGGCACAAGGAAATTACATTTCAATTTTCTATTCTGCCTCTTAGCCAGCTGCTTTTTACTCTTTTTGTTGCTTTTATACAGGAGAAATAGGTGACTTAATGATAATGAAGGCTGCCATTTTATAACGCACTTCATGTCCCAAGAAGAACTACTTACAAAAGCATCAATGGGTCATTTGTTTCTTCACTCCCTTATCCTGAATGGCGCCATTTCCTCGGATGAGGAGAGTGGCTACATTAATTTAATAATTTAGGAACAAAAGAAAGAGATTGGAATGAACCTCGCAACTTTGTTTTTTTCTTATATATTTTTTTTTCCATTCTGAAAGGGTCTTTTAAGATTTCCTTCGGTCTGATATGTTAGCTTGCACTCCCACTGTGTGACCCACTTCCACTATCTCCTTAGTAATATGCCAACACAAGTAGAGGCACAAATGGAAATATCCAGTACTAAGGCAGTAATGAATGGTGGTAATGGATGTAATTGCATAAATTGGAAATGTGACTATTCGAAAGGGTGTGCCGGGAATAGTTGTCATAATAATAGTTGATACTGTACTATTATGCTAGCTCATATAGTCAGAAGTAGAACTTGAAGCTCCTGGGCCTCAATAAAAAAAAATCTGTAACAGACATCAAACCTACCATGTGTTATTCATAAGTCTATAGTTGTCTTATGTGGGAGAAAGGCCCTCAGTCATTGTGGCTCAGATGCATCTGCTATGTTCTCACCCCACCCCAATGCTATGACTGTAATAGAATCAAAGGAGAAGGTAAATTTAATGGAAAAGTTGTTTTTAAATTTTTTAGATTAATTGTAAGGTTTTTAGTAGCTGCATCTAGATTCCTTTAAATGTAAAACCTAAGACTGACCATATGGAAGCAGTTTCCTCTTCAACCCAATGGTTAATTTTTTTAAAAATCTTGGACCACCTGAGAAATGAAAATGGTTTATTCTGCCTTCCTACAAAATATGGCAATTTGCGAGCACTCAGTCTTTGAAATGATGGTGGTCAAGGTGATCAGACCCTCACCAGACTCACTTTTTTGAACTGTCTGAATAAGGTTTTATAGAAGTAACGGCATGGGCACCCCTACTTAAACTCTCTAAAACACACACAGGCTTAATAGCATCATGTAGGACACTAAAGAAGCACTAAGAAATGGATATGTAGCACAGTAAACAATCATTTAGTATTAGCTGCAGTGTCTGTGGTAGTCTCTTTCCCTCCAGTAGTTCACTCCGCCTCCCTCTCCTGTCTGTAGACTTTTAAAGAGGACTTGTCAGCTCTCCTCACATATCAGCTTTTGCAAATAACTGTGTTCCCAGTGAAAGAGCAATTCTGTAGCATTTGGTCTTGAAACTCTATGTTCTGTTTTTCCTGCTATTTTTCCTGGACATGTATAAATAAATGGACGTCTGGGTGTTACTAATTATATATAAGTGCATCTCCACAGCCATACACTGTTCAGGCAATGCTGACTGTGCAGAGACACACCCCTTTTACATGAGGAATCATGGAGGGACGTACAACACAATGTTGCAAGTAAAGATACTCCAGAATTATTATTTGTGGGGAATACAGTTATTTACAAAACAAAATACAGGTAAAGAGAACTGAAAGGTTTAAAGTGTAACTAACTTTCAAGTTGTCTTTTTTTTTAGAATGATCTGCTGTAGATGTGGAATAACACTATGGTCATGATATGACTTGTATCTTGCAAGTTTCACAAGTTTTCCCCTTTGCAGGGTGTATCTCTAATTCTCAGTTCTCTTTGAGCTGGTAGGGGGAATCTGCTGTTTTGATGTATTCTGTATATGGCACACACAGAAAAAATGCAGATACTGTTCTCTAACTCTCTAAAACACACACAAGCATAACAGCATCATGTAAGACACTAGAGAAACACTGAGCAGTGGAGATGTGATTTCAATAATTGTAACACAGTAAACAATCATTTAGTATTAGCTGCAGTATCTGTGGTAGTCTCTCTCCCTCCAGCAGTTCACTCCCCCTCCTCTCCATAGACTTTTATAGGTAGCAGGAGAAATCAACCACATCCACTTCCTGTTCTTGTCTTGTTATCTCTATTACTAAAGATGGACATCACTTAAGAACAGGCATTGGACAGTAAATTCGAAGGAAGTCAGACCCCTGGTGGCCAGAACTTTTGCGTGATTTTCTTCAACACAAAAAAGTAATTTAAGGTAATTAAAGTGAATTGTGCTTTTGTCAGTCATCGCTTTGACTATTGCAGAAGCGCAAGTTGTTTGAAAATTTAGTAACCATTTAAGTAAAACAACAAAGTTAAATCGAAACCATCATGTACTGATGAAAAGTTGACTAATTAAGAGCAATTCATAAATATTCAGTCAATATTTTAAGTAATGAATGTAACATACTCATAATTTGTTTTTCATCGTCTTAATAAGGGAGTCTGTTCTCCATGGTAGCAACCCCTTTAATGTTACGTTTTGTAATTATGTCAATGCATCACATTTTCCAAGCAGTATACTGGATTGCAACCCAAAGCTGAATTGTTCTTTCTGGGGAGGAATATGTTTTAATGGCTGTCACTGAGCCGTTCCCAGCCCCGTAGTTCAGAATCATTTGGGAAATAATCAATTGCAGTGAAGCATGGTGATCTACTGATTCGCATCATAGAGTCAGTTTATTGCTGCCAAGTCAAGGGTCTTTTCAATGTACAAAAAGGCATAAAAACGTCTTCTATTGGGATACATTTAATTCGGGCATAAAACAAAACTCAATAGGAAATTCTTTGTATATTGACTCATGGCTTGTATATTTCTATGATTGGATGCATTCTATTTGTTAGATAGTAACACAGTAGGTAAGGCTGAAAAAAAGATATTTGCTCATCCAGAACAGCCCCTTATCCTGCAATTTTGGTTCTGAGAAAGGCAAAAAAACACTGTTAAGGCAGAAGCCAATTTTACACATTTTAGTAAAACAGTTCTTTCGTAACTCCAGACAAGGCAATTAGAATAATCCATGGATCATTGATCCTTCTAAAGTAAACTAGCGATCATAACTTGTAATATTGTTAAACTTAAGAAAGGCGTCCAGGCCCCTCTTGTACTCTTTTAGTGAGTTTTCCATCAGCAGAGGGCACCCCCTTGTTACAGTCACAGTCCTTAGTATAAATAGACAATGGGAGAGATCTCTGTATTGTTCCCTGATATATTTATACATAGCTATTAGAGCGCCCCCTTGTTACATTCTTGGGTATAGCCAGATGATGGGAGATATCTCTGTATTGATCCCTGATATATCTATACTAATTATTAAGTTTCCCCTTAGCCGTCTTTTTTCTAAACTAAAGAACCACAATTTTGATAACCTTTCTGGGTATTGTAGTCCATCCATTCCATTTATTACTTAGCTTCCCGCCTTTGCACTTGCTCAAGTTCTGATACATCTTTTTTCAGTCCAGGAGTCAAAAATGTGCACAATATTCCATGTGTGGTCTGACCAAGTAATTGTTAAAATGAAGAAAATATATCTCACCGTGTACCCTTAAACCTATTTTAACCCCTTAGTGATGGAGCGTTTTTGCTTTTTTCCATTTTTGTTTTTTCCTCCTCCCTTTTAAAAACTCGTAGCTCCTTTATTTATCCATCGACGTCACTGTTTGAGGGCTTGTTTTTTGCGGGACGAGTTGTATTTTTCAATGGTACTATTAATTGTACCATATAATGTACTGAAAAACTTTTAAAATATTCTAAGCGGAGAGAAATGGAAAAAAAGCGACATTCCACCATTTTTCTGTGCGTCCTGTTTCTACAGCACACAAACTGCAACAACAATGACCCAATAACTTAATTTCATGGGTCAGTACAATTACTACGATACCAAACTTACATAGTTTTTTTTTGCTTTATTACTTGTATTTTTTTTTAAAGATATTTAATTTTTAAAAATTATTTTCTGTGTCCATTTTCTGCGCACAATAACTTTTTTATTTTTCTGTCAACATAGTTGAGTGAGGGCTCATTTTGTGCGAGATGTCCTGTGGTTTCTGTTGGTTCCATCTTTGCTACAATTGACTTTTTGATCGCTTTTTATTACATTTTTTCTCAGAGATAGGGTGACCAAAAAAGTGCATTTCGGGCGTTCTTTTTTTTTTGTTTTCGGACCACGTTCACCATGCAGGGTAAATAATACATTACTTTGATAGATCAGACTTTTACGGACGCAGCAATACCAAACACGTTTTTTTGGTTTATTATTTTGATCTTTTTATTGCAAATATGGCAAAGGAGTTTTTTTTTAAACTTTTATTACTTTTTTTTTTTTAATAATTACTAAAACTTTATTGACCTTATTTTTACACTTTCTTTTTGTCCTCCTAGAGGACCACAACCAGCGATGCTTTGATCGCTCCTGCAGTATGACGGAATGCTATAGCATTCCGTCATACTGTTTTTTGACAGGCCGTCTATCAAGCCACCCCACAGGGATGGCTTGATAGGCAATCTGCTAAGGCAGTCCTGGGGCCTTTCAGAAGGCCCCCGGCTGCCATAACGCCTGCACGGCTTCCCTGATCCCACTGCGGGGGAGCCATACCGGACCCCCGAACATCGTTCGGGGGATTTAAATGCCACTGTCAGAATTGACAGCGGCATTTAAAGGGTTAATAGCCGCGATCTGACGAACGGCCGATTGCGGCTATTGCCTGTGGGTGTCAACTGTAATACACAGCTCATGCTCGCACTGTATGGAGGGAGATAGCGGTGCTATCTCCCTCCATACACGTCCTGCAACAGCAGGACGTAAAAACACAATAGGGCCGTCACTAAGGGGTTATTACACCTCTACATATATGCTAAATGTGTTGACAGCAGCTGCTATATGTGTTGGCTGACACTAGTTGCTCCAGATAAAGTTACAGTTTACTAAAATCCCCAAGTCCTTCTCCATGTCATTGTTTCCCAGTGGTTGCCCATTTAGTATGTAATGGTGACATGTATTTCTCCACCCATGTGCGTAACTTTTACGACATTTATCAGTGTTAAATCTCATTTGCCAGTTTTTCTTCCCAAGCCCCCAATTTAGTAAGATCCATTTGCAACCGTATACTGTTCTCTCTTATATTCCTTACTTTACATACTTTTATATCGCTTGCAAATATTGCTATGTTACTGTATAATCCTTCTACAAAATCATTTATAAATATATTAAAAAGAATAGGGCCCAATACTGCCCACTGTGGTATCCTACTAGTAACAGTGACCCAATCAGAGTATGTACCATTAATAACCCTCTGCTTTCTATCACTGACCAGTTACTTACCCACTTACACACATTCTCACCCAGACCAAGCATTCTCATTTTATATACCAACCTTTAATGCGGCACAGTATCAAATGCTTTGGAAAAGTCCAGATAAACAAGATCCAGTGACTTTCCCTGGTCCAGTCGTAGAAGCTGGTCAGGTTGGTTTGACAAGAGCAGCCCTTCATAAACCCATGCTGATACAGAGTTATACAGCTATTTTCCTTGACGTCCTCCACGATAGCATCTCTTAGAAACCCCTCAAACATTTTACCCACAATAGGAGTCAGACTTACCAGCCTGTAGTTTCTGAGTTCACTTTTTGATCCCTTTTTAAATACTGGCACCATATTGGCTATGTACTAATCCAGTGGAACAGACCCTGTCACTATAGAGTTCTTAGATATTGGACACAGACATCTCTTTTTCCTCCAGTGACAGCTGCTGTATAGTACTTATCACTTGATGGCCACTAATGCTGTATGAGTCTAAGAGATATTGTATTGTATCCTGGTCTACATTGTGTCAGGTCTTTGTTGGTGACAAGGTTATTAAAGTTATAATGTGAGTATAAGATTGTGCTTTGATGTATTTGACAAAGAACTGCGTGCAGTTCTATAAGAATGAATGAACATTAAAGGGATTCTTGTGAAGATACTTTTTACTACAGAAACAACTTTTATGTAGAGATAATGCATAATGTTGACTTCATTACATGAACTAATTAAGGTTTAATGTTAGTGTGTTTTAAAGCCTGAAATTATACATTATAGAAAGCCACCAGGTGGAAGACAGAAGGTTTCCTGTTGGTTTCCATTGTCCTCTTCTAGAAGAACATCATTTAAAAGATAAAAAAATAAAGAGTCAGCAATGCAGGGCTAGGTCCTGGCTGTCCTCTTCTCTGCCTGTTAACAAGAACGTCTCTGTTATGTATTACTATTAGAGATGAGCGAGCATACTCGCTAAGGACAATTACTCGAGCGAGCATTGTTCTTAGCGAGTACCTCCCCACTCAGAAGAAAAGATTCGGGTGATGGCGGGGGAGAGCAGGGGGGAACAGAGGGGAGATCTCACTCTCCCTCTCTCCTTCCCGCTCCCCCCTGCTCACTACCGCATCTCACCGCTCACCCGCGCCGGCAGCTGAACCTTTTCTTCCGAGCGGGCAGGTACTCGCTAAGGACAATACTCGCTCGAGTAATTGTCCTTAGCGAGTATGCTAGCTCATCTCTAATTACTATGTAAAAGGAAAAAGGTTTAGTAACATGTTAGCCAGTAGAGCAAAATGTGGTTGTTTTCAGCAAGAGAAACCAGGTAATCTTGTAGACATGATACCTTCAGAGACCATAAAACTTTCACATCTTTATCAGTGGACTATTTACAGTAAGTATTTATTTAATTCTCGACTCATCCTTTTTTGGTATTTTTAAAAGTGCATATTAATCACACCATGTCAGTTCCTTGTCATATGTATGTGTATATATATGCATGCCTCTTCAGATCTATTTCACTATGCCAGAGGAAGAACCCCGAGTAGTTTTGAAAGCTCACAATAACATCATGTATTTTTGTTAGCTATTAAAAGGTATCGTATCTACAAGATTTTCCTAGTTTCTCTTGTTGACAACAATCAAGTATTACTATGTAACACCAGCCCTTCTATTCAGGACTGGATCAAAAATCGTAGAGGCCCATTGGCAAAACACATATGGGATGCACTTTTCATTATTTAAGTATGGAAATGGAGAATAACACTGGCATAATACTACTAGAATAATACTGTCACGGCTTGTTGGTCCCGACAGTGTAGTGGTACGTTAACCACAATGCAGAAGCAGACTAGTTGCTCTGTTCCTATACAGGTTGCTGGTTTACACTTGGTGTGAGGGTTGCCTGCTACTATCTGTAGCCGTATGGTTGAATGTTGGTATTTCCCTCAGAGTCCCCCACCTCTGAGAGAGGTTTTATTAGGCATGGTTTCCTCTTTGGTCTACCTATCAGCAGGTAGGGGTGGGCTTTATATTCCTATGCCTCCTTTAGCTCATGGCTTTTTATTGCTGTTCAGTTGGCCGTGGTTGGAGCTGTCCAAATCCTCCTGGAGTTAGCTGTCTATCTTTCAATTAGGTTGTGGTTTATTTCCCTGTGCTTCGGGCTCCCCACTTGCCCCCCTGTTAGGGTCAGGTAGCAGGCCTAAAGGCATTCAGAGCAGTCGATCTGCTGTTAGGTAGAGACTAGAGATGAGCGAGCACCAAAATGCTCGAGTGCTCGTTACTCGAGTCGAACTTTCAGTGATGCTCGAGAGTTCGTTTCGAGTAATGAACCCCATTAAAGTCAATGGGCGACTCAAGCATTTTTGTATATGACTGGTGCTCCGCTAAGGTTTTCATTTGTGAAAATCTTAGCAAATCACCAAAGTCATGTAAAAAACACAGAAATGAATAGGGCAGGCGAGGAGCAACATACAGGGCTGCATTTCGGGCTCCGAGGTCTCACTATTAAGCCACAACAGTGGCAAGAGTGAGACCCCCCCCCGCATTGTCAGCATAAAGATCGTTCTCCTCTGCCACAGCTGTAACAGCTGTGGAAGAGAAGAATGATGTTAGCCCATTGAATTCAATGGAGCCGGCAATACAGCCGGCTTCATTGAAAGCAATGGACTGCCAGCGAGCGCGGGATGAATTTTCGGGAAGGGCTTAAAAATATAAGCCCTTACCTGAAAATCATCCTAAAATGTGTAAAAATAAAAAAATAAAAGTATACTCACCTTTCTGCTGCAGCCGGAGTTCAGCCGCATCTGGCCAGCAGTTCTCCTGAACTGCTTTCTGTAGTATTCAGCAGGTGGGGATTTAAAATCCCCGCCTGCTGAATGAGCTGCCTCTGATTGGTCACAGCCTCACCAATCAGAGGCAGCTCTCACTCACCCATTCATGAATTCATGAATGGGTGAGTGAGTGCTGCCTCTGATTGGCTCAGCGCAGGGACCAACCAGGGGCAGCTCTCAGCTGTCATTCAGCTGAGAGCTGCCTTTGATTGGTGAGGCTGTGACCAATCAGAGGCAGCTCATTCCGCAGGCGGGGATTTTAAATCACCGGCTGCTGAATACTACTCACAGCAGTTCAGGAGAACTGCCGGCCGGCCGCGGCTGAACTCAGTCTGCCGGGACAAGGTGAGTATATATTTTTTTTTTACTTTTTACACATTTCTGGATGAATTTCGGGGAAGGGCTTATATTTTTAAGCCCTTCCCGAAAATTCATCCCGCGCTCGCCGGCAGCCCATTGCTTTCAATGGAGCCGGCTGTATTGCCGGCTTCATGGAATTCAATGGTCAGTGCTCGTTTAATCAAGACGAGTACCGCGTGGTGCTCGTCTCGAGTAACGAGCATCTCGAGCACCCTAATACTCGAACGAGCATCAAGCTCGGACGAGTATGCTCGCTCATCTCTAGTAGAGACCTTTCCCATTTAGGAGCAGGGTCAGTTTTCCCTCTTATTTTGTGTTTTCCTTTGTTAAATAGGGGTTTTACTGCAGCATTGTGTTTCCCATTCGTCCAGTGTTGACACAGTCTTACATCTGCCCTGGGTGAGGGGTGCATTGCATCCAGGTTGAATGTGACAATTACAGTGCTAAGTAACAGTACTATTCTACTATATGATGATAAAGTGTTGATATCTGGTGTTGTTATCTGCTAACTGCAGCCTCTTATGCCTAAAGGCCCTTTTACACAGAAAGATTATTGTGCAAACTGCTCGTTAGATTGAGTGTTTTGCACGATAATTGTTAAGCCCCATTTACACGGGACGAAGGTTGGGCAAACAATGCCCGACACTCGTCCCTGCACATACTATCTCTCGTGCTGCTGCACAGGAGCGAGTATTATTGGCTCACAGCGGGGAGGCTCAGGAGATTTCTCTCCTTGCTCTACGGCCCCTCTCCATTCACTTAACATAGCAGCCGTTCAATATTAAACGGCCGCTATTTACGCTGAATGCTCAGCGATCAGCTCATCATCCATCGTTTATGCTGCATAAACGGTCGATGTTGAGCTGAACACTGATCGCTCAGTGTAAATAATAATAATAATCATCTTTATTTGTATAGCGCCAACTTATTCCGCAGCGCTTTCAAGCATGGGAGAAAACACAGGCAATCCAACAATTACATGTGATATACAATCAGTGTGAAACAAACATTCAGTATTGAACGGCCACTATGTTAAGTGAATGGAGAGGGGCAGAAGAGAGCGAGGAGTGAGGTTTCTTCCAGCCGCCCCGGTCCCCTGCTGTACGCTCTGTCAGAGAGCCAGCGTTACTCGCTCCTGTGTAATAGCATGGGAGTAAGTACACACAGGGACAAGTGTCGGGCATCGTTTGCCTGACATTCGTCTCATGTAAATGGGGCTTCAGGGGTTTCAACATGTGACAATCGGTGATAAATCACTGATCGGATCTTTCATACAGACCCAAAAATCATTGTTGGTCTGCTGCTGCATTGGCCTGTGTAAACACACAATCGTTCATCTATGAATGACTGCCTGTTTACTATGCATGGAGGTGGGCAGCCGGAGCGATCTCTGGCCCCTTCTGCTTCCATTCACTGAGCAATAATTGCTCTTGTGTGAAAGCACAGGAGCGATTACCACTAGGACAATTGTCCCATGTAGAAGGGCCTTAACAGTAGTCCAAACACATTTAGGGTATCTGTTATCAATCAGTGACCCTAAGAAATTCGTGATATTGAAAGATACTAAACTGAATGAGTGCAAAGTAAAACTTTTAACAGCAGTTGCCCTTTAATGCAAAACCCAAAATTTGGTTTTCCGTTTTAACATCCTCTAAATGTGTGAGAAAGTACAGCACAGTTCACATCATCAGGAAAGGAATAGGATGCCAAGATGCCAGGTTAGCGGCACAGGTGGAGCCTAAAGGTTCAGAGTGTAAGCAGAGAAAGTGGGCAATGTAAGGGCACCAAAGGACCACATAAATTCAGGTTGCCAGAGATAACAAGATGTGACCATTGTACCACGATCTCCAGAAAAGATACCACCCCTGCCCAGTTTGGTTGTATGGCTTTGTAAAATTAAGACTGAGAATTACTATGTGGCTAGTTTCCAAAACCAGCAGAGAACTATGGGGGAAAATGATTAAGCCTGGCATTTCTGACACTGGGCTTAGTATAATTTCCCCCAGTGCATGGTGCACTTAATTCATGAAAAGGCCTTATAAGTCTCCTCACTCACCTTCTAGGTGCTCTGCTCAAGGAGAGACAATACCCATCCTGATCCACGTCATAGGCCTTTCACTAGCCAAGCCAGAAACCTACTTTACACTAATAAGGAGTAAAACCCTGAAACAGCTGTCTGTGTATGTTACTCTGGCTTGGTTTTCAATTCACAATCATTGTAAAGGTTTATATACCCTCGTATAGGGTCGGATATTTATTTGCAGGAATGCTGCAATCCAGTAGGTGCTGCAGAGGTATTGTTCCATCTTCCTTATCTTCATGTATTAGGCACATCCCTGGGAGCTCTGTGTGCCATGACAGAAATGTATGACTGGTCCCGACCAGGTGTATATTTTTGGCATAATTTACACCAGTTTCTGGCATAAATTAAAGGGGTTGTCTCGCGCCGAAACAGGTTTTTTTTTTTTCAATAGTCCCCCCATTCGGCGCGAGACAAACCCAAGGGATGGGTTAAAAAAATATATATATATATTACTTACCCGAGTCCCCGCTCTACGACGACTTCTTTCTTCCTTCTCCAAGATGGCCACCGGGATATTCACCCACGATGCACCGCGGGTCTTCTTCCATGGTGCACCGTGGGCTCTGTGCGGTCCATTACTGATTCCAGCCTCCTGATTGTGCACGTGACGGGGTGGAGCTACGACGACGACGCGGGACCAGCTCTCCGGCACCAGCGGCCCCATTCACCAGCCAGAAGACCGGACTGCGCAAGCGCGTCTAAAAACGCGAGAAGACAGCGAATTCAGACGGATCAATGGCGACGGGGATGCTAGCAATGGAGCAGGTAAGTGAATAACTTCTGTATGGCTCATAATTAATGCACGATGTATATTACAAAAGTGCATTAATATGGCCATACAGAAGTGTATGACCCCACTTGCTGCCGCGAGACAACCCCTTTAAGCATAAATTTGTCAGTCCCTCCTGACTAGCCATGCCCACTTTCCCTGAAAGTGGCAAAGCTAGGGCAGAAGACTGAAGAGTCGAAAATGTTTTGCTTAAGTAGCCCTTGTGCCAAATTTTGTGACTTTTTAACACCAGAAAACTGATAAAATCTTTTTAAATGTCCCCCTATGTTTTGCAAGTTTCTAGACCTCTGTTGTCCTTTGTGTGTTGTTCTTTGTGTAACAATCCTGGCTAATGGTCTCATCAGAATTAACCTTTTATCCACTTAAGCATTGCCCTCTATGATATACAGGGGGTGGACAAAAATATGGAAATGCCATACAAAATCCTTGCCTTAAAATCAGTCTCTACATGTCTTATTGAAATATGATTTATAATCCCATGTAATTTAAAGGGGTTCTGTAATTAGAAAAAAATAATTCTACACTTACCTATTCCTCCCCAGGAAGTCTTCTTACCGTATCATTCTCTCAACCATTGTCTCCTGGCTCCTCCAACCCCCCGGGTCACATCACTTCCGGTTGTCCGGATTCTCTTCTTGCTGTGACCTTACATACATTCTCGGCATTCTCCTTCCTGCAGGTCAATGTACGCTACGTCACTAGTGAGGTATCATTCACTGTCTAGCAGGAAATGCCAATTCCTTTGCTTGCTGAAAGTGACGTGGTCCGGTGGACTGGAGGAGCCAGGAGAAGATGGCTGAGGAGAAGATGAGGTAAGAAGACGTAAATATAGGATTTTTTTTCATGACAGAACCCCTTTAAGTAGAGGTAACATGATACAGATGCTGCCGGCCAGAAGTGAACATCTGCCCGAACAACAAGATTCTATTGGTCAGGGGTTTGAGACACTCTGCTGCTGTTAACTGTTGACTCCCCAACCCACCCAGAGCAGGGCAAGAGGTGAAGTAAATACAAATTTGTCAGGAAAGCTCTCAGCCAAGCAGGGGTCAAAAGGGCAGCTCTGTGGTAATGGTTAAAATCCTATACATTTTGTATGGTGTCTCCATATTTTGGTCCACCCTCTCTAGATATGCTCGATTAGGATATTTGGTCAGGGATTGTCTTCATAAGAAGTGAAAATTTACGAGAGCTCTCAATGCTGGACTCCTGCCGATTGTGAACACTTATGTCAGGTTGATAAGTTATCAAAGTCTTTCAGTAGTAATCCCCTTAAAAATTCTTGTATTTTAATGAGCTCACTAATTTACATTAATTTTAGCAGACATTATTTGTTACTTAGACATTTCAATGCGATTCATTGGATTGTCACATAAAATGTTCATGTCAAAAAGTTGTTGAGCATCGGGGATTGGGTAGAAAATAATAAGCATCTTCTTATTAATTAAACATATGTATTATGGAAGAGTCTGGGGCTACTGAATAGCTTATTAAGGTGGTAATCTACAGCTGGAATAGCTTTAACAATTACAGGACGTAAAAGGAACATTTGAAGACTATCACAATCAATCTCGCTTTATTCCAACATGCTTTGAGTACAATAATCACCTGACATAATAATTGCCAAAGCAAGTTAAGAAAAGACTTTGCTTCTTTGGTATAATCAGCAGCGAGAATCTGCATAAACGTTTCTTGCTCAGACATAAATGGTCTGAATATTAATTATATTATGCAATTCAAAGGAAATTTGCAGCAAAAAATAAAGGATATGAAAAATCTTAAAGGTACAGAAGACATAACGTGAAATGGTCATGTGCTGAATTTTATCATCCAGACCTGCAAATTTGATTAGAAGTTCTAGAACCTTTTTTTATATTTTGTCGTTGAGTTCAAAAGTTCATAACATTAAAATTCCACCCACTTTTATTGGCTAATGACCAGAGAGCCAAATGGGAGAGAGGAAAATTGATTACAATGTGCCCCGAATCTGAGTGCAGAAATAAAATAATTACATCTGATTAACAGGGACAAATGAAATAATTACATTAATGAGTACTGGATGATTTGTGTAATATCTGTCTATTCATTTGTGAAGTGCTGATTTAGGACCCAATTTAACTGGTATTCACTCTTCTATTGGGATTGCTAGGTGAAGAATTCACAAGCTGTCTATATCAGTAGTTATCAAGTCTCAATCTGAAGGCCTCTTTCACACAAGTGTATGCGTTTTTACGGTCGCCTGCACATGCCGTAAAATCACGTGAGTGAAGAAAAGACGCAATCAAGGCCTGACCTTAATTAGTTTTTTTCTGGTCCATTCACACGGACGGGTGCGACGTATTCGCGAAAAAATACGCCACAGCACGGAAATCCCTTGCTCGGCATAAATCCTCGGAATGATTTCCAATGCCTAAATAGAGGTACCTGTAAGCTTTTCCCAGTGTTGGACACTGCTAAACTGCCTCCCCTCCCTTTTTTTGCAGCTCCCTTAGGAGTCTATGGGAGCTGCCATTGTGTATCGGTCGAAAGATATAGCAAGACCTATCTTTTCCAGCAGCGTATAATTTCATCACTGATTTTGGTCGCGTATGTGCTATTTTTTCCAGCGCAACAGTTTTACGTGGCTTCTAAAGAATAAAAAAAATGGGAAGCCAATGCTTCAGATGGTTGCAATTTCCTTCCATTATAAAAACGCAGCTAAATAGTCACATAAAAATGCTTGTGTGAATAAAACCCTCAATGATAGTCTTAATGCCAATGGCATAACAATTACTATAGAAACCCATATGGTTGGTACGCATTCCTAAAACCTGCTGAGTCTGGGGTTTCTTTCCCACGAGCGTATATCGGCCGCCGTTTTCACGGCCGGCCGATATATGCTATGTTGGGAGAGATAAAACTGGTGAACGGGCGCACAATTCAAACTTTTGTGTGCCCATTCAGACAGCATGTGTCCCGGCACATATACACAGAGACTACCATGCCATCACCCCTTTCCCCTCCCTCCCCATCACAGGCTTACCTTTGCTCTCTTCCCTGCTAGTTCTTTGCAATGGGAGGGGGCAGGGTGGGGGCAGAACTCATCGCCATCCCGTCCTGCTTCCTCCCATTGATGGCTATGGACAAAGGGCGGAGAGAAGGCAGGAACTTAGCTCCACCCACATCCCACCCCTTGTCCCCAGCCAGCAATGGGAGGAGGCGGGATGGGATGGCACTTAGCACTGCCCCTGTCCCCTCCCATTGCAAAGAGCTAGCGGGGAGGAGAGCAGAGGTGAGCCTGCACAGGGGGAGGAGAGCAGAGGGAGGGTGTTTAGCGGCCACCCTGCTAAACTCCCTCTCACCTCCGGCCACTGTCATGAGCTCTCATGGGAGCCCATGCAGCGGCCGATGTATTCCGGCCCTTCTTTTGGGGCTTGGGACTATCTTTTGGGGCCGATGTCAAAACGCCCGGCGCTATATTGGCCTGGCCAGGTGCTTTTACGTCTCAGGAATACGGCCATGTGATCTGATGCATTGGAATCCAATGCATCAAATCACAGCGTATATCGGACGGCCGATATACGCTCGTGGGAAAGAGCCCTTAAAGGGAACTTATGGTTATGTTAGGGCAGGTAAGCAGGAGACAGGTGCTGTATTTTTTATGCTCACCAACTTCCTGGTTTTTGTGGTGCCAGCCTGTGAGTGTTAGGCCTCATGTCCACGGGGAAAATCAGGCCCGCTACGGATTCTACATATAGAATCCGTAGCGGGTCCCTCCTGCCCCGCGGACATGAGCGCTTAAAATAGGAATTTAAAAGAATTAACTCACCTGCAGCGGACCAGGAAGGTCTTCTCTTCCTCACGGCCGGATCTTCTTTTTCGGCCGGCGGATGAACTCGGCATGCCGGCGGCACGTCGCCTGCGTGCCGCGCGCATGCGCCGGGCACATCCGCCGAGCCGAAGCAAGAAAGATCCGGCCGTGAGGAAGAGAAGACCTTCCCGGTCCGCTGCAGGTGAGTTAATTCTTTTAAATTCCTATTTTAAGCGCTCATGTCCGCGGGGCAGGAGGGACCCGCTACGGATTCTACATGTAGAATCCATAGCGGGCCTGATTTTCCCCGTGGACATGAGGCCTAACACTCACAGGCTGGCACCACAAAAACCAGGAAGTTGGTGAGCATAAAAAATACAGCACCTGTCTCCTGCTTACCTGCCCTAACATAACCATACGTTTTAGGTCTCCCGCGGATCTGGACGGCTTCCATAGGCTTCAATAGAAGCCTGTGGGAGCCGTGCCGGCGGGAGACCCGCACGAAAATGGAGCATGGTCCAGATTTTTTCATGCTCCATTTTTTCTAAAATTACTTTTATTGACCATCCGCGGGTATTTATCTACCCGCGGGTGGTCAATGCATCCCTATGGGGTGCGGATCCGCGTGCAGGAGAAGAGTTAAAATCCGCTGCGGATTTTAATTCTTCTTTTGCCCATGGACATGAGGCCTTAGAGTTAGATTTTTGACCGGTGCATTAACTTCACAGGTGGGGACCATGGGAACACTATGAAAAATATAGCACCTGGCTCCCTACCACCTGCCCCAACAGCACCATAACTAGGTTTATGGTGCTTTCAGGAGATGACAGGTTCTCTTGAAAGCTACTAATGACCACCATTTCAATCACAGGCATGTACAGTGCATATAAAAAGTCTACACATCCCTGTTAAAATGCCAAGTTTTTGTCACATTAAAAAATCCGACCAAGGTGAATAATTTTTTTAGATTTATTTCCACCTTCAACGTGAGCCACTATTTGGCCGATGCTTGTAACTGCAAGCGCAACACTCATTGAAATAATTGGGAGTTGCCCCAGTAATTACAAGCACAGGGAGCGGAGCAGCGGCTTCTTCTTGGAGCCTTGTGTATAGCAATGGTGATAGCATTCCCCTGCTTAGCTGATAGACCAGGTTTCCGAACGGCGTACATTGGCCAATCAACTATTCATGACCTACCCTGTAGATAGTTCATCAATAGTATTTGTGTGTGGAAACCTCCTTTAATACATAATCATGACATGCACATAAGATACAGTAGTAGTTAGTTAATTCTAAGTATGGCTTTATAGATATTTCCCCCAATCTCCTCATTAACATGCATGATTAATGGGAAAAGGGAGAGAAGTTGCTGGCAGTCACTTCTGACACCATATATGCAACCAATGGAGTTGCATAGGAGCCCAGTATATGCGGGGAGCGCTGCCACTTTAAAATTAGCTACCTGCTGCATATTTAATTGCATGTAAGGGACTAAGATAATGAGTTTCATGCCTCAGAGTTAATGGTAGAGAGAAACATAAGGTGGTGCTCTATGGTGACCTAAGCTATATATCCATATATTGTTCCTTCATATGGGGCACCTTGCTATTTCTGCCCTTCCCTGTTCTGATAGGATTGTATCCTCTGAGAGAACAAATGATTGGGCACGTTGATGTCATCCAACTTGGTGAATTCTTGCTTCGCCAACATCTGCCTTGGGTGACAAACAGACTGCCCCAATACACACTAGATGGGTGAAACTAAAAGGGCTGGTGGTATAAGCTTCTCCAATCATGGCTGCCCCTGTACAACAGGCAAACAGGATTTTTTTAACCCCTTAATGATGGCCCCATTGCCTTTCTACATTCTAGCTAAGTGGGCTTTAATCCTCAGGGACGTAAAAACATGCTTCCTCTGAGGATTAAAGCCCTATGGGCTGTGGACCTGACAGCTCCATGCTGATGTCCGAACCCCAGTCATGCGATCGGTGCTATCCAATGGATAGCAAAGATCGCCTGACAGTAAATAAAAAGTTTTTAAAAAGTTAAAGTTTCAGCTCTTCTCATGGATCACATCTATGAGTGGTGCTGAAACTACTCTCCACCGTCCTCTGCAATGTCACGCAATGATCTGGCCCGAAAAGAACCTTTAGCTGCCTTCTCCGCATGCGCGCCAAAAGAAAAATGGCAACGCATGCCGGTAGACCGGATTGTCGTGGGACATTTGAAATCTCTGCTTTCTGGTTACTGAAGGTAGCTGGGAGGCAGGAGGGTCCCCGGGCCTGTGATCCTGAAAAAGTTAAAAAAAGTAAAATAAAGCTAAAGTTTCACCTCCCGTCATGGATCCATGAGGAGAGGTGAAAATACTCACCCCTGTCCTCTGTGATGTCTTGCGGTGATATAGTCCTTCCAGGACCTTATATCGTCTTCTGCACATGTGCGCCCGACGAAAACGTGGGGTGTGAGCGCAGAAGGGCTTGTGCCTCGGGAGATTTAAAATCTCTCTGCTCCCGGCTACTCATGCTATAGAGATATCACTGGGGACTGCTGCATGCAGTTCCCGGTCACATGATTGCTGTTATCCAATGGATAACAACGATCATGTAAAGTAAAAAAAAAAGTTTAAAAAAGTGTAAATAAAAGAAAAAAGTTTGAAAAGTTTAGTCTTCCCTCACAAATCACATCCGTGAGGGAGGATGAGATTACGTACCTAAGGCCCCCGGGTTTTTACGCAGACATTACCCGGGCTTCTGTGCGTGCGCCTGTTGCCAAAATGGGGGACACATGCACAAGAGCTGCAAATTGTACAGGTAATTTAATATCTCCCTGCTCATGGCTACCAAACGTAGCCAAGAGCCTGGAGATTTCACCAGGGGCCGTGATACGTGGTCCCTGGTCATGTGATCGCCACTATGTAATGGATAAGGGCGGTCACGTAAAAGTAAAAAAAAGTTAAAATTTTACCTCCTGTCATGGATCCGATTCATGAGGGGAGGTGAAATTACTTACCTAAGGCTTCTGGCGATGTTCCCCCGATGGGATCTTTATCCGCGGACCTTTCCTGAACTTTGGCGCCTATGCCCATCAGCAAAATGGCGGACGCAAGCACAAAAGCTGGGGAGGGCCCGGGAAATTTCAAATCTCCTTGCTCTTGGCTACTAAAGATAGCCAAGAGCTTGGAGCAGTGACTGAACTGAGGGCCACGGTGAGCGGTCTCTGATCACGTGATCGCCGTTATCCAAAGAATAAGGGTGATCACGTAAAAGTTTAAAACAGTTGAACTTTAATGCTCCTTTCGGTTTGGGCCCCATTGTGCATACAGAAAGAAGATTAGGGCCACAATGGATATGTTTCACAACATTTGACACAATTGCCAAAAAAATGTAATATTTTCCTTCTGCTTTGCTTAAATTCATTCTAAAACTGTGGTGTCAAATTATTCAGTACACCCCTAGATCTATTCATTAAGGGGTCTAGTTTTCAAAATGGGGTCATTGGTGGGGGTTCTCCATCATTTTGGCCGCTCAAGAGCTCTGCAAGTGTGCAAATGGCTGTTCTGAAAGCCACTGGTTGCTCTTTTCAGTTTGGGCTCCGTTGTACATACAGGCATAATATCAGGGCCATAATAGGTGTGTTTCTGAACACAGGACAAATGGGGGTATCCATTTTGGGGTGTAAATCCTCATTTTCATGTGCACTATAGAAAACATGTCTTTAAAATGACATATTTGCAACAATATTTAATTTTATTTTTTCTCCCCTAAATTGCATTAACTCCTAAAAACAACTGTGGGGTCAAAATACTCCTGACCCCCCTCAGTGAATACATTAAGGGGTGTGGCTTTTAAAATGGGGTCATTTGTGGGGGTATCTATCATTGTGACACCTATGAGCTTTTGCAATCATGGCTTGGTGTAGAAAAACAAAGTGTTTCTCAAAATGTTGATAAGTAATGATAAATTTGTACTTCTCCTAAATGGTTAAAGGAAACTAACATTTTTTAAATGTGCGTCAGAATAAAGTACACAGATTGAAATATATATCTTAGCAAAAATTTGTACAGTATGTTTGCACATATTTGAGATATTACAGTTAAAAATGGAAAAAAATAACATTTTATTCAAAATGTTCCCAATTTTGTCACTTTTAATAAATATACACAAATTCTATTAGTCTATTTTTACCACCTAAATGAAGTACAACATGTGGCGAAAAAAAACAATGTCAGAATCACTGGGATATGCAAAACCTTTACGGAGTTATTCTATGTTAAACTGACACGTCAGATTTCCAAAATTTGGCTCCATGACTAAGGCGCGAACAGGCTTTGCTACTAATTGGTTAATCCCTCGGAACCCGCCAATTGTCCATATACTTTAACCAGCTTAACTGACGAAGGGGTCTTATCCCTGAAATGCATTTTCCTATGCTGGCCATACACTATTGTCATGGAAATTTCTGCGTACAGCACCAATCAGGCCCACCCCAATGCCCCGCTGCCGGCGGTAAAGAAGAGACACCACACATAGAGGTCTGGTATAGTTCCTCACACTGGGACATGACTGCGCCCTTTATTACAGATTACATGGGATCTTATACCCTTTGGTCTCATCACTAGGAATGGGTGATGGTCTCATTGGCTCAAATTCACCGCATAACCATTTATGTTAAGTCCGGATTTCCGGCTGAGACACTGATAATCATATATGTAGTTAAACAGTCGTTATCTTGATACGGCGCCTCTGGGAAAACAGCCAAGCACACGGCCTTCGTGTTCGGTTCTGTATCATCTCTGAATTTCTGGACACATCTCTCTCAGCCTTGCAAACTTTTGGAATATCTGATGTAAGGCGACATATAAGTTTTTCTCATTTTAACTTTGAATAGAACTTGCATACAGGTATAAAAGCATAAAAAACATATGGCAATATATACATATACCCTCACACTATGTTTTAATAACGGAGAAGTTGTTGTATCACACTGTCACTAATCATACCTTCAAGCTAAGAGTCTTGTGCCTATACCACCAGTCCTTTTAGTTTCACCCATCTGTTCACTCATGCCCACCCAGGTGGCGCATTATTTGGTAGGCAGCACCTCCCCTACCAATAGTATAATTGCTTTTCTTCTAATATATATATTCTTCACCAACACGACCCCACAGGTTTTGCTCCACTCCTTCTTTTCTTTTCGTCATCCCCATGCACACTAGGCTGTCTTCTGATCTCTTTAATTGCCAAAACTTAGAGTTTGATATGTGTTATTAAAATGAAGTAATTATGGATAGCAATATAAGACAAAAGTATAAAAAGTACAGTAAAAGACACCAATATGAAGAAAGAAGGTGCAGTACCACGCACATGTACCGTATATAACATTGACCAATAAAGTAACTGTGAGTGCAATCTTTTTGCTCAGTTGTACGCTGTTCATATTATACAAGACAATTTTTGGAAACTAATTCAAAACTTAATTTTAATTGTAATCAGAGACATGAAGCGATGACTGGCATTTTTTTTCTGAAATGAAAACGAGCGACATTTAATTATTTACCTTGACATGACTGTATGACATTTAAATTACTTGGACAGCCGTACCACTTAGCAATTAACAATCGTTGCGTAACATTCTGAAGTTCACTTTTTTCCTCAAGTGGAAAGTGAACGTTGATTGATGACCGTGTGACAGTAAGCGCTACTCTGCTTCTAACGGCTTATTAGACATCAATCAACGTCCAGTGTGCACAATAACCATCTCGCTTTGCCTATTGTAGTTCTTCTCATCAGTTTCTAGTTACACGCTTATGATCGACAACTACGCTTGGGTCAGTGTAGGGTTATCTGCTTTCTCGTGTGTTTCTAGATGGTCTTGTTACTCTTGCCTTAAAGGTGTTTTCTTGTAAATTAAAAAAAATGCCAAAAATATTGAGATAATAAGATTTCTTAAAGCAGTTATCCCACCCTTAAAAATATTACCTATCCAAACGTTAGATGATCAATGTATGATTGCTGGAGGCTAGTCCATTAATGGATCATCGATATCCTTAAACCAACGTTAAACAGCTTTGGATTTGGGACAAGGCGTGTTCTCTTGTTAGAAGTATGGCCGACCATTCCAAGAATATTGTCACATTGTCGGCAGCACATTATTGTCTAGAATGTCAGAGTACACCTCCATGTCCATGGTTCTTGTCACTACAACCAATGGACCGAAACCATGCCACATAAAACCTCTGCAGACAATAACGGAATCCCTGCCATACTTAACTATTGGCACAACACACTCATGCAAGAGGTGTTCCCCAGGTATTCTCCACACCCAGGTACATCCATCTGATTTGAGGATGGAGTAGGGTGATTTGTCACTCTACAGAACCTTCTTCCATCATTCAACTGTCCAATGACAATGCTCTATTCACCATTATTGGTGGTTGGATGCATCTTTGAGAGAACTCAACAGATGTTTGTAGGATAAACAGAGAAAGATGCTGGCTGAAGTGTATCAGACGTTAGCAGAAAGTATGCCACAGAGTGCATCCAATGTCATTACGGCCAACGGAGCCCCACTAAGTATTAACATATGGAAATAAATACTACTTTTGATTCTTGCTCAGGTATCCAATTACTTTTGGTAAAATAATGAATCTGGTACTGGAAACTAAAGAGTGAATGTTGACCATCCTGCATTGAGGAAAGCTATGAAACTATATAGAAATCCCTGCTGTGTCTTCTGCAGCTCTGATCATACAGAAAGAAGCGACCCCTGCTTATTTCACAGTAGTGCAATTTCTTTGCTCATTTGAGAGAGAAAAATACATTTGGATCCCCTGAGTGTTGGTAGTTGTAAAACCAGCGGGTTGCTCACCCCCACAGAATTCCGAGGGCATGTCAGGCTTATCTTGCAATACGTAAACTGTGAAAGTGTAGCACGATATCTGATACAGGTCACAGAATACATCACTGAGAAAACATGACAAAATCCTGACGTGTCATATGTAATAGCGCAGAGTATAAACTATTGTGAAGTACATAAGACTCCCATATACATGACTGTGCAGCTATATACCTATGATATACCTGTCATCTTCGAGGCCAAAGAGAGAAAATTGGAATACATTACTATATCATTTTAACACATTTATACTCATAACAAAAATAGTGGTGTAAAACATAGTCATGTAATACTGAAATACATAGAGCATAGTAACGCAACGCCAGAAATGTAATGTACTCTGATTTCCAATTCTATCCAATTAGTCATGTCTGACTCTTGGATACTCTGTAGGCCAGTCCTCTCCATGCTTCTCTATCCTTTATGGCTGCTTTCAGTTGCCTTATGTCCTTTCCTGCGTCCTTCTTGATGGTATCCGGCCAACGTGTCTTTTGCTTCCTGTTTCCTTTTACCACTAACCATTCCAAGTAGCATCCCTTTTCCAGTGAATTCGCCCTCATTATGTCTCCAAAGTATGTCAGTCTCTGTCTCATGATTTTGCCTTCCAGGGACACCTCTGGGCTGATGCGGTCCAGGACAGCTTTGTTGGTGACCCTAGCTGCTCAAAGGATTCATAGAAGTTTTTTCTAATACCACAGCTTGAAAGCTGTACTACCATAATACAAAATACATAGTACTGCAGTCAGTAATGTAATGTACTACTGCAACGCATAGTACATACTAAATTAGTACCTAGTAACGTAAGCAGTGACATTGGATAATGAGGTCAGAGTTGCACAGCTACTTAGCTACGAAGACTATGGGCAATTAGATAATATAATACATTATTTCATGTGTCAATATGGGGACACAGTCCATAGCTTTAGCATTGTGACAAACGGAATATAAATGGGTAGGATGCACTGATGCCATATTGGAATTGTTGCATGCTAGTGACAGGATCATCTGCAGCAATGCTATAGTAAGCACCAGTCAATTGCTCAAGGGTATATGTATCATATAGACAGCCCCTGCAGTTGTTATGGTACCCTGAGGCCTCTTTCACACAACCGTATGTGTTTTTACATTCGGCCGCATGTGCTAAAAAACTGCATGAATGAACAATAGCCACGATCAATTCCCAATCTTTAGTCACACATTTTCTGCCATTCACACGGGCGATTGCAATACATCGGCAAAAAATACGATGCAGAGCGGAAACCCTATGATCCGCATAAAACCTCGGAATGACTGCTAATACTTAAATAGAGCCAGTTGTCATCTTTTCCCAGCATTGGACGCAGGGAAACTCCCTCCTCCTTTTTTTTTCAGCCCCCATAGGGGTTTATGGGAGCTTTCAGTGTATCTCGGCCAAAGATAGGGCAAGACCTATCTTTGGACGCAGTGTATAAAATCAAAAAACTGTTACCGATGTGCTATTTTTGGTTGGCACAATTTTTTTATGCAGCTAAAAACCTCTCCTCTGAATGAATACATTGGAATCCAATGCTTCAGATGGTTGCGATTTTTGGACGCAACTAAATAGCTGCATATATACAGTCGTGTCAATACGGCCTTTAAGAGAGGGAGCCCAGCACTAGTTAATTACATTGTCTTGTCCATTAAGTATTGACTATCTATTCAGACTCCTTTCTACAAAGGAACTGCTTTGTTTGCAAACAAGGATATGCAGTATTTCCCCAGTGGTCATGGAGATAACTTTTACAATGTAGACCATTGCAACCGCTATCACCTTTTGATTTGAAGTCTAAATCATTACCAGGGACAATGAGAGGTAAGCAGCAGTTGTGAAGCTCCAGTATGGAGCCACTATATTATATAAGAGAACTTTGTCAGGAGAAACTCTGTAACATAACTCTACTATGTCAATTTAAAGATATAAAAATAAGTCTGACATTTTTAACGAAGTCAACAAAGTTGCAAAAACTACCTTGGTGGAGTTTGCATTTTCTCCCCATAGTTGTATGAGTTTCTTCTGGGCACTTTTGGATATTTAAATAATCACACTGTGAATCCCTTCCTTCTTTCGTTCCTTCCTACTTCCTTCTGTCTTTCCTTCTCTTTCCTTCCCTACTTTCCTCTCTTTTCCTTCGATACCCTTTCCTTCCTTTCTTTTGTCCTTCCTCTCTTCTGTCCTTCTTTCCCTTCCTTCCTTCCTTCCTTCCTTCCTTTCCTTATTTCCCTTTCTTTTCTTACTTCCCCTTCTTTCCTTCCTTCCATCCCTTCCTTCATTCCCATTCCATTCCTTCCATGCTTCCCTTTCCTTCCTTCCCTCCCATATTGGAAAAAAAATTCCATATTCTGTACTTATCTTGTAATTGGTGTTTCTCCCTGCTCTCTCCTGCAACACTGCGTGGTCCTCTGTTCCAGTATTTGTATACAGGCTGCAATCCGTCCTGTTTATGGGATGTCACAGGCGCTGCAGCCAATGACAGAACTCGGTGATTGATTGTAAACTGGGCAGGACTGCAGCCTGTACACAAACACCGAAGTGGAGGATCGAGCAGCGCCATGGGACATAGCGGTGATTGGGAAGAGGTGAATTTTATGACTATTTATTATATTAGTACATGAGGAACTGGTTTTACAGAAAAGCTACAACTTAGAAAACCCCCTTAAAAACCCCATACACCTTCAATACCTGTTAGCTGAATGATCATTCAATCAACTGCTATTTCTCCTGATTCCGCTATACAGATGAACTCTCAATTCAGCTGAGCATCCATGTGATTTTTATGGGGATTATACCACTACCACATACTTCTGGCATCAGCTTACCTCCAGGGAGAACAAAATAATCTGGCATTAAAATTCAACATGCCTAACCCTTTTTTCGCTGACATGATCTCTCAGGAGGTCCCCATACACATGCAATAGCCAACCAGTTCGGAATTGTTTCCTGGTGTGTTTGGATTTTTTTAGCTATTGATGGGAATAAGAAAAGTTAGGTGCAGCAAATTTTTTTCATGTAAAATACTCCACTAAACGCCAGATGTGATGTTTTCAAGCCATCCAGTGTACATGCCTGTGAGCAAGTGATACATTATAATGGCTCTCAGAGTTGAGACTTTGATACTACAAGGCGAGCTACGTCAGCAGAAGTTGCAATCCACAGGGTGACATTTTGCAAGCACATTTCACACTAATGCCTTAATTCTTTCCCATTGTTTACCATAATGCATAATTCTCTGTCTGTCACAAAATACTGTAAGATCAGCCACTGTAAAATGAGCTGTCTCTACCGAGCATGCATCTTATCACCCAGAAGCAATGTAATACAAAATATAATTACATTCCCTGATTAGTAAAATGTGGGGCATTATTTACATTTCCTGAGAATTCTGCTGATGCAGATAATGTATTTTTTTATTTTAATAAAACTGCACAAGGTCCCATCTTTTCATTTATCCGGCCAACCTGCTCTTCATGTCAATAATTGTGGTATAGATGCAAAGCACTGAAGCAGAACCCGGGAGTCAATGAGTAATTACGAGGAGCTCTGCACAATACGAGCTGTTTTAAATGCTGCAGACATCGGTGATGGAATAGTCCATTAGACTTTACTGCTTCTTACAACTCTTTAGGAAGGATTCGGAACTCAAACCTTGAGCCATTTAGATCAATATTGTAATTACTCTTATTGATGGATTGTAGTACAATAGAAATCATCATCACAATGTGTCAGGCCACGTGGCCCCAGATTGGCCGCTTCTATGCAGCACCGTGCCACAAATATCTGATTCAAATCAACTTTCTACTGAGGCGGTGATGACA
This sequence comes from Eleutherodactylus coqui, assembly GCF_035609145.1. Classification (NCBI taxonomy): domain Eukaryota; kingdom Metazoa; phylum Chordata; class Amphibia; order Anura; family Eleutherodactylidae; genus Eleutherodactylus; species Eleutherodactylus coqui. The sequence goes on from NC_089839.1 coordinate 170,597,005, forward strand.
AGCGCGAAATTAATTGTTCCACTTCATGTCAGATCCGCATTCTTGTTTGGAGAGCACAGTTTGCTTCTCTGTTGCACAGCAACTGTAGGGCTCCAATGGTGAGATGTGGCATCCTCTTCTTCCGATAACCTGATGTTCAAGTCGGAGCCAAGGTGTTAAGTGCTGAGGAATCTTGCTTCTCTAGTTGGAGGAATCTTCATCAAAGAGCAGTCTACTTCAATCATCTAAAGTCACAAGTTCAGAGAAATAAATCAGCATTAACAGAAAAAGCCCGAGAAGCTTTGGTTAGTTCTGAAGCAAGACTAAACATAGCAAATATTTAAAAATCAGCATAGGGTTGGTTTCACAAAAAGCTTTTTTTTTTTAAAAAAAGCCACAGTTTTTGATAATTTTTTGAGCAAACACCAGAAGTAAATCTAGCAGGAAAAAGAGTGCTTTTACGGTGGACGATCTGTCGGGCACAGATGTCGGATAGGTGGTCCCAGTGATAATCGTTCTGTGCTTTTACACAGGAGCGAGCATTGCTCACTGAATGGAGGTGGAGTGGGTCGGGGATCGTTCCCTTAACAGTATATTTCCATACTTTATGAATCCACTTTTGTCTATGTCTAAAAAAAACTGCATGAAAAACTGCCAGTGCTGAAGTTCCAGGTTCAAATCTGACCAAGGACAACATCTGTATGGAGTTTTTTAAAGCTCATGTTGTCCTTGATGAGATTTAAACCTAGGACCCCAACATTGCAAGACAACACTGAGCTACAGTCATTGAAGAAGCAGCACCAACACAACTATTCAGCATGCATTATGGGGAAAACAATTTTCCCGATTGTTACTAAAAAATTGGGTTGGGTTGACCCAAACGTTCTGCGAAAATCGGACTGATTTTAGCCCCTGTTCGATCACATCTGGTTACCTATATCTACCTATATCATTACTGGTTACCTATATCTACCATAGGTAACCAAGAATACTAATGTACAGATGTAGCAAACATTAACTTAACATATAAGACGGTATGATAACTGAACTACAATGTACTACAATGCTGTAAATTGAGTTAACAGGATGCGCCAGTCATGTTATTGAACGCTACATCTGTACTCCAAAGCATTATGGAAGCAATCCAAGGATTGCTACTTCTAATCTTCTAAGGGAAGGAGGGGGGTACGATTTTTAAACTAAAGCTACATTCACAAGGGGCAAAGGTGTTGCACGCGTTTTGTGCATTGGGAGGCGCACACAATTCACACAAATATTCATTCTTTTGAATGGACTTATTCACGTGAGCGACTTTTTCCCTTATATAAATGCTGCAAGTATAAAAATTCTATCTATTGTTGTGCTCTCGGAATGCCTTGGCCATTGTTTTCAATGGGATTGTAAAAGACATTGTATGATACTCACATGCCATGCGATGCGCAAGAAGGCGATGTGATGTTTCCCATTGAAATCAATAGGAAACACTTGTGATCCCTTGACGCAAGAAAAACATGCGCCAGAGGATCGCAATTTCACCGAAATTGTGCAAGGCGGTTTTAATTGAAAAACACCTTACATCAGCGTGAAAAGTGCACATTGGTATGCAAGTTTCTTGGCCCGATATCACACTCGCCTGGGTAAATGTAGCCCTAGTTCAATAAAATGTAATAAAAATAAAAGTTTTCTCTCCACAACATTTTTCATTGGCAAAAAATATATTTTTTGAAAAAGTAAAAGGTTAAGAAAATTGATATGTAGTACTGCGGCATCCGAGAAAAGCAATAGGACAATATTTCAACTACATGGAGCATAGTTTTAAAAAAAGCTTGTAAATAAGAATGACAGAATGCAGCTTTTTCCATCCATCTTCTAAAAATAAAAAAGTTGACCAACTTGGACTGCAAAAAACAAGCCCTGCAGTGGTAGCTTCATGTTGCCAGAGTTTTAGCATTTAACTCAGTTTGATTTGGAGCTCTACCAGAAACAGCGCTAAGATCCCTGTGAAAATATCATAGAAAGTTTACAACGCAAAATACTGGACAAAAATGAGATTGCATTAAAGGGGAACATTCAATTTAAGGCCCCCTGTCCAGAAGCTGCAGACGAATCTCCGCCGGTCAGCCTATCTGACAGATAGGCTGACCGCGGAGAATCGCGGCAATTCGCAGCATGCTGTCTGCGAGTGGAGAATCGCATTGATTCTCTGCTCGTGGACATGGGGACGGCGCTTTCCATAGCAAATCATGCCCGTGGACAGGACACCTAAGCATTCCAATTTTGCAAGGCTCGCAGGTTTAGACCCTAGTATGGAAGAAAACAAGCTCTCCACAGTATTGCTGTACATGCAGAAACAATAGGAACACTTCATATTACATGACTGATATATTAAAGGGGTTTCTAAAAAGCTGTTGGTGGGATTGTAGCTCTCATCCATAAAAAGCAGGTTTAAATTTAGGTAGCAACACTGTTCTAACCCGGGTCAGATGACCAATGACATCCATCACTACTTGCAGTGTCATGAAGATTTGTCTGCCAATCACATGGGCTACTCTTCAAGCAACATAGAAAAATAATGGCAGAAAAAGGCCACATAGTCCATCTAGTCTGCCCTTATATTATTTCTGTCTTAGGATAGATCTAGGTTTATTCCAGGCAATTTGACTTTATTTATTGCTGATTTTTCAACCACGTCTGCTGGAAGTTTGTTCAAAGCATCTACTAATCTTTTAGTGAAGTATTTCTTCATATTGGTTTTGGCCTTCACCCACTTAATCTCAGATTGTGCTCCTTATTCCAGTGTTCAGCTTCCTAATAAAACACTTCTCTTCTGAACCTTATTTATACATTTAACATATATAAAGGTTACCATCATGTCCCCCCTTTACCTTCTCCTCATGTAACATATATAAAGTTTCCATCAAAACGCCTGATCTATTCCTGCCTCACATGCTTTTTCTCTGATAACTCTCTCCTCGACCCCCTCCAGTTCGGCTTCCGCCTCATACACTCGACTGAAACTGCCCTCACAAAAGTGTCAAACGACCTGATGACAGTGAAGTCGAGGGGCGACTACTCACTAATAATTCTACTTGACCTCTGCACTGCATTTGACACTGTTGACCACGACCTCCTCCTCGCTATGCTCCGCTCTATCAGCCTAAAGGAAACTGCTCTTTCCTGGTTCTCCTCCGACCTCTCTGACTGTTCATTCAGCATCTCCTTCGCTGGCTATACTCCTCTCCACTTACCCTCACTGTTGGAGTCCCCCAGGGCTTTGTACTTGTCCCCCTCCTCTTCTCGATCTACACAGCCCCAATCAGACAAACAATCTGCAGATTTGGCCACCAACACCATGTCAAAAACTGACCTCCTAATCTTCCCGCCCTCTGCCAGCCCACCTTCCCCCAATGTCTCCATATCAGTATCTGGCTCTATCATAACCCCCAGACAGCACGCCCGCTGTCTTGGGGGGTCACACTGGATTCTGACCATTCTGACCTCCTTTACCCCCTTCATCCAATCGCGAACATGCCACCTACACCTCAGGAATATTGCTTAAATCCAGCCACGGACATGATAAAGACACTCATTGTCACCCTCATCCATTCCCGACTTGACTACTGCAACTCACTGCTCATTGGCCTTCCCCACACCAGACTCTCCTCTCTACAAATTTTAAATATGTCTAAATAAAGGAAGATTATACATTTTATTCTGCAAACAAGCGTGGATGACACTTTTTCCTGCATGGAATTCTCTGCTCTCCTCTCTACAATCCATAATAAATGTGTCATCTTCCTATCCAGCCACTTCTCAGATGCCTCCGCACTATGCCAGTCGCTACATTAGCTGCCCATCTACTGCCCATCCACTGCGGAATAAGTTGGTGCTTTACAAATAAAGATTATTATTATTATTATAGAACTCAATTGAAACTTATCACCCTCGCCCACAAAGCTCTCCATGGCACCTCACCACCATACATCACCTCCCTCCTGGCTATACATCACCCAGCACGCACACTCCGATCTGCTAACACATTCAAACTAAGCACCCCTTCTAATATGAACCTCACATGCTCGCCTCCAGGATCTCTCTAGAGCAGCACCAGTCCTCTGGAACGCTCTACCCCAAAACATCTGGACAATCCCCAATGCACGGAACTTCTGAAACACCTTAAAAACCCACCTCTTCAAAGAATCATACCAAATCTCCTGATCTAATCACCCACTGCCACCACATCACCCCCATCGCGTTTGTTTCCTAATAACTGAATACAACATGTAATTGTTGTATTATTTGTAGTCCCCAAGCTTTAAAGAGCTGCGGAATGAATAAGTTGGCGCCGTAGAAATAAAAAGATTATTATTATGATCATGTTCCCCCTCTCCCTTTTTCCATAATGTAGCATGTATAAAGGTTTCCATCATGTTCCTCCTCTCCCTTCTCTCCTTCTATAACATGTATAAAGGTTTCCATCATGTCCCCCCCCTCCCTTCTTTGCTCCTGTAAAATATATAAAGGTTTCCATCATGTCCTCCTTTCCCTTCTTCTTCATGTAGCATATATAAAGGTGTGCTTCCTATGGATAAGTGGCTGTAGTCTTCCCACTGAAGACTGAAACAATTCTTGAGGTTAACAGAGAACCTCTTTAATAATCCCATTGCATTAGGAGGCTACCATTTTTGAAGAGGTCACAACATGTCCCCTTTAGTGCCCCCTGTGCTAAAATAAGATGAGCAGTACTTAGCTATTCCTGCTGCAACAATCCAGTGCTGCAGCCTTGTTATGGCCTCACCATCTAATGTGACATCTGATGACCACTAGAGATGAGCGAACGTACTCGTCCGAGCTTGATGCTCGGGCGAATATTAGGGTGTTTGGGATGCTCGTTACTCGTAACGAGTACCATGCGATGTTCGGGTTACTTTCATTTTCTTCCCTGAGAAATTTGCGCGCTTTTCTGGCCAATAGAAAGACAGGGAAGGCACTACAACTTCCACCTGCAACGTTCAAGCCCTATACCACCCCCCTGCAGTGAGTGGCTGGCGAGATTAGGTGTCACCCGAGTATTAAAATCTGCCGGCCCGTGGCTCGCCACAGATGCGTTCTCACTTAGCTGAGGGAAAGTGCTGTTGATGCCGGGGCTGCTATAGGGAGAGTGTTAGGAGTGATTTTAGGCTTCAAGAACCCCAACGGTCCTTCTTCTCTATATGCGCTCAATGGGGCCGGCGGCAGCACCGCCGACCCCATTGAGAACATATAGAAGACAAATCATTCTTGGCAGAGAAGAACGATGTTTGCCCATTGAATTCAATGGAGCCGGCAATACAGCCGACTCCATTGAAATCAATGGGCTGCCGACGATCGTGGGATGAATTGTCGGGAAGGGGTTAAATATATAAGCCCTTCCCTGCAATTCATCCAGAAAAGTGTTAAACTAAAAAATATATATATACTGACCTGCTACCGGCAGCCGGAGTTCCGCACGGCCGTCCTGCAGTGGGTGTGAAGGGGGAGTGAGTCAGACCTGCCCCCAGATTGGCTCAGCGCTGAGCCAATCAGAGGCAGGTCTCACTCACACCCATTCAGTGAGTGTGAAGGGGGTGTGAGTCAGACCTGCCCCCTGATTGGCTCAGCACTGAGCCAATCAGGGGGCAGGTCTGACTCACACCCCCTTCACACCCACTGCAGGACGACCGCGCGGAGCTCCGGCTGCCGGGAGCAGGTCAGTATATATATATTTTTTAGTTTAACACTTTTCTGGATGAATTGCAGGGAAGGGCTTATATATTTAACCCCTTCCCGACAATTCATCCCACACTCGCCCGCAGCGCATTGCTTTCAATGGAGTGGGCTGTATTGCCGGCTCCATTGAATGCAATGCGCTGGACAGCTCCGCCCGATTTTCGGGCGATTTTCGGGCACCGGTCACGCGATTTGCGGATGCGCATCCGTCATGCGATCCGCAAATCGCGCGAAAAAACGCCCGTCTGACTAAGGCCTTAGTCAGACGGGCGTTTTTCGCGCGATTTGCGCATGCGTCCGGCGAATTTTTATCGGACACATGAGCGCTTTTTATGCGCTCGTCCAATAAATTATAGAACAGAAATCGCAGGTCGCACCTATCTGCGATCTGCGATTCCTGTTCTCTTCTCTATATGCGCTCAATGGGGCCGGCGGCAGCAGCGCCGACCCCATTGAGAACATATAGAAGAGAAATCATTCTTCTCTGCCACAGCTGTAACAGCTGTGGCAGAGAAGAACGATGTTAGCCCATTGAATTCAATGGAGTCGGCTGTATTGCTGGCTCCATTGAATTCAATGGGCTAACATCGTTCTTCTCTGCCACAGCTGTTACTGCTGCGGCAGAGAAGAACGATCTTTATGCTGACAGTGCGGGGGGGGCACTCTTGCCGCTATTGTGGCTTAATAGTGGGACCTGTGAACTTGAGATGCAGCCCAACATGTAGCCCCTCGCCTGCCCTATCCGTTGCTGTGTTGTTCCCATCACTTTATTGAATTGCCCAGATTTTCACACATGAAAACCTTAGCGAGCATTGGCGAAATACAAAAATGCTCGGGTCGCCCATTGACTTCAATGGGGTTCGTTACTCGAAACGAACCCTCGAGCATCGCGAAAAGTTCGTCCCGAGTAACGAGCACCCGAGCATTTTGGTGCTTGCTCATCTCTAATGACCACTATAGCCAATCAGAGGTTACAGTGCCACGTTCCTGAACTCATTAGAGCACCTATGACAGAAGAATGAGCAGTGATGCTTCAGCCTCTGATTGGCTGCCGCACTCACCTGATCTCCGGTAACATCATCTGTCACAACAAATGCTGGGACCACAGCAAGGCTGCAGCACTAGCTCATGGTCGCAGGGAAAAGGTAAGTACTGCTCATCTTCTTATTTTAGCACAGGGGGCACTAAAGGGGGCATGTTGTCCAGTACCTGGACATCCCCTTTAAAATACATTTGGAAAATGAGATAAAACAAAAAAATGCTCCAAAATAGTTTGGAGAAAATTATTATCATACAGTACAACCCAAGCATTAGATTACAGCTTGGCAGTTCGTCTTTGTAATGCATCGGGAACCTCCTAGGAACCTAGGATGATGTTATGATCAGTGTAAAACATGTCAGACCCCAGCACTGTGGCCTTTTGTAACTGACAGACATAAATTTTATCAAAATTAAGAGCCAATTAAGGTCTTTAAACACAGCACCCAGTGTATAGATTACCACTGGGACCACCCACCACTATTGGGCTGTATTCTTGTTCTTATAGGAAATATCGCTAAATGAGTAGCTTGTATGATTTTATATTGCAAAGATAAAATATTACAAATGCCCTTAAGCACAAAAGTATTTGCTCATATTGGCTATATTATTCATTTGTTATGATAATGCAATTCATTTCTTCAGTTTCCAGCAATTTACCTACCACTGTGCTGCCAGTAATGATCTTCCATATGTTGTGTGAAACAGAACGAGCTTCATATAGCCTTGTATGGTCTTATGCTAAAAAGACAAAGTCCTTTATAAGTCTGTATAATGTGTATGCATATTTATTAAGATAGATAGATAATGAGAAAAATAGATATGAGATAGCTAGATATGAGATAGATCGATAGTAGAGATGAGCGAGCACCCAAATGCTCGGGTCCGCGTTATTCGAGTCGAGCTTTTCGTAAAATTCGAGAGCTCTACTCGAGTAACGAACCCCATTGACTACAATGGGAGACTTGAGCATTTTTGTATGTGGGACGCCGGGTCCCGAGCTTTTTCTTTTTTTTTGTTTCTTGGTTCGTGTGTGTTTTCTCTCTCTCTCTCTCTCTCTCTCTCTCTCTCTCCCCCGTCAGCCAAAAATTTTGCCATTGAAGTGCGAGTTGTGTTGCGGCGGGGAGGGGCCTAAAATTATTACTACTGTATATTAAACCAGTATTCCATATGAACTAGACGGATATGATTTAATAATTTTATAAGGTTTTACAAGTGGAAAAGGTATATATGTATATAGTTATTGTGTGAGTTGGTGGACTACTGATAACATAAGGGAAGATTTTGTTAACATAGTGCTAAAAAATAAGCGGAGGCATACATATTGAGGAATGGGGCAGACAAAAAAATCAAAATGACCTCCCTGCCTTTTGGCACTGGTTCATACCATCATAACCCCTACTGCCACCTACTCATTTTTATGAGCTGATTTTCCACTAATGTTGAATCCCTGTATACCCCACCTATTGGCAAAAGGGAATGGCGCAGTATTGAGTGGGTCCCCTTTTAAAAGGCCCCATAATAACTGTAAGGTCTTCCCATATGTTAAATATCACCTTGTACATGGAAGTCTGCTGTCTTCTCTCATACCCACTCCCCCCCCCCCCCCTCAAAAAAATCCAGTTAAAAGAACACTGCTCTCAACAGTTTTTTGATAGCATGTGATGGTAAGGGTCCTTTTACACAGCCTGATAAATTGACTGTAATAAGCACAGATTGACGATATTGCAAGTTAATTGGCCTGTTTAATTGCATTTACAGTACATGGGTCAATTATTGGACCTTTTTTGTTCATATGATTGTTTGTATGATCGTTTCTTCTGATACAGTTTTGATTATCGCTGGACCTTAACCCTTTCCAATCCACTGTCTGACATCTGAAGACATTATGATTTAAGGCTGTACAGTTCCGATGTTGGAAGATGTCTGTGGGGGTTCTCTTACTGTATATTATCAGCCTCTCTGCTGTCGAAGCCTATCCAACCTGTCACCTCATGCAGTACTGGCTTTAGCCAGCAGATAGTGCCGTTCTATAATGGCAGAAAAAGAGTAAGCCCCCTAGGAAAACTGGAATACAAATTGGATTGGAAAGGGTTAAGCTTTACAGTTGAGCTATTAAGGTCTAAAGATGCCCACACATCGTCAATAGCCAGACAGTTATTTCTCCCAACTCCTTCCTGTACATGAATCTTCGGTTCAGCTCAGCGTTCATGTACTTTACATGGGGGCTGTAGAGAAAGCCGCAGCCAGACACCTTTAATGGTGGCTTATCTCCATGGGATAGAAAAGAATCGGCCATACATCTTCCCTGCAATCATCAGTTGGGGGAAGAGTGGGAGGTCTCCATAGACACATAACAGTTGTCCAGTCCTATTGAAATCGGCAGGTTCAGACGACTGTAGACTAAGGGTCATCTTACATGGGATAACAATTAACACCTGTGTTGTTTCACACAGGAGCGATAATCATTCCGTGAATGGAGGCGGAGTGGGCTGGAGATTGCTTCTAGGCCGATTGGCGGTTGATTTTTTTGCCTGCATAAACTGAATAACGAGCGATAAGTAAATTAATTATCGCTCATCGTTCAGTTGCTTGACTTGTTTACACAGAACATAATTGTTCACTTTTGCATGATCTAAAGATAATCTGAATGGTAATTGTTCCGTGTAAAAGGGCCCTAATATGCATGGTGGCCTTATACTTGACAAGCCCTCCTCAGATGACTGTGTCCCCTCTCTCAACTTCCTTTTGCTGTTTGCACTCTTCCTTTTGTGTCTGATCTGAGGCAGCATACAAAGAACATTTCATTCTGTCATTAATCCTCTGTCTACTAGTGATAATGAAGTGATAACATTCAATCTCTATATAGGCTGTAAAATGAGATGCGTTGTAGCCGTGTGACCATCAAATATCAACACATTGGAAAATTACAGTATTTTGTCATTTATTTTTGCGTGAATAGACATGATAAATGAAAGAATAATATAAAAATGTAAAGAAATTCAAAATATGTTTTAAAACTTGCTGATGGAAATTTCTCTTTAAATTACAAATTTAACTCTATTTTATGTACACAGTGTTTTCATTTTTATACACCATATTATTCTGTTGCTAGGCATTTATTATACAATGCAATTATTAACCCCTTAAGAACCAAGCTCAGTAAATTTACGGGTAAGACCTGGAGGAGAAGGGAGAAACTGCTTCTGCCTTCTCCTTTCCAGGCTACATAGCTCTCAATGAGTGCTATGTACTAAAGAGTGAAAGCGGAAGTGTTAGTTGCGCTATGCGACCCAGTGATCATGTGACTGCCGAGATTCCCCATGTCACAACACAGCTGCACTACAAGGGGATGCTTTCCCCGTAACTAGGGCTCCTATGAATGCGGCTACTATAGATGCCCCATCTACAGTGAAAATAAGTGAAAAAAAAAAAGATAACATAATGTGAATGATCCCGAGGAGATCTTATATGACGGTATGGGGGTGTAGATGGTAAAAAAAATAGTTACAAAAATAAGTTTTAAAAAATTACAGAATAAGGCCTCTTTCCCGCGAGCGTATATCAGCCCGACGTTTTCACGGTCAGTCAATATACACTATGGATTCCAATGCATCAGATCACATGGCCGTATTCCTGTGACGTAAAAGCGCCTGGCTGGCCAATATAGCACTGAGCGTTTTTACGCCGGGACCAAAAGATAGTCCTGGAACTATCTTTAGGGCCAGGATACATTGGCCGCTGCAGGAGCTCCTATGGGAGCCAATGAGAGTGGCTGGAGGTAGGAAGGAGTTTAGCAGCATGACTGTTAAACTCCCTCTCTCTTCTCTCCTCCACTCCAGCTGAATCCAATGGGAGGGGGCAGAGTGGGGGCAGAGCTAAGTGCCACCCTGTCCCGCCTCCTCCCATGCCTGGCTGCGCACAAGGGCTGGGACGGGGGCGGGGCTAACCTCCTTTCCACCCCTCTTGCTCTCACTGCAATTAGCCGATGGGGAGGAGAGAGGACGTGAGCCGGTGAAGGGGAGGGAAGGGGTGATGCACAGCGGCCTCGGCGTATATGCGTCAGGCCCCATGCCGTCTGAACAGGCACACAAACGTTAGATTTGTGCACTCATTCACGAGTTTTTACAGCTCACAAGTTGTGAGTCACAACGTAGCATATATCAGCTGGTCGTGATAACGGCGGTCGATATACGCTCATGAGAATAAAGCCTAAAACATATAAAAATATATACATATAAAAATTTATGTATAGAAAAGCAAATGACCCAAAACCGTCACCATATGCACCCTGTTATCCAAAGTTATATATCAAAACGTGCAAAACAAAATAAGGTACTCAATCCCATACTTTATTTTAGCGTAAATATACAAATTTGAAAACTAAACAACTATAAATTTTTACCCCCAATAAAACTAAAAAACGGAAAAAAAAATCTGTGAAAAATTATATAAAAAATAGACATGTCATGAAAAAAAGAACTGCATCGAAAATAATTTTGGTAGCTGAAGAAAAAAATAATAGGGCAGTAAAGCCACCACATGGGTAAAATCTCTAAAACATGTCTCCTTTAAAACCCAGGCACCCTGGTCCTTTAGGGGTTAAAGGAGATGTCCCGCGCCGAAACGGGTTTTTTTTTTTTTTAAACCCCCCCCCCGTTCGGCGCGAGACAACCCCGATGCAGGGGTTAAAAAACCCACCCGCACAGCGCTTACCTGAATCCCGGCGGTCCGGCGTCTTCATACTCACCTGCTGAAGATGGCCGCCGGGATCCTCTGTCTTCATGGACCGCAGGGCTTCTGTGCGGTCCATTGCCGATTCCAGCCTCCTGATTGGCTGGAATCGGCACGTGACGGGGCGGAGCTACACGGAGCTACACGGAGCCCCATAGAGAAGAGGAGAAGACCCGGACTGCGCAAGCGCGGCTAATTTGGCCATCGGAGGCCGAAAATTAGTCGGCACCATGGAGACGAGGACGCTAGCAACGGAGCAGGTAAGTATAAAACTTTTTATAACTTCTGTATGGCTCATAATTAATGCACAATGTATATTACAAAGTGCATTATTATGGCCATACAGAAGTGTATAGACCCACTTGCTGCCTCGGGACATCTCCTTTAAGTATTGATCTTGCTTGAGCATAGACACTGTTACCATTTTTTCTCTGTTCAAGGTATTTTGGTCCCTATAGGCCTATAGATGCAATTTACAATAAATTTGTGTGTGACCAACTAATGATAAAAACCCTACTAATCTTTATTTGTATAAGACCACCATATTCCATAAGTGAGAGTCCGCCGCATCCGTTCGGGGCTAATGGCCTTTTCTGTACAGTTTAATGTTATCTTACATAAATCATTGTCTTTGTAACATGTTTTTATGACGCTACTTGTTTACTCTTTGGAAGGAATTAAAGGAGACAGTAACATTGAATATCACTGTGGCAAATCATCTAAAACATCCGCTTTGTTCAAATTGCGCAAGTATTAACACAGTGGCGGATCCTGGTGTGCATCAATTCATAAACAAGGCAATTGTCCATAAATTAGGTTGAAAATGAGTTTCCTTGTGAACGTTTCCAATGTTTCCAGAGAAATGCTGCTGCGTAGTTCAATAAAATCATCTCATTTTTCGTGCTTGCATGTACCTCAGTCGTTTTTGGCGAATATACAATATATTCAGATGGACAGTAAATGTGCAAATATGCTAAATCTAGGGCAACATTAACATAACTTTTCAGTATAGGATCTTATAAGGGGTGGTTATTGGTTAACCCCTTAAGGACATGGCCTATTTTGGCAATAATGATGCAACGATTTTTGGGGGCATTTTTGTCTCCACTTTGCAAAAGTCATAACTAGAGATGAGCGAGCGTACTCGAGTGAGTAGTGCCTTATGCGAGTACCTGCCTGCTCGTCTCAAAAAATTTGGGTGTCGGCGGGGCGGGGAGAGCGGGGAGGAACGGGGGGGGGGGGGGGAGATCTCTCTCTCACTCTCCCCCCCCCCCCCCCGCTCACCGCCGCAACTCACTGCTCTTCCCCGCCGACACCCGAATCTTTAGAGACAAGCGGGCAGGTACTCGCATAAGGCACTACTCGCTCACCTCTAGTCATAACCTTTTTATTTTTCCATTGACATGGCCATATGATGGCTGGTTTTTGAATGGCAAACTGTAGTTTTCATTGGTAACCTTTTATATCTTTATATAATGTATTGTAAAACGTTTATACATTTTTTGGAGGGCATGGAGAGAAAAAAACGTCAATTCTGTCTTTTACAATATTAATCATGCATCCTAAATGACATGATGATACATTTATTCTACAGGTTGGTACGATTGCAACCACTATAGTAATGCATTGTACAGTGCTCTGACAGGCAGTCTATTGGACATGCCACAGGCAATTGGGTGCGGCAGCCCTGAGGGCCTTCAGAAAACCCAGGTTGCCATTGCAAACGAACAGCACCTCACAATCTCTCGGGACTCCAAACACAGATCGGGGTAATTAAATGTCACTATCAGAATTGATAGCGGCATTTAAAAAGTTAACAGTTGCTGTCCATACACCACCCAGCCCGTTCACATTAATTTTGGCTGTTGTGTCAGCTGTAAAAGCAATTGCCGTGTGTGGAGCAGGATTGGCTTCCAATCCCGCTCCATTCAAATTCCACATACCCAGGATGTAACTGTATGTACTGGGGGCGTGAAAGGGCTAAAATAGTTGTAGGGTTACTGGACAACATTCCCTGACATCTGTAACGGCGTTAAAATAACAAAAAGAGTAGTACTTGTTGCCCTCATCCACTCCCGACTCGACTACTGCAACTCGCTCTTCATTGGCCTTCCCCGCACCAGACTCTCCCCTCTCCAATCCATGCTAAGGCAGCTAGACTCATTTTTCTATCCAGCCGTTTCTCAGACGCCTCTGCATTATGCCAGTCGCTGCATCGGCTGCCCATCCACTGCAGAACTAAATTTAAACTCCTCAACCTCACCCACAAAGCTCTCCATTGCGCCGCGCCACCATATATCGCCTCCCTGCTGTCCATACACCACCCAGCCCGCTCACTCCAATCGGCTAACACCCTCAGACTAAACACCCCTGTAATACGAACCTCACATGCTCGCCTACAGGACTTCACCAGAGCAGCACCCATCCTATGGAACTTTCTACCCCAAGGCATCCGGACAATGCCCAATGCACAAAACTTCAGATGCGCCTTAAAAACGCACCTCTTCAGGGAGGCATACCAAATCTCCTGACCTAGTCCCCTGCCCCTCCCTATGGCTCCCCACACCTTCCACCCTGCTTATCGCATACCGCCTCTACCCCTGCACCTCCTTACCGCCCCACCCTGTTTACCTCCTAATAACTGATTTCCACATGTAATTCCCATACTGCCTGTGTTCTCTCAATGCCTATTTCTAACCCCTTGTAACTCCTGTATCACCCCCACCCTGTTTGTTTCAAACTTATTGTATATCGCATGTAAGTGTTGTATTGCCTGTGTTTCTCCCATGCTTGAAAGCGCTGCGGAATAAGTTGGCGCTATACAAATAAAGATTATTATTTATTAGTACCTACTAGTGATGAGCGAGCATACTCGCTAAGGGCAATTGCTCGAGCGAGCATTGCGCTTAGCGAGTACCTGCCCGCTCGAGAGAAAAGGTTCGGCTGGGGCAGGGAGCGCGGGGGAGAGCGGGGAGGATCAGAGGGGAGATCTCTCTCTCCCCCCCCCCCCCTCCTCCTGCTCACTGCCGCAACTCACCTGTCACCCGCGCCGGCAGCCGAACCTTTTCTCGAGAGAGGGCAGGTACTCGCTAAGGGCAATGCTCGCTTGAGCAATCGCCCTTAGCGAGTATGCTCGCTCATCTCTGGTACTTACCCCTTTATTTATCAATACAGCGCTACAGGCCCGCTGTGGTCCCAGTGTTTGTTGTGACAGATGATGTCCTTGGAAGTCAGTTGACTGCTGCAGTCAATCAAAGGCTGCAGTGTCACCTCCCATCTTTCTAGCATCGGTCCTCACATCCTGGGTACCATGATGCCAGGAGTTCAAAACAGTGATACTGCAGCAGTCACGTGACATCATGCGTCAAAACAAACGCCAGGACCGTTGCGGGACTGCCACACTGCATCTCAGCGGCACAGGAGAGGTAAGTACAGCTCTTTTTGTTATTTTAACGCAGTTACAGCTCTTGGCGTATGTTGTACAGTAAGCCAACAACCCCTTTAAAAAACTTTGAAACATGACTCTACTGTCCGCCAAACCAGGTAAACCTAACTGGTTGTGGGTCATGTCTCACGGCTCCTTTACACGGGGGTTTTGTGCATGCAAAAATTGTGTGCACAAACGCAGAGAATAGAACCCATTGATTTCAGTGCGTTCATTCATATTACCTTGTGCACACAAAAAATGGAATATGCGCTATTTTGTGCCCATTTGCACACCACGGTCCCCCAATGGGGAGGGTGGGAATGTTCCCAAATGCGCATGCAATATCCATTGGTATGCGTGAAATGCCGAGCAAAACCGTGGGGGAAAATAATATATTGGACCACATTAGGCTAAATAGCCTTTTAAATTGCGGTGCAGGTGTGTCTCGCGCCCTAGTGAGCAGGTTCTGCATGTGCACAAAAGTATACTGAGGGCTTTTGCACACTTGCGTTTTTCTTGCGCGCTTTTCCACGCGATATCGCTGCGTTTTTTTAACACGAATGTCAATGGGACTTTCTAATGTTAAAAACTCATCACACAAAAATCGCAAGTTTGTGCTTTGTGATTTTTGTGTGATGCATTTGTAAGATAAGAAAGTCCCATTGACATTCACATAAAAAAAAAGCAGTGATATCGCATGAAAAAATGCGCAAAAAAATGCAAGTGTGTAAGAGCCCTAAAATGCGCAAAAACATGTGCAAAAGCACCTTGTTCATAGGGCAAATACATTGCACTGAAGTATACGCAATTGCGCATACGCCCGTTGGAACAAGCTTTAAGTGTCCTTTTACATGGGACAACCTGTTAGACTTTTACACAGGAACGATCTTCGTTAGTGAATGTAGGTGGAGCGAGCCGAAGACTGTTCCAACCTGCCTGCCTCCATTCACAGTAGGCAGGAAGCCTTCATACATGAAGATACACGGGCCAAAGTAAGTATTCTTTTCTCCGCTGCAGGCCCTGTTCACAACAGCACGAGACATGCCTTCGCCATGTTTGAACAGGCCATGCAGTCTAATAAGTAGGTGGGCCAGCCTATTTAGTCGCCGGTGTTAGTCATTAACACAGCAAAATCGAGCATTTACAAGCACGATTCCATGGACATGGCGCACATTTGCACACCTCCATAGTCTCATATGGAGCCTCGGATGCGCAAATGCGGGAAAAAATAAAGCATGTTGCGTATTTTCTCAGGTGGCAAAAATGCGCGACAAAAATAGACCAATGTGAGTGAATCCATTGAAACCAACGGTTGCGGTTCCTGCGGTCGATTTTCTGCGTGTAAAAACATGCGCAAAAGCGCTCTTGTGTGAAGAATGTAGCAGATAACCTCTTGCAGATATTATTGTAAGTAACTGAATGCATTTTGCACTTCTTGAAGCACCACCTGAGTAACACAATGACGCTTTGTAATAAGATAAACCCCAAAACAGAACGTCTTAAAGACTAATTTCCTAGGAAAGGCTAGAATCGTTCCAGCTACTAATGTATATAATCACCATAATATAAAGCACATGTGACATTCCCCCTGTAGGATCCTGTTTGTGTGATTATGTATAATAGTGCGGACGCACTTTTACTGATACGACACTAAGAACATCCGTGCTTATTCCAGCATAGCAAAGATATTGATTCTCTTTTTTTCTTCAAGGAAATGATCAGGCCATATGATCCGCCCTATTAAAAGAAAGCTTTTCCTTTGACTTGCTAGACAATTTATAGATTTACTATATTTAGTAAATGACTTGCAGAATGAAGAGGTCAATTACCAAAGTCCCTTAGGGAATTTTTTTCCTTGCTCTACGATCTCTTAATGGACTCCCATGCCAAACAAGGTTATGAATGTTCTGTTACTTTGCCCTTCGACTAATATTCAGCACATTATGTTAAATGGCTTCTGAAATGTTATTTTATTATGTCTTATGGTTTGTCCCAAAAAGTCTTAATAGTGATCTCTGACCTGAGTAAATAAGAGCCATACACTAGAAGTTCACTAATGAATTCACATTTTCTGTTACAGCTTTGCCTTAATCCCATGATTATCTAGTAAATACCCATTGAATATGCTAATATAAACTTGAAGGTACCAATAGCGGGTGCATCCCAGCTGTGAGTAGCGCTCCTGTTGTACCACTGACTGACTTGCTGTACCTGTACTTGCTATTGTAAATAATGGCAAGTACAGGTGCATCCTAGAAATTAGCGGTAAAACATGTGTATTAAGGGTCTGACATTGAATTGCAGGAATGCTGCCATCCAATAGGTGGCGCTGCAGAGGTATTGTTCCATCTTCCTTATTTGCATATTTTCCAGAAGAGCAAGGATCACCTTATAATTCTTCTCACTCGCCATCTTAGTGCTCTCCTTTGACAGTGCTCACACAGGCGGATTCCAATTGCAGAATCCACAACCGGCGTCCGCGTGGAGGTTCAGCGGCAAAACGCGGGCTTTCAGAAGAATGTAAATTTGCTTTTTTGCTCACACTCACAGATATGAATTGCATATTCAGCGAGCGAGTGAACAATTGCAGCATCTTATATTTTGATGCCACTTCCACGCAGATTGAAGTCAATGGAGGTCATCCGACCCGCAACCCATACACAATTAAGATTGCATATGGGCTGTTGGTACCTGCGTCATTGCTAAGTGACGGCATGGGAAATACAAATGTTGGGGAAAAAAACTGCGCATGACCAATTGCAAGCCATCGCGGTTGTCTGCAATACAGAAACAACAGGTACACAGTGTCGCCAGCCGGGCTCACAGTCGGAATCTGCTGCAGGCCTCCAGTCTGCCCAAGTGAGCCTGACCTTAACGAGAGATGATACATTTCCTGACCCTCATCACTAGCCAAACCAGAATCCTACTGCACACTGATGAGGGGCAAAACCCCCCTAAACAGCTGTCTTTGCATGGTATTCTGGCTTGGTTTTCAATTACCAGTCATTGTTATAAGACTTGTATAAAGAGTCTGACATTGAGGGTGAAGTCACATGAACGTATATCGGCTCGGTTTTTACGCCGAGCCGATATACGTTGTCCTCGTGTGCAGGGGGGGGGAGGATGGAAGAGCCAGGAGAAGGAACTGAGCTCCCGCCCCCCTCTCCACCCCTCTGCACTATTTGCAATGGGAAGAGGTGGGGCGGGGCTAAGTTTTGAGAATTGCCCCGCCCCCGTCCCACCTCTCCCCATTGCAAATAGTGCAGAGGGGCGGAGAGGAGGCAGAGAGGGGGGCGGGAGCTCAGTTCCTGCTCCTGGCTCTTCCATCCTCCCCCCTGCACACGAGGACAACGTATATCGGCTCAGCGTAAAAACCGAGCCGATATACGTTCGTGTGACTTCACCCTTACTTGCAGGATTGTTGCCATTCAAAAGGTGGCACTGCAGAGGTATTGTTCAATCGCCATTATTTGCATATTTCCCAGAGGAGCATGGATGGCCCTATAAGTTTCTTCCCTCACCTTCTTGGTTCTCTCCTTAGGGAGAGATGATAACCCTTCCCAACCCACAGATGCGACGCACTGTGTATGGACACCCTAAGAAACAGCTTATTTCAGGCCTTTAAGACGGAACATTCTTTTTCCTGGACGTATTGCAAGTGCCATAAGTTTATAACTAGAGATGAGCGAGCATACTCGTCTGAGCTTGATGCTCGTTCGAGTATTAGGGTGCTCGAGATGCTCGTTGCTCGAGACGAGCACCGCGTGGTGCTCGTCTCAATTAAACGCGCACTGACCATTGAATTCAATGGAGCCGGCAATACCGCCGGCTCCATTGAAAGCAATGGGCTGCCGGCTAGCGCGGGATGAATTTTCGGGAAGGGCTTAAAAATATAAGCCCTTACCTGCAATTCATCCAGAAATGTGTAAAATTAAAAAATATATATATACTCACCTGGTCCCGGCAGATGGAGTTCAGCTGCGGCCAGCTGGCAGTTCTCCTGAACTGCTCTCTGTAGTATTCAGCAGCCGGGGATTTAAAATCCCCGCCTGCTGAATGAGCTGCCTCTGATTGGTCACAGCCTGACCAATCAGAGGCAGATCTGACTCACACCCATTCATGAATTCATGAATCGGTGAGTGAATGCTGCCTCTGATTGGCTCAGCGCAGCTCTCAGCTGAATGACAGCAGTTCAGCACCACAGCGCAGGGGACAGCAGGAGAACACGCAGCTGTGCCCCGGCAGCTGAAGGGAGGTGAGTATCTATTTTTTTTGTTTTTTAAATCACTTTTAATTCATTTCCAGGGAATGGCTTATATGTAAAGCCCTTCCCTGAAAAATAATTCAGGTGTGCCAGCGGACCATTGTCTTCAATGGAGTCGCCGGAAGCAGCAGCGGCTCCATTGAAGAGAATGCCTGCATTTTTATTCTTTTTTACACTAAAATCTTTCTTTTTCAGGTAAGGGCTTATATTTTTAAGCCCTTCCCGAAAATTCATCCTGCACTCGCCGGCAGCCCATTGCTTTCAATGGAGCCGGCTGTATTGCCGGCTCCATTGAATTCAATGGGCTAACATCGTTCTTCTCTTCCACAGCTGTTACAGCTGTGTCAGAGGAGATCGATCTTAATGCTGCCATAATTTTTTTTTTATTTTTACACATTTTAGGATGATTTTCAGGTAAGGGCTTATATTTTTAAGCCCTTCCTGAAAATTCATCCCGCGCTCGCTGGCAGCCCATTGCTTTCAATGGAGCCTGCTGTATTGCTGGCTCCATTGAATTCAATGGGCTAACATCGTTCTTCTCTGCCACAGCTGTTACAGCTGTGGCAGAGGAGAACGATCGTTATGCTGACAGTGGGGGGGGGGGGGGGGGTCTCACTCTTGCCACTATTGTGGCTTAATAGTGAGACCTCGGAGCCTGAAATGCAGCCCTACATGTTGCTCCTCGCCTGCCCTATCCATTTCTGTGTTTTTTACATGACTTTGGTGATTTGCTAAGATTTTCACAAATGAAAACCTTAGCGGAGCACCAGTCATATACAAAAATGCTCGAGTCGCCCATTGACTTCAATGGGGTTCGTTACTCGAAACGAACTCTCGAGCATCACTGAAAGTTCGACTCGAGTAACGAGCACTCGAGCACTTTGGTGCTCGCTCATCTCTATTTATAACATTTTCATTAACATAGCTGTTGTTAAATTTTAAGGTAGGAATGGAAACAATAACAATTCCCAATTCTACCACTGTTTTTTGTGCGTATGGGTTTGTTGTGCTGTAATAATAACAAATTAACTTTGTTCAATGGATTAGTCTGAAACTCTGAATACAGCAATACCAAATAAATATAGTTTTATTATGTTTTAGTACTTTTGCACAATGAAAGCATGTTTTAGCCCTCTAACATCAATTTAGAGACCATAAAACTTCCACATTCCTTGTCACTGGACTAATTAAGTGTTTACTGTTCTGCTCATCCCTTTTTGGTATTAATCTAAGTGCTATTAATCACATCATATCTGTGCCCCTTTATCCTGTTCTGGAATTCATTTTAAGTGCAAATTAAGCGCACCTTGTTTGTGCCCTTGCATGTAATCAAATGTATATTTATTTATATAAATGTGTCTTCTTAACATCTGTTCCCTTCAGGGTGCGGGCAGACGAGCGCATAAATGGTGCGTTTTTGCGACCAAACGTATATACGTGACCATCTGAGGCAATGGTTTCGAATGTATTCGTTCACATGGGCGATTTTACGGCGCGTAAAAACGTCAACCCGAAAAAAAACGGAACATATGCGACCGAAATACGC
Source organism: Eleutherodactylus coqui (assembly GCF_035609145.1). NCBI lineage: Eukaryota > Metazoa > Chordata > Amphibia > Anura > Eleutherodactylidae > Eleutherodactylus > Eleutherodactylus coqui. The sequence goes on from NC_089839.1 coordinate 170,617,741, forward strand.
GCCAACGCATATTCGATCGCCGAAAAGACCGTTTGCAAAGTAGGAACAAACGGAAATACGCTTTCTAGCTCTGGTCGTGATCGGGGAAAAACGATCGCTCGGGCGATTATACGTTGCGCTCGTGCGAACGTAAATACGCCTACGCTCGTCTGCCCACACCCTAAGCCTGAGGAAAAACCCTCAGTAGGTTTGAAAGCTCGCTATAACATCATGTATTTTTGTTAGCCATTAAAAGGTATCATATCTACAAGATTACTTGGTTTCTCTTACTGAGAACAATCACATTTTGCTCTACTGGCTAACGTGGTACCGAACGTTTTTCATTAGGTCACTCTTACACACAACATCGGTTGTCATTTTCGAACGCATGTTGCTGTAATTGACAGTACTTTTTAACACACCCCATCATGGTGATGGGTGATGGAGTGCATCAAAAAATGCAAAAATTAATGAAAGTAAAGCAGACAGTGCTCGAAAATCAGCACACGAGCGCAGGTCTATGAGCCCCTTTGAAATCAGTGAGAATGTTGTACCGCGATTAGCACAGCGTTCAAAACACCGCACTAATCGCGGTAAAAAGCGCCAGTGTGAGCGTGGTCTTAAGGATTAAAAAAAGTCATTTTTGTTTTGCCTCATTAAAAGAGCCCTAAATCTTTATTTTTACATAACTCATAAGGACTTATTCTTTGTAGGATGGGTTTTAGTTTTTATTGGTACCATTTTTTATTGAGTAAAGACTATGGAACTCTCTACCTGAGGACATGGTGGTGATGAGTTCGATAGAAGAGTTTGAGAGGTGCCTAGATATCTTCAATAATACAATATTACACCTTATAGTCACTGATTACTTCAGAGGGGTCCGTGATCCAGGATTTTTGTAATTGCCTGATTTAGAGTCAGGAAAGAATTTCTACCCCCGAGGGCCCCCACACACAGCCGTAGGTGTTTTTACGTGTGCCCGCCAGCACCATAAAAATGCATGAATGGGCACACAAATCTAATGTTTGTGCGCCCGTTCAGATGGCACAGGCCCTGGCGCATACACACTGATCCTGCAATGCCATTGGGCCTCCCTTCCCTCCCCCCCCCCCCCCCCCCCGCCAGCTCACCTCCTCTCTTCTCCCATCCGGCTATTTGCAATGGGGGGGTGCGGGGGCGGAGCTAAGCTCCTGCCCCCTCCCTGCAGCCAGCAATGGGAGGAAGTGGGATGGGGTGGAGCTTAGCACCACCCCTTCCCATTGCAAATAGCCGGAGGGGAGGAAAGAGGAGGAGAGAAAATGGAGGGAGTTTACCAGTCATGCTGTTAATCCCCCTCCCCCTCCCGCCCTTCTTTGTCCGCTGTTATTGGCTCCCATAGGGCTGTATTCCAGTCAATATTCTACAGTGGGGAGTTCCTTGTCACTGAGCACTGTGACAGTACTGTCACAGTGACCAGTGCCAAAGAGACTCCCTGTGGGGAGTAAAGAATCCCTTGCCACAGTTGTGGCAGAGGATTTCTTCATCTCCGCAGAGAGTAAAGATGTTCTGCCATTGCTTTCAATGGGACCAATACTTCTGCAGTCCAATTGAAGCAATGTGCTGCTGGCAACCCCTGCAGGGATTTTCAGTGAAGAGCTTTAAAAATAAGCACTTCACTAAAAATCATCCCTAAAATGTGTTAAAAATAAAAAAAAATCTCTTCCTAAATTCAATGAATTTCCAGGTGCTACCTGCCTGTGATTGGCGGAGTGCTGTGACCAATCACAGGCAGCACTCAGCTGTCATTCATTGCATGGCTGATCGCACAGCCAATCAGATGTAGCCCTTTCAGCAGGAGGGGATTTTAAATCCCTGCCTGCTAAAAGAGCTTCAGAGCAGTGCAGGGAAAAGACAGGCTAGACGTGCCTGAGCCCCTGCAGCTGAGGAGAGGTATAATTTTATTTTCATTTTTAACACATTCAAGGGATGATTTTCAAGAAAGGGCTTATTTTCAAAGCCCTTTCCTGAAAATCCCTGCAGGGCTTGCCAGCAACACATTGATTTCAATGGGACTGCAGACATTGAAAGCAATGGGAGAACATCGTGGTACTCCGCCACAGCTGTCACAGCTGTGGCAGGGGATTCTTTACTCCCTGCGGTGTTAAGTGACAAGGGGACTCCTCGTTGGGAATATTTACATGGCAGCGGCGGAGAAGTGAGTATATATATATGTATATATATATATATATATATATATATATATATATATATATATATATATACACAAACAGGGATGATTTTCAGGGAAGGGCTTATATTTAAAGCTCTTCCCTGAAAATCACTGCAGGGGTTGCCTGCAGCCTATTGCTTGCAATGGGGCTGCCGGCAGCAGCCGCAGCCCCTTTGAAGGCAGTGGGCACGGACCTGCATTCACGCATTTCTGCACAAACGTGGGTGCGCCGTTTTTTCACCTATGTACGACACACACACACGCTCGTGTGAATGCACCCTTTATCAGCAGGGGGTATAATTATTGGGAATCCAATGGCCTATCTACTCCATAAGAAGACACCACTATTATAAATGGCACAGATTTACAGATTTTGCATTGAGGCCAAGAGCGTCCAATTACCTGTCTATCAAGAAAAATACAAGTAGACTCGCTATCCGTATTGAGACCTTTATTATCATGCTGGGATTAGGAGGCTGAACTTTTTTCAATTTCAAGGTGGTTGTCATTTACCTTGCACTAAACTGACACATACTTGTCAAAGAAAAGAACTGATACTTTGTTATCCGAGCAAATGAAAACTGTTGCAAGGTTGAGAGAGCAAAGCTCATTGCGCCCACTTTTATGCTACTAATGCAGAATGATTGCCGGGTTAGCTAAGTCGCATGTAACATCTGCTGGACCAGATTTCTTTGGATTGTGTAAAGGTCTGCTTTCCTTTTCCAAGAGTTAAACTGAACATGCATCTGTCATAATTGGGTCATGATTGCCTTGGTAAGTGAATCTGAAGACTGCACCTGTACTTTTGTGCACCTGAATTATCTTATCATTAGTAGACACTTATGAGAAGTAACAAATGTTCCTTGATTTAATAACTCTCATATTGAACTTTGAGGGAACATCCTGAGATGTGACAAAACAATGTGGAAACCTCTTAGACTTGCTGAACATGAATATAAATGTCTGTGAAATGTATCTCACATTTTAAATGCATTGATGTCACATTATACCATTTTATCACAGCAGAAAGAAGAAAAAACACAGAAACCCACTCAATATAATATCTGTTTGGATGAAATTCACAAAGGTCTGTTGGTACTCACTTGATGAAAAGGGAGCAGATGGATGACACCACTGGCGTAACTATAGGGGATGCGGTTGCACCTGGGCCCAGGAGCCTTGGGGGTCCATAAGACCTCTCTTCTCCATATAGGGAGCCCAGTACCATGAATAAAGCATTATAGTTGGGGGCCCTGTTACAAGTTTTGCATTGGGGCCCAGAAGCTTCAAGTTACGCCTCTGGATGACACTATGGGACAGGGGTGTTGAACGCGTGGCTGCTCTCCTCCCTCCCTCTGCTCTCCTCCCCCCTCGCAGGCTCACCTCTGCTCCATTCCATGCTCTTTCTTTGCAATGGGAGGGGGCGGGGCTGTCCCACCTCTTCCCATTGCTGGCTGTGGACAAGGGGTGGGTCGTGGGTGGAGCCAAGCTCCCTGCCCCTTGTCCATAGCCATCAATTGGAGGAGGTGGGATGGGCCGGCGTTGAGCCCCGCCCATGCCCCGCCCCCTCCCATTGCAAAGAACGAGCGGGGAGGAGAGCAGAGGTGAGCCTGTGAGTGGGAGAGAGGGGAAAGGGGCGACAGCATGGTAGTCTCGGCCTATAAGCGCCGGGACCCATGCCGTCTGAACGGGCACAGAAACGTTTGATTTGTGTGCCTGTTCACCAGTTTTATCTCTCCCAATGTAGCGTATATCGGCTGGCCATGAAAACGGTGGCCGAAATACGCTCGTGGAAAAGAGCCCTAAGACTGTATAAATGTAACTATTCCTTAACACCTCTTTAGCACCGAGGCTGTGTCCAAATAATGCCTTCCTTGGTAACTCCCCCATTGGGTAGGTGGCCCAATGGGTAGGCAATTTCCACCTCAGAATTCTCTCAGCAGGTAAGTCATTTTTTCTCCCACAATGTTATGCATAGGTAGGTAATTCCCCCCCCCCCCCAATTAAGTAGGTGCCCCAAGTAGGTAGGTAATTTCCCCCCAATTTAAGAAGCTGTCCCAAGTAGATAGGTAATTTTTCCCCTATTAAGTAGGTGACCCCAGTAGATAAGTAATTTCCCCCAGTTGATAAGCATCTATACTTGTAAAGCAGCATAGGGGTTTTCTGTATAATAATTACACAGTAAACCCCTATGCTGTTTTATAGGTAAGCACCCCCCAGACACCTGGCTGCAGCAAGTATGTATGCTATATTACCAAATTATGGAGGTGCTGGTCAGGGCGTAACTTGAAGCTCCTGGGCCCCAATGCAAAATCTGTAACAGGGCCCCGAACTATAATGCTTTATTCATAGTACTGGGCTCCCTATATGGAGGGGTGAGGCCTTATGGGCCCCCTAAGGCTCCTGGGCCTGGGTGCAACCGCATCCCCTATAGTTAAACCAATGGTACTGGCTGCTCACCAGTGTGCTCAGTGGCTCCTGGTTTACTGGCTGCTCCTCCCACAACCGGGGATGAGAAGATAATGGCAGCTGGCGTGTTGAAGGTAGCTGTGTGCTGTGACTCCACCTCCATGCTATGTTGTGGAGGCGGAGCTAGGACCTGCTGCATCACAGAGGGAGGATGGATGGGGAGAACACTCCACATTGGCACACAGGAACTTCAGTCAAATTTAGAAGTCCTGCTGCGGCGCTGCATGTATAGTAAAAACCTGAATAAGGCTTTTACATGCAGCAGACCTCTTAGGCCACATAAAATGAGGTGGCAGGCTAGATCCAGCCCGTAGGCCTTATGTTTGACATGTGTGCTGTAGGGGGCGGCATTGAGGCCTTCAAGGCTGAAGGCAGCTTCATACACTGCCCTTAAACCTGTAGCAAATACGCAGAAAAACTGCAGTGGCCAAATCTGCATCTAAATGGTGTGGATGTGGTCACAGTGTTTGTAACAGATTGCTGGCAGATTTTAACCCTTGTATTTCAAAGCTTTAAAATCTGCAGCATTTTTCAAAAACACTGTGATTTGCTGCGGAAATTCATTGCGCCATGTGTGGTAAATTTTAAAAATCACCCCCACATGGCTTGTCCTGTAAATGCTGTGAGATTTCCACAGCAAAAGTGATCATAAAAGCCATATGTACCCTAAAGTGGTATCCATAAAAGCTACAGCTCAACACGATGCAAAAGTAACAAATGGTATTTATTGTGCAAAAGTGGAAAAACCTAAAAATAATATATAATTTCAGTATTGTTATAATCGTAGCAACTCGCAAAAAAATGTATCATGTCATTTATGATGCATGATTAATGCGGTAAAAAAAACTTCAAAAAACAATGGCCTCTAGAGACGTTAATAAAAGTTATGCAAAAAATGTATCCAAAAAACGGTACCAATAAAATTGCATCTTGCCACACAAAAATCAAGCCCTCATGTGGGTGGAAATTTTTTTTAAAAGTTATGACTTTTGAAAAGTGGAGGTGAAAATCCCCAAAGGTATTTCATATCCACAGTTAGGACTTATCCACAGGCATAAGTATCTAATCAGTGTGGGTCTGACTGATGGGAACCCCACTAATCATAAGAACGGAGGCCACAAGCATCCCGAAACTAATGGAGTGGTGGTCACATGTGTGCAATACCACTTCATTGATTTCAGTGGGCTGCTGGTGATAGCCGAGTATAGATGCAGCACTTCTCAATATGACTTTTTGTAGCACGCTGCGTCGTTATTATAATGGGCCTATGCTATTGGCGTAGGCCAACAGTCATTATCTGTCAATAGCTTTCCAAATAGTGTAAAGGACTGAACAGTCATTTGGCAGATTAAACATAATTAGTGTGTCGAATATTCCTATGGCACCTGCTAGATCTATACAAGTGCTCATCTATCTCCTGCAGCGCCACAGAAATTAATGCAGGGTCCATTCATATAGGGACGCTCTGGACGCACGTTTTTGTGATTGGTGGAGATCCCTGCCATTGAAATGGCTAATTAATCTAATAAGTTCAAGATGTGTTCTTCATGCATCTCCTAGCGTATTATGCGCACATTTGCGAATCCCCATTGACTTCTATGGGGACTGCAAATGCGCAGAAAAATAAAGCATGCAGCGTTTATTTAGTGACCGAAAAGTGTAGGAAAAATACAGGTTCTATTCTCTGCGTATTGTGCACACAATTTTTGCACACAGATGCGCCCGTGTGAAGCCGGACTTACTCAAATTCTGAAATTATTTATCTTGCACCTTTTCTTTCTCTTGTGCAGTAATTTTTTCAGTGTCTAGAAACAATTCTCTGTGCTGTAAAACAAAATTACTGGCAAATTTTACATTCCGTATCAAAAGTGAAATGCTGGAGGGGAAAGAATTGATTCAATCTTTATGCTCTTCCTTGAACAGGCATTTTCAATGTAGGCAAAAAATGTAAACATTTTATAGGCAATTAAGTAACAGTAAAACAAGTTTATCTCTTCTTCCTTATGAAATTCTTTATGCTTCTTTTAATTGTCTATATCAGGAAGCAGCGGAGATGCATCAGAGCTCAACTAAAGTAGAGTTAGATGTATTATTAAAAATGCATTACCTGTCAGGAAAGTAAAGTAGCGGGACCCCCAACAGGACCGCCATCAGTGCAGCACAGGTTATATTGCTATCAGGGGCCAGGTATATCATTGACAGAGCCCCCCCCTATTGGCTGACATCAATCCCTTACCCAATGATTGCTGCATAAGAGCTGTAATGTCTCTTTAAAATGATGGGTTATATCAGCATGGCGCACCTCATTTCTAATAAGTCTATATCTACAGACCCTAAATAGTATTCTGCCCCTCCCTCATGTTCCCATCATGGTATGTTTTTTTAAGGCTGCTTTAATTGAACCTGTCATATCCGATGAGCTGTTAGGTGTTGGTTTCATAGGAGCTAGGGCGCTGAGCCTTGGGAAGTGACTCCCAATCCATCACTGTCTGCCTGCAAATTCGCACTTGCACTCGCACTTAAAGAAGTGAAGGAGTCTACTCAATGGATTGAAAGTCAACTTTACAGGCTGACAAGGAGGGAGCAAGGAAGCAGGTCACATCCCCATATTTAGCACCCCTTGTCCTATGAGCCCATAACTCAGTGGAAGACAGCAAGGTGAGTAGGAAAGTCATATCCCAGCACTCAGCATGCCCTGTCCTATGATCCCATAACCTTAGTTTATGGGGTTCAGAGGACATAACAGGTTCCCTTTCAAACAGAAATCACAGTGTAGCCGAAGGAGGTGTCTAAGCTAGGACAAATATCACTGAAAACACCCCTAAAATACAACTTTTATTGAATTTTCTAAAATTAACATAAGGTCTGATGAAAAAAATAATTAAATGTGAAAACGTAGAAAGAGACCACTAGTCGGATAGGGCTATTGGTATGGAGACAACCCCTGAGCCTCTAGACCCCAACCAAACGAGACCTCAGGGGAGCGATATCAGTCAGTCATAAATAACCATCTATATAGATGTTTATAGGATGGAAAAGATACTGCCTAAAGTCATGCCCCAGAGTAGATGGTAAACAGGTACACACTGTGTGAACCAGACAGCGGTTGTCATAATAGTTGGGAAAAACAAAAACCTATTCCTCGGAAAAAGAAAAAAGGTAAGATGCTCTATTCACCTAAACCACACTAAGAGAAAAGACTCAGGGTTAAAGATATTTCACTAAGCCTCACCTAAGTGTGGAAGAAAGGCAGAGGAACCAACAAGAGTTCTCAAGGCCTGGAAGATATTTAATATACATAACCAGCGTCAATGCATATTATCCTCACACCAGCAACAGTTGGGGCAATGACACGCTAAGGAAGTGGAGGAATCAGGCAGGAGGAGAACTTGTGGGCAATGTGTTTCAGTTGGAATAAAGGCCAGATGAAGGCGCCAGTTTAGCACTGACACACATTGCCTGCAAGGTTTTCTCCTGCCTGATTCCTCCATGTAGCGCACCATTACCCCTATTTCCTTCTTCTAAGCATTGATACGGAAGCTTTGCCTTTCCAGATTGGGAAGGTTGCTGCTACCAGGATGAACTGCATCGCTTGCCCTTTTGGCACTCATTCCTTTTCTCTCCCATATTTGGCACCGCAGATCTGCATTATTGATGCTGTTTCTTTGTTTTTCCTCTACTTTAAAGATTATATTATTCTTCGTCATGTTTTTTTGGTTTTTCATAAGATTTTATATGCAACAGCCGGTTTAAGGCTGTTACCCCTCTGATCGCTCTCCGGTGATCCGGATTTGAGACCAAGGAACTGCTACGAGCCAACGAGGACAAAAGGTGCCAGTGGACCCTCTAGGCAGGGGGTTTCACCGAGCACCAGGTGAGTACAATAAGTATTCACACAACCTGTGAAATTGTCAAGATCGAGTAGGCGCTGATTTTGCTTTCTATATTCTTCATCATGTCAAATTCAGTGGATCTCTCTGCCCAACAAATGTACACTTTAGGGTTAATATGGAGGTTGATGGACATGTTGAAAAAGGGAATTCAGGGATCCTCAACATTCGGGCATAAGGGACCCAGATATTTCTCATGACATTCCGGAAGGTTGTACTAACATTCAGGCAGGGAAGCGGCTTCCTAGGGCATAAGGAATGCTTAGGACATGCGGCAAGATGCAGTAGACTGCCACACATGCTATAGAAAAATATAATATTAAGAAGGCTATAGCAGCTTATAATAAGAAGGTCCTGGAGCTTACTAAGGCACTGTAGAGAAAGGTCCTACTCCCCCAGAAAAGTCCTGAAATTTACTAGTCATTTTAAGGGGAAAAATGTGAACTCCAAGCCAGAGTGAAGAGCAGCTCCTGTGGAAAGGGGCAGCAGCTGAAAACACAGGGAGGGTAAGAATAGCAGAGAATAAAGGCAGCAGTATTGTGTATCCCTGAATTGTGAGAGAATATTAGCCTCTGTGTGAAAGTGCAGAACGTTGACTATGACAGGCAGATGAGATGCTGAGGGATTTGGCTGATATAACTATTATAGGGAGATCTCTTTTAGATGCAGCACCAATTACAAGGATGTGACCATTCACCTGTCATCACAAAAGAGAGTGAAGGGTTGAACTGTTCCTCGGAATCAAAGGAATAAACAGCATCGGATAGATAGTGTGAAGTTTGTTTTTCTGGAGCTGTAAGTGAGGCCAGCCTCATAAAATCCTGGACAGTGTGCACAACTATTGTTACTTTCTTGAGAGTGAGCAGGCCTGCTGTTAGGGCAAAGCGATTAGAACAATGCTTTGAGACATTAGAATGTGTGAACAGAATAGAACATCCAGTTGTGCTATTGGACTGCAAAGTCTAATGGGGTCGAGTCTTGAATACTTGGATTTTTCTGTTAAAATTTTGTTTGGTTTGTCAAACCTCTTGAGGACTCAAGATCTGATTTAGTGTTTCAATGGACTGTGGTGAGATTTGACATTGAATTTGTAATTTCCAATATGTAGTGTGGAATATTGTTACTTCCTTGAATGCACATATTAGCAATTATCTCTGCCACATCACTGCCAGCACACCTTTATGGCAGTTGGTTCTATCCTGACTACCTAGGGTTAATATGTCTTATCCTGACTACTTAAGGTTAATAATTCCTGCTGCAGTTAGCTGGGGCGGTGGGTGTTAATTGACAGCTCTGTCAGCCAGCCAGTTGGTTCATTATTCAGCCGCTGTGCTGTCTGTGTTGATTGACAGCTCTGACAACCAATCAGCTTCTCCCCTTTCCTTGTATAATCCAGCCCTTCCTGGCTGGAAGTGCCAGTTATACTTCTGTATCTCTAGTGTAGTCAGTAACCTCAGTTTACCTGTCTGTTGCCTGGCTCTGGTCTTCTTGTTAGTTCCCTGTGTTCCTGTTTGTTTTGTATTCTCATATTTTGTTTGTTGTTACTTACTGTTGTCCCCAGTTTCTCTACTCTAGTTCTCCTCTGACTCTTGACCTAGCTTTGTGCAAGTAGTTTGGTTGTCCCTTTCGGGATGGGTGCTCCACTTTGAGAAGGGTTCTGATGAAAGGATTCAGAAACTTTTGACATTTCAAAGAGACATGTCAGACATTTTGACTGGTGGGGATCCAGGTGCTGAGACCCAAAGCAATCCCCAAAATGAATGAGCAGAAGCGATTTTCTAAGCACTGTTCCTGTTTGACTTTTTTCACTAAATAGAAAGTCTATGAGCCCACCACTGCTGAAGGCGCTCAACTGAGCACTTCTGCTTTTTCATTTTTGCAATCAGTGTGGGTCTCAGCACCCAGACCCCCTACTGATCAAAACTTCTGACATGTTCCTATGAAATGTCAGAAGTTTGCTAAAACTTTAGTTACCATTTAAGATTTCTGCTTGCTGTCATTGTATGAAATTCTTCATTTTTTTAAATCCAGGACAGCAGAATCTATACGGCTCATATAGTAATCACACAGGATCATAGCTCGTTATAATTAGGGTTTGTCCACATTGGATGTAAATTCGGCAGAAAAAATAATCTGACGAACAGAAATGCATGGGAGAGCATGCACACACAGTGAACTGAAAAAAAGAGTCACGCTACTGGCATGGGTGGACTTTGGGGGGCGCCACAGCACAGGAACAGTGAGTATAAAGGTTAGCTCCCTATGCTTCTCGTTCCCTTACTTTGAGCCCAATAACGTAGTTTATGGAGCTCATAGGTTATGACAGGTTCCCTTTAATTGCGTAACCATTATTACTATATTATTATTTTTCAGTTCTATAGCTGTATTTACCAATAAATATTGTAAAGCTTGGTTACTCCATCTGTAGCATCGTATCTCGAATCCTGCGTTGCACCTCCACCCGCGACATAATACAATGACTATCAGTAGTGCTCTGTAATGCATGTATTCTCAGTACTGGGTCTATAAAAGCTGATTGTAGGATCATGGCTGATGTATTGAGTTCATTTACATAACCATTCCTATGTATGCAATGAAAAGGCTGAATGGCTTTATGTGTATTGATCTTTCTGCATGTACTTTGCCCTACAGCCCCATGTACTGTTATAAACTAAACAATTAGTGTTGCCCCTCATCCGTGGCACATGAAATTAGCTCAGATGCCATGGATGAGGGACTTCATTTTATAGCTTTTACATTTCCTAACTTGTTCTATTAACCCATCATTAGCAGGAGTAACTTCCCCTTTAAGTATATTTTCAGCAATTTTTTACACGTCTATTTGATTGTAACTAGAGATGAGCGAGTATACTCGCTAAGGCACAGTAGTGCCTTAGCCGAGTATCCTCCCGCTCGTGTCTAAAGATTCGGGGGCCAGCGCAGGTGACAGGTGAGTTGCGGGGGGGGGGGGGGAGAGATCTCCCCTTCGTTCCTCCCCGCTCTCCCCTGCCACTCCCCGCCCCCCGCCGGCCCCCGAATCTTTAGAGACGAGCGGGGAGATACTCGGCTAAGGCACTACTCGCTCGAGTAATGTGCCTTAGCGAGTATACTCGCTCATCTCTAATTGTAACGTAAAAATCCTGACTGTTGTATAGCCTTATGCCTGACTGACCCTGTGGATTACTCATTAGTATTTTACTTAGGCTGCCTGTCCACGGCCATCAGTGAAAAAAAGTGGCATGCTCTATTTTTGTCCGCATTTGCACAACAGAGGCCCATTGGAGTCTTTGCACACTTGTTGTCAACGAAATTGTGCAATTCACGGTGCAATTTTGCGGTGTTAATCGATAATACCAGGGACTACTTAAGCTGGACTGCCTACTTATTAGACTTCCCTATCTGTTCAAACATAGCACTGGTATGTCCCACATCGATGTGAACAGTTGGGAATACTATAGTATAGAGCACAATCACATCGTCCTCTCGCAAGTGTGATTATGCTTGTGCCCGTCTGCAGGAGGCCTTACCACAAGATATGCCATAAATGCCACCTCTGGGTTGCTCACCTTTTGGGTAAATAAAGAGTCCACTAAGTCCTGCTTACTGCGTTCTCCATATACCTCAGTGGAGATAAATGCAGCCAACTTTCTATTGATCTGTATGAAGAATGAGTTGGCCAGAAATGTGCAAACCACAAAAAGTATATGTACATGTAGCTATACAGTGGGCCCCCAAAATGAATATTGCTGGTGGGCCCTAGACATCCTAGTCCGACACTGATTTTAGTCATTAGTTATACAATGTATGGAGATACCCCTTGGCACACAGATATTGTGTGCAACCACCAAAGATATAATATTTGGCAGTAATACACTGCGACTATGATCCTCGTCTTTAGATTCTACTGAATTCTCTGCAGGTAAAGTAACTATATCATTACCACAGAATTTACTGACTACTATGTATAGCCCAATATAATGATGATCTTCCCCTTTGTCTCATTAGAGACCCGACCTTACATGTTCATGTATCCTGTTGATTATATTAAGGCTCCTTTAGGGATTGGTTCTGCATACGATAATGATGAGGCCGGTAGAGAAGACAGCATTGTAATGCATACAATTAGGATTATCATTGCATTGAGAATATTGAATAACATTGTTCCCCGACAAGAATACAAATCTACAGTTATTTTCTCTGCTGCTGGTCTATTCAAGTAGGAGTCTATTCATAGAGCGGGGTGCACACTAGCCATAACTGTGAGTTGCACCTGAAGGACTTGGGCACAACTTGCATTGGACAAAACACGGACACCAGTCTATGTGCTATCTAATATACATGGACACCGCACATTTACAGGCACTGGCATGTCATCTTTCTTGTCCGTGAAATGGATAGGTATAAGATATGCCATGAGTTTTTCACATAGACCATGAGCTTTTGTGGAAAACCGTCCATGTGTACAGCCCTATAGGCTATAATGGGGCTCCGTGGAACTACACAGATAGCACATAGCCCAAAAATCAGTACATTGCCTCTAAGCTAAGTAAGATATAGAGTAGCAGCAGAAGCATGACATGAAGTAAAGAATTTTGGGGGTATGTCAAAAGCAAAAGAAAACTTAAAGATGCTATTGGATGCTTACAGGATGAAAATGGTGAATTGGTTAAGAATGATATTGATAAGGCCGAACTTTTAAATTCCTATTTTGTATCTGATTTCTCTCAGAAAGTAGATGGAACATCAGCTGATCTTCCCTGTGCTATTGGGGGAATAAAAGAATGCAGACTACCTATAAGCAGAGATGGTGAGAGAACACATAGCTAACTTAAATGAATTCAAATCTCAAGGTCCAGATGAAGTATATCCTAGGATACTTAAGAAAGCAGTGGAGGTAACTGCTGAACCACTCGCCATAATCTTTGAAAATTCCTGGAGAACAGGAGAAGTCCCAGATGATTGGAAACGGGCAATTGTTGTCCCTATCTTCAAAAAAGGGAGGAAGGTGGATCCAGGAAACTACAGACCTGTGAGCCTGACTTCTATACCGGGAAAGATCTTTGAACAAATTATTAAACAGCATGTATGCAAGTACTGGGATAAGAATGGAGTAATTAACCAGAGCCAGCATGGGTTTGTAACAAACAAGTCATGACAGACAAATCTATTTGCATTCTTTGACAGAATCACCGACTGGGTTTATCAGGAAAATGCGGTGGATATAGTATATCTTGACTTTAGTAAAGCATTTGACAAAGTATCTCATACCATACTTATCAAAAAAATGACCAAATATGGTATTGACAAGGCAACTGTTAGGTGGATTCACAACTGGCTGAGTGATTATACTCAAAGAATGTTTATAAATGGCTGCACATCCAAGTACTGTAGAAGAATGTATCAAGTGGGGTACCACAAGGCTCTGTCCTAGGCCCAGTGCTGTTTAACATTTTTATAAATGACCTGGAGGAGGGAATTGATGAGAAACTGATCAAATTTGCCGACGACACAAAGCTAGGAGGGATAGCTAACACTAGGGAAGAGAGAGAGAGTATTCAAAAAGATCTATAAACGTTTGAACAGTGGGCAAAGTCCTACATCTGGGAAAGAAAAATGAAAAAAGCACATATAGAATAAGAAGGAATTGGGCTAAACAGCAGCACATGTGGAAGAGACTTGGGTATACTAATAGATCATAGACTGAACATGAATCAACAATGTGATGCAGCAGCCGAAAAGGCAAACACAATTCTGGGATGTATTAAGAGAAGCATCGAGTAATGATAGATCACATGAGGTAATTATCCCCTTCTACTCTTCCTAAGTCAGACCTCATCTGGAATACTGTGTCCAGTTCTGGACACTTCACTTTAAAAAACTGGAGCAAGTTCAGAGAAGAGTTACCAAGATTGTGAGCGGTCTGCCAATCATGTCCTATGAAGAACGGTTAAAGGATCTGGGAATGTTTTGCTTGCAAAAAAGAAGGCTGAGAGGAGACTTTAAAAGCGGTCTACAAATATCTGAAAGGTTGTCACACTGTAGAGGGATCAGCCCTATTCACATTTGCACAAGGAAAGACTAGAAGCAATGGGATGAAACTGAACGGGAGGAGACACAAATTAGATATTAGAAAAAACTTTCTGACATGGTGATCAATGAGTGGAACAGGTTACCACAGGAGGTGGTGAGTTCTCCTTCAATGGAAGTGTTCAAACAAAGGCTGTATAAATATCTGTCAGGGACGATTTAGTGTATCCTGCACTGAGCAGGGGGTTGGACCTGATGACCCTGGAGGTCCCTTCCAACTCTACCATTCTATGATTCTATGAAGTGGATAACCTTAAAAGGGTACTTCAAAAATTCAAGATATGAAAGGTGTTTGTGCCATGTTTACGCATAACTGGTTATGGGTATAAATCAGGCAGCCATTACCTTTTTATCCTGTCCTCCATTTATGATGTTTCCCTGTATCACTATTTTCAAAGATGGCCCCTGCATCCCTGCTGATATGCAGCTTGAAACTGCATTTCACCCAATTCCCTGCTCTGTACTTTCTTTCTGTGTGCTTCCCTGCTAGGTGCTGCTCTGCTATTGGCCAGCAATCTTGTCCCAAGAGCTGAATACAAAAAAAGCCGTTCCTGGTTATTCTTAACGAGCAAGCCCGTCCTGTAGAGCAGGAATGCCGACAGGTCCTATGCAGGGCAACCTGTGAATAAACCCTTCTGAAGTGCCACGAGAAGATGATGGCTTATAAAGTGACAAACACAAAATCCAAAGCAGAACCATATTGCAAACTTTAACAACTTTTGATTA
This sequence comes from Eleutherodactylus coqui, assembly GCF_035609145.1. Taxonomy (NCBI): domain Eukaryota; kingdom Metazoa; phylum Chordata; class Amphibia; order Anura; family Eleutherodactylidae; genus Eleutherodactylus; species Eleutherodactylus coqui. The sequence goes on from NC_089839.1 coordinate 170,633,101, forward strand.
TCATTCATTTGACAGAAACTTTGTATAACCAGAATACCCCTTTAATGGTTACCTGTAAAGGTATACATGTGCAGCGACCGAGAACCAGGCCTTCAGTTGAGCAGACAGCAGGGTACAAGATGGCAGCAGTTCAGGGTGGCGCTACTGTCTCCTTTCCCATAGGCTGAAGTATGGCCCAGCTCAGTCACTTGCAAAGCAGATAAGATTTTAGCAGACTTGATTACCACAGATCAGTTTTGCATTATTGTCGTAATGCCAGTGTCTCTAGATAAGCAATAAATGGCTTGTGATGAATAAATGAGTCCACAAACAAAAAGTGCTTTTCAAAACCGGGTTTCCTTTTACTCACGATCCAACTTTGATTTTCCAGCACAGGGAAATTACTTGTACCTTTCAACGTGAAGATTCAGGTTTCTGAAAAGATTTCTGAGTTCTAACTTTCTGAACACACTTGACAACAGAAAGTTCTTTTTCCCAAAACACACACATCCTCAGTCGCTGTTATCTGAAGAACATTCTCTTGTGTTACACTGTCTTTCAAATCACTCTTACTTTAGCTGTTAGCTGTAATGGGCTTCTGCACTTTCCCTCTAGATGCTGTCCAACACTTGCATTCCCATACCAACTCTTAAGCAGCATCTCCTGTGCTTTCATCCCTCGGAGAAGACAAGCCTTTTAGCAGCAGAGACATAACTGCGGCCTAGCCCCGGCAAGTGCATCAGCCCGTCTCTCCTGCGTACATCTCCTTTTCCGACCACCAATAACACACTTCTTCTCCATTTCTCTCACTCACAACTCTTCCCCCTTCTCCCAAACTACCAATCACAACACATTCATAGGACAAGGAGACAAACAAACTTACTTAAAGACAAACAGACTTACAAATGATGGAGGGACCTTACTCTGGGTCACAGCACATGCCATAGAGGTAAACCTTGCTATGGGGCCTCTGGATATGGAGGGCATAGCCCAGGTTGGCCTCATCACTTATTTTAAGAGCTGGTGAGAACTTGTGTATGGATATTCTCTCCATAGGGCCTATGTTAGAAAAAAAGGAGTTGTTGTCGTGGTAACCAGTTGCACTAGAGAGCTCCTACTCTAACAAGACAACTAAACCCAGGAAATCTGCCTGCATGCGAGCAATCATCCTGACAGGGACGACCTCGCGCTGGAACCTAGGAACCTGCCTTGTACTAGATGATAAAGGATCCACAGCAAGACACAGTTCACACCACACATATGGAAACCTGCACAGACATGAGGGAACATGACATTGATCACATCAAAACAGACACTGAACATGCCTGTTTCACCTCATGTCTGGCCACATGCACAGGCATGCAGGAACATAACACTGTTCACACTGAACATACTGAACAAACAGAGGAAACATCAAACTGGTCACAATTTGGAGGTATAATTCGGCCCTCATATAGTATTATTATTGGTAATATAGATCGATGTAGTGGTTACAGTATGGTGGTGTTTTTTTTTTTATATTCGCCCTATTGGCTAAATTCCCTAGAAACTGCCCTGCTCATGGTATACAGTGGTTAGTAATAACCAAAGTGGTCCAAGGAAGGACAACTGATAAGCTGGTGACAGGACCATGGACAGCACAGCTTATTGATGTGTGCAGAGAACAAAAGCTACTCTGTCTGATCTGATCTCAAAGAAGAGCTATTGAAGCACCAATTTCTAAAAGAGTTGGCTATGATGGGTAGGATGGTACGGTATGCATTACATCAGAGCTTACTGCATATGGGCCGCAGAGCTGTGTAATACACAAGCGGGTCACAATATTGGGCTGGTGGTATTTATTGTCATGGCTGATTGGTGTACATCCTATAAGTGACCTCTGGTATCTTCTGCCTTTTTCCTTAGTTTTCTGCCACAGGGATATAAAGCGGGTTAATCTACAATTAAACTTTCAAACCCTTGTATGATAGGCAGACTTTTCAATTTAGCTGCATTGTTCAGTGATTGCATTCCCAATTTGTGATGGATCAAAAAACCACTGACGAGTCTTTGCAATTTGTCTGGCATAACGACAGTGCAATACAGATGAGCTGAGGATTTGGGGACTGTAGGATCAAAGTACCTATGAATTTCTTCATCCCATATCATCAATATCCCCAGAGGACAATTTTGGTTTGATATGTATGCTTTAACTGGATTGAGTCTTGCTTATCTCATAGAAATGGGTCAGGCTTACTATACAACTTGAAGCAAAAATAGAATGAAACTAAGGGCTTGTCCACATTGGCGTTAGGCTCAGTTATGCACTTCCATTTCTCTGTTCCATTTGAAATAAAACGGTTCCAATGAAATGGTTCCATTTTCTTCCCCGTTGATTTCAATGGGTTTTCATTAAAAAGATAAATATTTTTGTTTATTTTCACTTAATTCCGTTCTCTATTTGGATTTTTCAAACAGCAGGAATAGCGCAGTTAGCTATTCTGTTTTCATTTCTGTTTCTCTGCTCCTTAAACGGAAGATAAATGGAAATCCATAATTGAGGTTAATGCCACTGTGGACCAGCCCTAACTTATTTTACACATATTACGAAATGACCCAAATACGTTCACCACAAGTACTGTAATTTTTGCGCTCGCACCCCCTTTCCATGTACTTGAATGCTATTAAAGCATAATAAGGGCCAGCTGTCATCTTTTTCCTGCATTTTGCGCAGTGTCACACCCTTCCCCTTGCTTTTCTTGAACCTTCCATAGACTTCTATAGCAGTTTAGCTGCATAAAACGCAGAAATATAGAGCAGGTTCTCTTCACAAATGCAGGAATTGCGCTCAAAAAACACGCTTGTGAGAAAGAACCTATTGAAATCAATGGATTCTATTTGCCGTGTTTTGCAGGTGTGACTTTCATGTGCGCGAACATGTTTGTCTGTTTAAGCTCTAAAAGAAAGGGGTTCCCTTTTTTAGTGAGTAGCACATATGAAAATAGGTTGCATCAGCTTCCTTAAAGTGGACCTGTTATGTTACTGTCAGTAGGGCCAGATGCATAATTTTGCAGCATTGGAACTGCTGACTCTGTTGCTGCCTGTTTCTTTTGCTTACACTCACCTCCATTTGTCCATATCAGCATTCCTTAGATTTGACTCCCGATACTGAGATTCTGTAAAGTGGGCAGTCTGCTGCACTCACTGGGTGACATCAGTGGGTGAAGGATACCGGATATCATCCATTGGCAGTGAGCTGAAGAGACTGCCCACTTTACAGATTCACAGTGCCAGATCCAAGAAGAGCTTGCACAGGTAAATGAAGGTGACTACAAAAAAAATACAGTCAGCAATAAAGTCAACAGGGCTATGGTTACAAAGGAATACAGACACAATAACATGACAGGTTCTCTTTAACTCTTTCCAATACAATTTGTATCCTGGTTTTCCTAGGGGACTTACTCTTTGTCTGTCGTTTTACAATGGCGCTATATCCTGGCTAAAGCCAGTCCTGCATGAGGTGACACGTTGGATAGGCTCCGACAGCAGAGAGGTTGGCAATATACAGTAAGAGAACCCCCGGCAGACGTCTTCCAACATCGGAGCTGTACAGCCTTACATCATAATGTCTTCAGACGTCAGACAGTGGATTGGAAAGGGTTAAAGTGCAGTAAGTTGGTGACCACAGGAAGTTTAGTTATTTTTGGTCTCTGTTGTTTTGGTTTCACTGCTTGGGAATATTCAGAATAGTGGCTTTCCGTCTATATCATATGTTGCACTAACAGTCTCTTGGTCAGTCCATATCAGCCTTTCTAGTTGATAAAGCTCAATTAGACCGAAACGTCCATGTGTCAATACTGTCAGCTGGCAACTGGCGGTTGCATTTATCTGCTAACATCAATTATGCCTTGGATACAGAGTTTTCATATGTGAAGTGAATCACGTCGGAAAGATAAATAAAATCCGAATTATGCATTGCAACTATTTGGCACGACTGCTGTGGACTTCTAGTCTGGAATAGCACGCTCTTATTTCGGTCCTCCACCGGCATCGCAATTATTTTAGATAGTGTGCAGAACTTACCCTTTGATATTGTGCTGATAGATCATCCCTATGGCCATTAGCTAGAGCCAACAACTATGGCCAACTTCATTTTTTAAGACCATTCTCTGCTCCGAAACATTGACATTGCCAAGAGCTGAAGAGCAACTTACCACTATCTTCTCATGTAAAGAAGTAACAGGTAAAAGTAATCTTGGTTCACCAGAACTAAAGACTCCCTGTCTTTGTAGATAGTGTTCCCACATAAACTAGCAACCCCATTTTTAAAAAGGAAAACGCTAGCTAAATATTGTATTCGCCATTATAACGTAAATGCTCGCACTCTTTACACATATTTTTCATCTGTTTATTTCAAATTTCCTTCTCAGGGGCTAATGGAAAAAAATATAGCACTTTCATAATGGGAGCAATTCATACACGGTACATTTTGTACTGGTTGGTCCATAATGAACAGTAAATTGACCACCAACAAGTTCCGCTCATATTATGTTTTAAGAAACAAGATTTCAATTTATCTTAAAACTCTCTTACTGTGATCTATAGAAACCAATAATTACTATGGAAAGGCTTATGATCAGTTCTACGGAGGTCTAACTTCCGCCTCTTAAAAGTAGGAACATGCTTTTAGCTACGTCAACGTAGCCAAGGTTTCCAGAGAGACTGAGAGTTTCAAATTCATTTGCTTTGAAGAATAAATGCAATAATGCAAGAATTTTCTTATATTAAAGGGGTTGTACAGTATTAGCAAAAACATGGCTGGCTGCACATCTGCACAGGTTTGGCACATTTTGGAAGGCAGCAGCCATGTTTTTCTAGTCCCATAAACCCCTTTAATGATCAACTTTGGGTAGTTTACTCTTAAATACAAGCTAATCATATTATTTAGATGGAAGATAGACTGAATTAGATGAAGTTAATTGTAACGTCAATTTTCCCTGCAACCATCAATGGTCATCCTGTTTTCTACAGGAAAGAAGTAAATTGGTTTAAAGCCAAATCGGTTCTCATCTCAGAAGTTCAAATTAATTAACTCCTCTTAAATATCCATTAAAGTAAAGTAAAACAATTAAAGGCACATCTGTGTCAATATCAATACCAGTTTTCTATTTTATGAGAATTCAATGGGCATTCACAGAAGACTATATTTACAAGCTTAAAGGGGAAGAATGCTAAGGGTATGTCCACATGGGGCTTAAACGTTGGATTTTCTGCAGTGACCTTGGGGCACATTTGCTAATAGTGTCTGAACTTATACTAGACACTCTTAAAAGGCACCAAATTATATCATAGTGGCTCATGCTTGATGATAAGTCTGGCGCTCTTTTGGGCTTTACATCAGCTATTAGTTGGTTTTGTTTCTGCCAGTTTTTGTGCTATTTCTGGTTTATGATGTCACAGGCAACACCCCCTTTTAAACTCTATCAGACACCCCTTTTTGGGTCTAAGCCTCCAAATGGATTTAGGGAAAGCCAGATACCAGGCTAAGGGATGACTTTGTGGGGGGGGTGACCAATGTGACCTCTACTGATCCCGAGAATGGGGGTCCCGATGGTCTTCATATGAATGGAGCTGAGGTCATGCATGCGCGATGCCACTCTGTTCATTTCAATGATAAGCACTTGGCAATTTCCAACACTGTCATTGATATGAAGAGAGCAGTGACATGCATGCGCGACCTCCACTCCATTCATGTGAGAATTGTCGAGAGCTCTCTCTCTTGAGTTTGGTGCAAATGAACCCCAATGATCATAAAGTTATTGATAGGGGATCATTTTAGATCTTGCTACAACCCTTTTAGCAGGTAACTGCCCCATTCAGCGGCAGTCTGACTCCCAGCATTCGGCTCATCGCCTATTTGAAGGGGTTATGGCACTTCAGCAATTCAAGCTTCTCCTTCATTGTTTACCAGTCACAGCTCTGTACTTTTAATAGTGGTTGTGCCTGGCATTGCAGCTCAGTCCTATTCACTTGATTGGGATAAAGCTGTAATAAACTTCAATATTAGGCACAGTTACTACTAAGTATGGAGGTGTACCTGGTAAATAATTAAAAAGACGTTGCCATTGCCAGATTGCACTCAAATAACTGTTAGATTGGGGTGCTATGTGTCGGACCCCCAGCAATATTACAATATATTTATGACCTTTGTAATATGCACTCCATTTTATTAGATCCCATCACCTGCAAAAGAAACTGCACTACAAAGAAAAAAAAAATTAAAAAGTGTTTTAATCACATTTTTAACAAATGCTATTTACTATTCCATCATACATTATTATGAAAAAAGACAACATAATTTAGTGTAGAACTTCAGCCTACAAATAGTTACTATGAAAGTATGTGCAACATATAGATTATTACATTGTAACCACATACTGCTAAATTGTAGCAAGTTGTTCAGACTGCCTCCTAAATGCGACAAGGTTCTGACAAGCCATTGCCCAACTTGGTGCATTTGAAAGGAAATAATAAAAATGCAAATATATCTTAGAAGAATTTGCAAATTCTCTGCACTTTGGGCCAGGATTTCAGGCACTTGAATGAATCATAAGTGCAAATGCATTGAACACAGAATAGAAAATGGTGTATACTGTTGTTTGTGCTTTCATCTTGTGATACATAGAGAAACTCTGTCAAAAAGAGCTGAAAATAAAAATCCTTTTACCGTATATTTATTTGGGGGGGATTGGAAAAATCCTGTCCAAAAATGCTTCTGTCTTAAGGTCAGAGCTTCTGCTACCAAGTGAGCGACAATACCAGTTACCATAGGAGAATAGTTTTGCCATGTGAATGAAGCATTACTCATAATTAGGGATGAGCAAAGTTTGAAAAACTTTGGTTCGGCTTGTTCACCGAATTTTGGGAAAAAGTTTGGTTCGGTCCAAATGAGTTTGAACCAAACCCTCACCAAATGGTAACATAGTATATTGGGCTGAATGAAGACAATGTCCATCTAGTTCAGCCTGTTTCTACTCTCTAGTTGATCCAGAGGAAGGCAAAAACCCCAAGAGGCAGAAGCCAATTAGCACATTTTGGGGAAAATTCCTTCCCGACTCCATAATGGCAGTCAAAATAATACCTGCATTATGGTGGTCATGGTGGTTCTTCTGTGTTCACATCTCATCAAGGACAACATTTATATGGAGTTTGTATGTTTTTCCTGTGTTTCTTCTTCATAATAATCAACTTTATTTATATAATGCATACTTTTATAGAGGAGAAAGCATGGTGGCTTAGTGGGTAACATTGTTGTTTTGCAGTGCAGGGGTCCTAGGTTCAAATCTGACAAGTACTGGGTAATATGCGTAGCAATAAAGGTGAATAATATGTAACACAGGCAGAACATGCACAGTCCATGCAGACGTTGTCATATTTGAACCTAGGACCCCAATACGGCAAGGCAACAGTGCTAACTGCTAGGCCACCACTAGGTTTGGGTTGGTTCAACACTACTCATAGTCATAGTTCTAGACTTTACAATAGACCAACACAGGCTACAAGAAGTTTGAAAGGCAAGACTGTGCAAATTGTCATATTTTCAAACTTCAGGACTAGTAGAAACAGATGTATGATTTTCAATACTGTTTCTATCCATTGACAATTATATCTGGGAAAAACAATCTTGTTTACGGTGATCTGTATCACTATTATTGCCAATTATTGCATTTACGCGTATAAAACACTATTTTATCAATGTCATGTTTTGTCCCCTCAGAAATACAAAGAATTTGAGAAGGAAGTTTCCATAGAAGAAATAGATGGCCTTCAGCTTGTCAAAAAACTTGCAAAGGACATGGAGGAGATGTTCCATAAGAAGGCAGAGGCAGTTCGGGTTTGTGAATTCTACATTTACTCTAAATATGTTTGACTCGTTAATTTTTTATTGATGGTATTGTTGGATAAGACACAAATTCTGTATATTAGGGCTCCTTCACATGGCACTGCAACTTGCAGCCAGCCACATCATGGCCGCAGCGCAGCCAAAAATCACATGGACAAGGGGCAGCCATGACCGTTCAGACTGCACAGGTGTGGCAAGTATACGCCAGGCTTGGGATACCGTCGGGCGGGGGGAGGAAGTTTAGCTCTGCTAAACTTCCTCCCCCTTCCAATCCCCTCTCTGCCCCTTGCTGGCTGTCAGCAAAGAGAGGGGGTAGGATGGGGTGTGAGCTAGTGTGCTAACCTTCTACCCCATCCCACCCCCTTCCTTTGCCAAGAGCCAGTAAGGGTCAGAGAGGTTGCGGAAAGGGGGAGGGAGTTTAGCAGAGCCTCTGCTAAACTCCTTCCCATCTCCCTTTTTTTGGTAGCTCCCAAAGGCTCCCATAGAAGCCTATAGGACCACCCCACCGTATTCCGGAGGGAAGATAGTTCCACAACTGTCTACCTCGGATGGAGTAAAAATGGCCGACCAGAATGTGTACCGTATGCGCTACCTTTTCCGTTTTTTATGCACCGAAAAATCGGCCATCTGAACTGATACATTAGAATCCAATGCATCAAATGGTTGTGTATGTTGGCCGGCCATGAAAACGAGGTCGATATAAGCTTGTGTGAATAAGCTCTAAGATGTAGCCCTAGGATTCGGCACTGGTGCTAGTGTGACAAAATTAAGGAATCTTTCCAAATTATGTGTCAACTGGTTGGAGGATTCATTGATGAAGCAAAGTGGTAGAAGAGCCCTAGGTTAGCAAGATTCTTGTTAACACAGTAAGGGCTCAGTCAGACGGGCGTTTTTTCGCGCGATTTGCGGATCGCATTACGGATGCGCATCCGCAAATCGCGTGACCGGTGTGCGCAAGTCGCCCGCAAATCGCCCGAAAATCTGCTCCTAGCCGCGTTTCATTAGAAACGGGCCGGAGCTGTCCAGCGCAGTGCATTCAATGGAGACGGCAATACAGCCGTCTCCATTGAAAGCAATGCGCTGCGGGCGAGCCCGGGATGAATTGTCGGTAAGGGCTTAAATATATAAGCCCTTACCTGCAATTCATCCTAAAATGTGTTAAAATAAAAAAAAATTGTATACTCACCTTCTGCCGGCAGCCGAAGCTCCGCGCGGCCGTCCTGCAGTGGGTGTGAAGGGGGTGTGAGTCAGACCTGCCCCCTGATTGGCTCAGCGCTGAGCCAATCAGAGGCATGCCTCACTCACACCCATTCATGAATTCATGAATGGATGTGAGTCAGACCTGCCCCTAAGGCAGCAGTCACTCACCCATTCATGAATTCATGAATGGGTGTGTGAGTGTTTTCAGCCTCTGATTGGTCAGGGCTGTGACCAATCAGAGGCAGATCATTCAGCAGGCGGGGATTTTAAAGCCCTGCCGGCTGAATAGTGCCGAGAAGCAGTTCAGGAGAACTGACAGCGGCCGCGGCTGGACTCCGGCTGCAGCGGAAAGGTGAGTATACAATTTTTTTTTATTTTAACACATTTTAGGATGAATTGCAGGGAAGGGGTTATATATTTAACCCCTTCCCGACAATTCACCCCACGCACGCCGGCAGCCCATTGCTTTCAATGGAGCGGCTGTATTGCCGCTCCATTGAATTCAATGGGCAAACATCGTTCTTCTCTGCCATAGCTGTCACAGCTGTGGCAGAGAAGAATGATTTGTCTTCTATATGTTCTCAATGGGGTCAGCGCTGCTGCCGGCGGCCCTATTGAGCGCATATACAGAAGAGAACAGGAATCGCAGATCGCAGATAGGTGCGATCTGCGATTTTTTGTTCTATAATTTATCGGACGAGCGCATAAAAGGCGCTCATGTGTCCGATACCATTGCAAAGCAATGGTTTTAAAAAATCGCCGGACGCATGCGCATGCGCAAATCGCGGCTAAAAACGCCCGTCTGACTAAGCCCTAAGGATTGTATTAACTTTTTAAGGTGCCCCATACACCTTCAATCGCTGTCAGATGAATGTTATTTTTCCAGACTCCCTAAATGCCCATTTAGACACAACGATTATCGCTCAAAATTCGCTCAAAAGCCGTCTTTCGAGCGATAATCGTTGTGTGTAAATGTTCGCTCATCATGCAGATTTCCTTAAGCAGTCGCTCATCCTTGTCTTTCAGCATGCTGAAAGACGATAATAAGCCTTATCAGGGATTCACAGCGGGATACAGCTGATACCATTGTTTCAGCTGTATCCCGCTCCCTGATGACAGGCTGCGTATGAAGAACAGAGCGGTCCAGCTCCTCTTAAGCGATCATCTTGCGCTGTAAATGACACAACGATGATCGCTCAAAAGTCGCGTGAGTGACATCTTTTGAGCGATTATCGTTGTGTCTAAATCAGCCTTAATACACATGAGCATGCAGTTCGGCAGAGCATTCATGTGTTTTTAATAGGCAGAGGGAAGCATCCACTGCCAAACACCTATGGTGGTGGCTTATCTCTGTGTTGAACACATTGAAATTCAATGTCCCTTTGTTCAGGCTCAACTATGTGACTGTGCCTACACTCATCTGAATAATCCCTTAGTGTGGTTTGTTTCCACTTTGGATTACTTTGGGTTTTGTTGCGTTAAAATAAGAGAACAATAGCTTTTCAATGGCTTAAGATAAGATAACTTATATCACCATTAATGTAAAATTGGTCGCATTTGTAGATTGAATTGATATGTTTGGTGACTGATTATATTCAAACAACGTTTAGCTGCCGGGGGTTTCATGCAACTAGGGCCCCACAGTGATGGCAATTCTTGCCATGGCATTTGGTCTTTTATACGTTTTTATGAGTAATACAATTTTATTTCAATCTATACATCTGTGTTTTCGGTTTGCCGAGAGAATCATAATTTTGCCATTATATCTGAGGATACCATATCAACATGTACTCTGCAGTTGCTAATAATTGGTAGGGAGCTGCTCCTATTTTTGTATATTGAAGTATTTTTATACTCACCCACTCCCTGGTTCCAACTGGGTCTCCCGATGAAGTCCATGCACGCTCTAAAAATCTGACTCTTTTCAGACCACCATGCACGCACTCTCGTAAACTTTTTTGAGAGAGCATGAATGCAGCATTCTGAATGATGTTATACTTTCAGACTGCATGTAGACTTCACTAGGGGACACCGTGGGAACCAGGGAGCTGGTAAGTATAAAAACTACATTCCCCGACCACCCGTCACTTTTCTGGGGGTCGGGGAATGTATTTACTTAGTTTATGGTCCTTTTTGGTGATGACAGTGTCCCTTTAAAGAAGTCCTTCAGATATGAGAAGTACCTATAGTGTTTGATGCTTGTATACAGTTGGCAATGTTGTCAGGCAGGACGGACCTTTCTCTGCAAGGTTGGAGCAGTAAGTATCAGGTAACTGTGTTTTTTATTTTGGTATGTATCTGCCAGATGAGGAATTATTTTGAGTTGTGTTTTCTTTTGATTTATCCAAGATACAACTGATGGTTAAAAAGCATATGCATAATTAGAAGTCTATGGAACTGCACTAGCAACAGTAATATATAAAAAGTAATGTGATAGTGGCATGCTATTCACTGTAAGTCTTCTCTGGTTGCTCTCGATTACTGACTATACGCTGCGTTTAGCACTTCAATTTGTCTTTTACAAATAGTTGTTTATTGGCCTTTTATGCCACCCACTATATACTATATGCCTTTCAGTGCACAATTATATTCTCCAACAGGAATTTATATTCACGGTGTCAGATATTGTGAAATTGAAAGCTTTGCCTCTTCTTTTAGCTTTTACTATATACCTGAAAATAAACATTAATGTCAGAGAATTGACAATTTACATAAAAGCCATACATCTGTGCAAATCTTTTCATCTGTCTTCTTAGTGTATGTTTCTTTTTATCACGGCTTAATGTCTGATGATAAACTGAGCATAAAAGTCACATAATTCGCTTTTACCTTTCTTCTGTGAATGGCAGCAGAAAATATTTACGCTTTTATTAACTTGTCTACCTGAGATTTTATGGTAATGTGTCATAGGGGGGCTACCATATCAATAGGAGGCGCTGAGGAGGATTAAACCATTGCTCATTTGCATGGCTTTTTCCCAGGGAACATTGCATGGCCTACAAGACTCTCTACACCTTTGTGATGCTCTTTTCTGTAGACTCTCCATAACGAGAAACATTACCCCCAGGATTCACATTAACCCCTTAAAGGGGTTCTGTCTTTATGAAAGAAAAATTCTATACTTACCTATTCCTCCCCAATCAGTCTACTTACCAGATCTTCACCTCCCCATCTTCTACTGTCTCCTGCATTCCAGGGGGAGTCACTTCACCTCCAGCTGCCGGATTCTTTTCCTACCTTTTTCTTCCTGCCCGGCAATGTACATTGCGTTACAGCTTACAGGCTACTAGGGGGACTGCCCATCTGCTTCAGAAATTGCTCATGCAAGCTATCTCAGCAATAGATTACAATTCCTTCCTAGCCAGTGAACACTACAGCACAGGGACCTTCACTGACCCAGCCGGAAGGAATGTGAGGAATTCAGCCTTCATAACAAGCCAGGCAGCATGCGATGAGGAGACCCAGGACACTGCAGAAGCTCAGCCAGGAGAAGATCTGGTAAGGAGACTGGGTAGGGGGGGATGGTGAGTATAATTTTTTTTTTTTTTTAAATGACCAAACCCCTTTAATGACTAAAGTGCTTGGGTCATAAAGGACCAGACACTTTTTACCCATGTGGCGGTTTTACTGCTCTATTTTTTTTTATCTTCAGCTACCAATGTTATTTTTGCATTTTTTTCCCCCATGACATATAGGGCTCAGTCAGACAGACGTTTTTATGTGTAAATTTATGTGCGCAAAAATGCATGCGTAAAAAAAAATTGCGTGACCGAAGCGAATGTCACGCTGAAAAAAATGCACCTGGCAGCGTTTATCCGCACATAAAGTGCACTGCCCGCTATCCCCTGCTGCGGCTGTGACAGCTGCAGCAGGGGATTCTTTGGATGTGAAACCCCTGGATGCTGTCCATCCAGGGGTTTCACCTTTGGTCAAGAGGGCTGGTGGCAGCTACGGCGGCCCCATTGACATACAGAGAAGATCACGATCCTTTAGTACAGCTGTGACAGCTGTGTCAGAGGACCACAATGCTATCCCATTGAATTCAATGGAGCTGGCGCTACAGCCAGCTCCATTGAAAGCAATGGGCTGCTGGCAAGCCCTGCAGTGATTTTCGGGGAAGGGCTTTAAAGATAAGCCCTTTCCTGAAAATCATCCCTAAAACATGTAAAAAATAATATATATATATATATATATATATATATATATATACTCACCTCTCTGCAACTGTCATTTCATAGCTGAGTGCTGCTTCTAATTGGTCACAGTGCTCAGCCAATCAGAGGCAGCCTTTTCAGCAGGCGGGGATTTTAAATCCCTGCCTGCTGAAAGCACTGCAGAGCAGTGCAGGGAGCTGCGGAGAGGTGAGTATATATTATTTTTATTTTTTACACATTCTAGGGATGATTTTCAGGGAAGGGCTTATATTTAAAACACTTACCCGAAAATCACTGCAGGGCTTGCCGGCAGCCCATTGCTTTCAATGTTGCTGGCTGCATTGAATTCAATGGCAGAACAACGCACTCCTCTGCCACAGCTGTCACATCCAAAGAAGACGGATGCTGCAGTTACTTGCTTTTTTAAAATCTGCTGCCCTATATTTATAGCTGCGGAAGAAATCTGCAGCTCATTTACGTATTTCTACTATGGTTTTTGAGGTGGGAAATGCCCATGTGAACACATCCTTAGAGATAGCAGCAGCATCTCCAAGATGAAGACCAGCTCCCCATTGGTGGAGTCAAAGGGTTAAAACTGCGGAAACCTAAGTACTGCCCCTGGATCTAGTCCCAAGTCAAATCAGTTTTGAGGCACAGTGAATCCATATCCACTATAGTGACACACAGTGAAAGTGGAACTTGAAAAACACAATTGCCTAAAAAATGTGTTAGGGTTACAATTTTTGTTTACTATATATTAGACCACAGAAGGTCCCAAAGACTTTAATTGAGCCCAATGACTTGTCATAAGTGATGTCCACCAGTTGTAGCTAATAGGTATATATTGATGTGTGGACATGGATGGTACTTTCATGAGGTTTTCATGTGCCTTTCGAGCAGTAAGATATCAAGGATAAAGATATGGAAGATAGAAAGACAAGTCACACGACAGTTACAAGAGGAGCTGTCAAGTGATGACTAGTGTTGAGCGAACTGAACCAGTTTGAGGTCAAACTTTGCTAACAGTTTGGTTCCGCATGAACGTAAACCAAGCTACTAGCAAAGTTCTACCTGAATCATGGTTTTACTGGTTCAGTTCACTCAACACTTGTCCTGAACACTAGGGTATAACGCGGTCTAAGACCTAGAAAAGGCCCGTATAACACTATTATTTTAAGGGGTTTGGTTCAAACTAAGACTAAAAGTTCGGTGAACTGGCTAAACTGAACTTTTCAAAAAAATTGCTCATCACTAGTGATGACAGTCTTTGTGAAGCCCAAGCCAATTGAGGTTTTATTTGCCTGAAAAAAGTACATTTTTCCCAAGTGTTCCACTTCACGCACAGCTTAAGAAGCTGTCACCTGTTTTCCAAATGTAGAAAACTCTTCAAGCATTACACTGTAGGTACATCTAGTGTTGGATAACTTTCTGTATATCAGCTTTATAGCACTTAGAGGTAGCCTTCCAATAGAGGTTGGTGCTCCTGGTCCCAGACGTCTGCAAAAAGGCCACCATCTACCATGAGAGAAAATCTACTCTTTAGTAGAAATTCACTTTGCAGTAAAGAGAAAAATAGATAATCTTAATTAATACTTGATGACAGTTCCATTTACACTTAAGAACATGGAACAACCTGCAAAACATGGCTTTGAAATAAGTTCTTATCTGATGGACAAGACTGGATTGAAGGATTATGAAGCCGCTTCACAGTATCAAATAACTTTCATTGTTCTCCTTGCTGTGTTACTTTGATGGCTAATCATTTGCATACCAAACAGATGACATTCCTGAAATTGGCAGCTGACATTCTTTTTATGTCTAATGTCCGAAGAAATTAATCTGTCACTTGAGAGATATTTGCTCCTTAGTAAAAATCCATACAAAGCTTACAGAAAGTGAAAACATAACTGAACGAAATGTCATGAAAAACCTGCCGTTCTTATTTTGTATTGACTACCTCAAGGACAGAAGTTGGTCAAGATGTGTGTTGGGCTAATAGTTGGTGCCACTGAATGGAGAAGAGTCACTGACGCGCAGGACAACCCTCACACTGTGTCCAATTCATTTGGATGACAAAAGCATTATGTAGCTTCTTAAACAGTCATTCATCAGTATGTGTAGCAGGCACTCTTTGTGGAGTGGACTCTACCACTGTGTTCATTTTGCCTTTTCCCCCATCCATATGAACTAGAGGTTCCTGTGCAAATACGCACAGTACTTGCTCAGGCACACGTGCAAAGTGCACTTGTTCTCTGCGCAAAAATAGTATGAAGCCACCCTAAATCAAATATACTGGGAGTGTTTCCTTGAAAATAAGACATACCCTGAAAATAAGACATAGCATGATTTTCCAGAATTTTTGAGGATGCAAAATGATTTTTAAGGCTTTTTGAGGATGCTTGAAATATATGCCCTACTCCAAAATTAAGCCCTGCTAACAGTTAATTAAAAAAAGTCAATTTAAATAGTGTCCAGGCAGTTATATATGTAAAAAAGTTAAACCTTTTTGAACAAAAATTAATATAAGACACTGTCTTATTTTCGGGGAAACACGGTAGTTATGTTATATTAATGTGAATACCCCTTTGAGTATAAAGACTAGTCTACCCAAAAATTTATTTTCTGACTTGCAGTAGAACAAATGGGCGCTCAAATCTAACTGGTTATTGCAGGCAACAACCCAGCTTTTTGTTTGCACCGGTTGATACAGGATATATGAGGTCCAATTCTGTCACCTCACCACCCAATACAGATACCGTAGAAGACAGAGAATTATGGGTGTTTAATGCATTGGTGTGTAACAGCTTTAAAATTTGCTCCGATTAAGCTGCTGGGGACATAAATTACAATATTTCTCCTTTTCGAATTTTTTAGCTGGAAAAACCAATTGGCAGATCTCTCGCTTTTTTCCGTTCACAGGCGATTGCTTTTTTGGCAAATATTTTGATGTCCTGATAATTTCCTAGGCAAGGTATTGGCATCCCAATCCTCTTCCCCGGTAGGGATTGCTAAGCTGCTTTTGTTTCTGCCTTTCTGCACATGCAGATGTGGAGATAAATGATTTTTCTATACTCACTTCTCGACAGATAATTGCAGTCATTGATTAAAGTTTTATTGAGGTTTTCCCAGACATGTTTGGATTACACATGCCAGAACAAAATAAAGCTCTTTACAAGCTGCACCAAAGCAAATGCATTAAGAGGAACTCTATAACGTGGCTGTTGTGCTTTATGTATCTATTATGTCATCTATTTTTCATAATTGCCTCGTTTTATTTCTTAGTTTTTAATTGTGTCTGATCTGCCGTACTACACACGACCCGCTTTGTATCCATAACCTCCGCGTGTGTTATTGGTAAACGGTAGAAATCACTTTTTTCTTTTTACGGTGCTTTTAATTTTCCCAGTTACCTGGTGTTCAAAAGCGCCGCAGATTCCCATCCTGATGGCACTGTATAAAATAATTGCAGTTATACTCTAATTCAATTTCCGGAGATTCATGGTTCACTACACCGGTGGGGCTTAGCGAGGGAAGCCTGGGAATTCAAAGCTTTTTATCGCAGAATTCCACATGCAGAGTGTTAGTTTTCCTAGGTACAGTTCTCTGGCATTTGCTTTTAATGAAACGCACTTGGGGATGCTGCTTTTTTGGGGTGACGAAGGCTGGTGGTGCTTCTAATTACTCTTTCTGACTCTTGCTGAAAGGCGGACAAGTTTTATTTAACGTGAAATATAATAAAGTTTAGAAACACTGCGCAAGAATTTTTAAGTTCAAGTATCACTGTAATATTCAGACTTCTTCACATAGGCGTATGAACTTTTGCACTCGCCTCAGCGCAATGTATTTGTGCTACATATGAGGCTATTTTACTGTACTTTTTGCACATGCAGGGCATATTTATAAGTGCGAGGCAGGCGAACACGCCGCAATTTTAATGGATATTTCGCCTAATGAGTTCCAGATGCATTCTTTTTTTCACACAATTATGCAACACATCGTGTATCCCGTTGCACCCTCCATAGACATCTATGGTGAGCTTTGGTGTCCAAATACGCAGAAAGATAGAGGAGGCCTGTTTTATTTTTTGCGTGTGAGAATTGCATGAGAAAAATTGGGAAATAAGAACAAACCCATTGACTGCAATGTTTTCTATTCTCAATGTATTACGCACGTAAATACACCCATGTAAAGGTGCCCTAAGGGCCCACTTACATGGCCGTAGTGGTTTTACTTGTGCCTACCGGCCCCATTACACCAAGGCCGCAATGCTGTGGGCCTGGAAAGAATTTCCCCTTCCCTCCCCCTCGCTGGCTCACCTTCTCTCTCCTCCCCTCTGGCCGTTTGCAATGAGAGGGGGTGTAGCTAAGCTCCCGTCATGATCCTTGTCCGCAGCCAGCAATGGGAGGGACCAGGTGGTGGTGGAGCTTAGCTCCGCCACATCCCGCCCCCTCCCATTGCAAACAGCGGCAAGGGGCAGAGAGGAGAAGAGAAGGGGGAGGGAGTTTAGCAGTCATGCTCACATAGGAATCTATGCAGCTGCCGGCGTCGGCGTGAAAGCCACGGAAATACGCCCATATGCACTGATGCATTGTAAGCCAATGCATCAGAGGGGCAGCGTGTATCGGGCCGGGCGTGAAAACCTGGCCAATATATGCCTGTGTGAATAAGCCCTAAGACGTACCTGACTGTAAGAAGCAGCCCAGGTTTAGACAATAGAAAACAGGAAAAACATTTTCATACTAATTTAAATGTCTCTGGGGGTCTAACAAAATGGAGGCGCTACTGTCATTACTTTTGTTGTTCTAGCATTTACGGGGGCATTTTCAAAATAGGTGTTATGTATTTACGTGCACATGTGTGCATCTTACTGTACTTATTGTTAAGAGCAGTTAGACTGTGGAACTCTCTACCGGAGGAAGTGGTGATGGCAAAATCCATAGAGGAGTTTAAAAGGGGACTTGATGTCTTTCTGGAGAAGGATATTACAGGATATAAATATTAGGTTAAGTGTCAATCCTGGTATATAGGCAGGTAGGAACTATTAGGGGTTGATCCAGGGAACAGTCTGATTGCCATTAGGGAGTCGGGAAGGAATTTTTCCCCCAAAAGGGCTAATTGACTTCTGGCCTTGGGGTTTTTTGCCTTCCTCTGGATCAACACAGTAGGATAGACAGGCTGGACTAGATGGACAATGTCTTCATTCGGCCTTACATACTATGTTACTATGTTATTGTGCGCACCAATTGTGCACAAAAACATTCAATCATATTTCTTTTTTGTACATTGAATGCTGTCACGGAGGTTTTTTATATGCAAAAACATATGAGCCGCCACCAGACAGACGCAAGTTTTCCTGTGCCCAAAATGGTATTGCAGGCCACATGTGGTCCCTGGGCTGCAGGCTTTGCAACCTTTCTTGAAATCAACGTGTGGTTAATGAAGGACAAATTTCCAGAACCACCACTGCAGTACTAACACAGCAACACTCCATGCCATACTTAGGAATGGTGAGTTCTCCTGACCACTAGTGAGCCCCCCCCACTCATCACACAATGATGGCCTATCATGAAGATAGTTCATTTATTCAAAAATCCCTTTAAGGGGTCTTTCACATGAGTGTATATCGACCACTGTTTTCACGGCCGCCCGATATACGCTACGATCTAATGCATTGGATTCCAATGCATCAGATCACATGGCCGTATTCCCACGGCGTGAAAGCACCCAGCCAGGCCAATCTAGCGCCAGGCACTTTCACGCCATGCAGAAAAGATAGTCCGGGCAATATCTTTCCAGCCAGAATACATCGGCCGCTGCATGGGCTCCTATGGGAGCTCCATATGGGAGCCAATGACAGCAGCCAGAGAAGGGAGGTGGGAGGGAGTTTAGCAGTGTGATTGCTAAACTCCCTTTTCTCTCCTCCTCTCTCCTCCCCTCCGGCTGCTTGCAATGGGAGGGGGTGGGATGGGGGCAGAGCTAAGCTCCGCCCTGCTCTGTCCCATTCCATTGCTGGCTGCGGATAATGGGCGGAGAGGGAGAGGTTGCTTAACTCAAACCCCGCCACACCCACTCCCATTGCAAAACAGCCAGAGGGAAGGAGAGACGAGGTGAGCTGGAGAGGTGGAGGAAAGGTGAGGCAACCGCATTGTTGCCTTGGCGTATATGCGCCGGGGCCCGTGCCATCCGAATGGGTGCACAAACGTTATATTTGTACACCCATTCATGCGTTTTTACAACCCCTGAGAGCGCATGTAAAACCGCCTACGGCCATGTGAGAGAGGCCTAAACCTAATGTCACCCAATAGCTGAAATTCAAGCGTGACAACAGTAACCTTCTATAGCCTATTCCTACCTCTAATCTATCACACACAAACTGGGCTTGGAATCTAAGGCTCAGCATACACATTAGAACACCTTAGAACCCCCTATACACATGCATTCTATACTAATGCCATTACTAGTATTAATGCCAACTTATTTGAAGGTTCTGCCCAAGGCATCATAGAGTTCTAAGGCCTTTTAATTCTGGAAGTGCTGCAAACACGTCCGTGAACTATCTTAGTGCTATCTGCTTTAAACTTGACTTTGCCGTAGTCATCACCTCAGGGGGCTATTTATTGGGTAGAAATGCATGCATCCTCTTGCAGATGCCATCAATTACAGAGGTGTGTCCAAGCTGAACATAAAACGGTTTATTTGCTCTATTTAATTACATAGTATTAATTTTCACAACAGCAAGAACTCTTTCTTCAAACTGTTGATATAAAAAGGACACTTTGATATACTAAGGCATTCATGCATGTTATATGACAAATGACTGACCTCTAAACAGAGGAGCTCTGTAGATACAGTATCCGAAGAATGATGTGAGTAGAAGTACACTATGCGAAGGGGCAGCATGATGGCTCATGAGGTGGCTGTGATTTCTTACAGCACTGGATTCAAGTTCACCCAAAGATGGCATGGAGTTTGCATGTGCTTCATGTGTTTGCCTGTATCTTCACTGGGTTCTTCTGTTATCTTTCCAACACCAAAAAATAAAGGCAGGTAAATCGGCTTGTTATAATATTAGCCCAAATGTATGTTTCAGATACAAAAATTTAATTGTGAGCATCTTTAGGGACAGGGACTGATAGAAGTGCTTACTGTCTCTGTATGGCATTGTGCAGAGACGTAGGTAGTGGGGAACAGGTGGGGAATGTGCCTGGGTATCGTTAGGATGGAGGGGGAGGGGGCACTGGCCTAGACAAACAGTAGACAACTGGGGCAGCAATCTGTTCTTTCCTTGAACTGACTGTCTTTGTCTGATACAAAAAAACAGTTGATTGTCACTATTATTTTTTCAAGAACACAACTGACTGTTGAGCCCTGGTGCTGCTGGTCTGCTTTCATGTCACTGATATATATTAGTATACCAGACAGCTACTGCAAGGGCTAAGACTGAATTAGGGATTGGTCATTGGAGGCTTGAGCTCTGGAGGACCCAAGTCCAGACTCCGCCCCCAGTAAGATCTCCTTCAAGAATCATGCTCTGCCCTGTATGTCAGTGCTACAGAAGCTGCACTGAGTGCACCCTGTTGCCCCGAGACATTGTAATGTCACATTTGTTCACTCTTTTCCTGGACCTGATGGGTCAAGGATGTTCTGCTCGACTTCATAGGGCATTTTGTTTGATAGTAAGAAAGGTTAAGCAACTTACTAAATAACCTAAATCACTTAGGCTCTGTTCAAACCCTCTCTTATGTTATGTGCACAAAACAGCTTCCAAATGAAACCTTTGACAGAATTAGAGATGAGAGAACCAAGCCTGTGGAACCCAAATTTGTGTTAAACTTTGCTAAAAATTCGGTTTGGCAAGCACCTGAACTTCAAGTGGTTCGTTTCTGCCAAATTGGAAGTTGATTTAGAAAATCCCCTAAAACTCTTTTTAAGAGCCCTGAAGTAGTAGTGACTCCTCTTCAATGGATGTAGCTCAGTAATTCACACTGTTCTTTTGCAGTGCTGGGGTCCTAGGTTCAAAGCTGACCAACGGCAACATCTGCATAGAATTGGAAAACGCCATGCAGATGTTGTTGGTACTGATGCATCTTGTTTCCATCAAAAGAATGGGTGGAAGCAAGAGTTGGCCTGGTTGAGTTGGGAGGGGCCAGATGAGGCCCACCACAGTAGATTGGCTGATACTAGGCATTCTGGCATGTGTGCTTCCCAGCTGGGCTGCCATCTCCGTTCATCTGCGCTTCTGGCCACCACTGAGTCTCCCCCCAACAGGCTGCAATGTGCACACCCGACCGTGCTGTCACTTGGCACACCACTCAGCCATCATCTCCCCTCACAGCTCATGTCACTGTCTCAGCCATACTTCCATCATTTTCCCTCCCGCCCACTGTCATTCACCCCCACTGCTCTGCCTTGTCCCATCCCAACTCCTGTGCTCTGTGTGTGCTTCCCGCTAGGTTTCCCCTCCCGCCTCGTGTCATTCACCCCTCCGCCACTCTCCCTTGTCCCTTCCTAGCTCCTGTGTTGTCAGTCTCCTCACTGCCGTCCCATCTGCGCCAGAATCTTTGCTCCAGTCCTCCTCCTGCACCTCTCTACCTTGTCCCCTTTGTGCTGTCAGTCTCATCACTACCATCCCATCTGCAGTGAAGTCTGTGCTGCATTCCTCATCCTGAAGCCAGCCCCGCTCTGGCCTGAACTTTGCACCGCTGTCAAATGCAGGTACATAAACTGCGGATCACCTCTGCTCCAGTCCCGAGCCGGCATGAAGGTAGCCAATCATCAGCTGTGGTATCCTATAACTCCACCAGCGTTCCGGTGGAGATAAGATGCACCAGTACCGACAATGTTTTTGGTCAGATTTGAACCTAGAACTTCAGCACTACAAAGCAACAGTGCTAACCACTGAACCACCATGCTTCTTCTTCCTTCTCCTGAAGAGAACAAAAACATAGAGAACATATATACTGCATGCAAATGTTGTTCTTGGTCAGATTTGTAGCTAGGACTGAAGTACTGCAAGAAAACTTTGCTAACCACTGTGCTGCTTCATGTTTCTTCCTCTTCCCAGTGCTGCAAGGCAACAGTGCTAACCACTGAACTACAGTACATCCATTGAAGACGAACCACAAACATTATTTCAGGGCTCACAGAAAGTGTTCAGTACTTGTTTTAGTTTTTTTAATGAGCTTCTGGTTGGGTTCAAATTAATTTGTCCGAACCAAACTTTTTGACGAAATTCAATGAACCGGCCAAACTGAACTTTTGAAAAGTTCTTTCCTCTCTAGACAGAACCAAGGGCTTTCATTAGTAAAACCTTGCCCAGGGGTGGAGGAAAACCTAGCTACTCCTATGCGTTATGGAATATTTTGGTGCTATATACTGTAAGCAATGGAAAATAAAAGGATTTCTAATGTAATCTCTCTTCAACAATTTAGTACTAAGTTACTTATGAATAATAAGTGGATTTGGTACAGCACAACAATATGATCCCCTCCCTTGAATAATTCAGTTTAGTGTAGACGTTGAGATATCATCTTTTCTTGTGTATTTGCTGCTTAGGCTTCGGTTGATTTGTTATCAGTGAGAAAAAGGTAACATAAAGCTCTTCATGTGCTAATTCCTCATCCTTGTTCTAAGAATCTAGCTGGGAGCAAAATAAAAAAAATACAATAATTCCCAGATATCTACAGATTTCGAGGTTAGAAATGTAAAATGGTCGTGGGTGGAAGAAAATTATGGTGAATCAACTAATTGCTGCCATAAATAGCCGTAAATGACAGAATCTGCCATAATAGAAGAGACAATTGCCTATAATTGTTAATTGTTGCCAACAAATTAAAGGTTTTCCAGAATATTTGTTTACATTCATTTGCATTATTATTTTTCTATTGGGTGTCGGCGGAATACAAATAGATTCTTTCAAGTTTATTTAAAGATTGTTCGGTATTCTTCGGATTCTAATTACACAACGGCTCTTTGTCGTCAGGACTTTACCAGTTTATGTTGTGATTTATATTCTTCCTGTTGTAATTTGCCAAATTAGGTGGGTGGGGTGAGCAATTGCTTATTTGCTGAACTAAACTCTTCAATTTTCCACCAATTATGTATCCTTGTCAATGGGTAGAAGTTCCAAATGAAGTTTCCGAAGAAAGAATTGCTTTGAACAATAATGCTTTACATTTCTCTCTACCTCACTAAAATTTAGTTTACACTGTCTGAAAAGTTCTCATTGCAGGTAAGGAGACAGTTTTAGACTGCAGAGTTGTACATTATTACTGTAGCAAGTTGCAATTGAATGCATGTCGAAGGAGCATTCTCATCAAATAGTGTTTTGACATATCACTAGGATATCCCATACCGTTATGATTGGTTGAAGTCAGACCTTTATGATCCCCGCTGATCACAAGAACAAAGGTTATTTTGGCTTATTCCTTGCACAGTGGCTCTTCCAGCCACCCGTTGTGCATTGAAGTGAATGGGGCTGTACTGCTGTTCCTTACACAGTTGGTGGCGTAGAGGAGCATCAGCATGTAGTCAACAATGTTGTTCCTTCACTCTGTGATTAATGGGGAACCAAACAGTCCCTGGAATATGCAAAAACATTGATTATCAATAGTGTATGCTGCCAAAATAAAGAGTTCCAACCAGTTCTTAATGGATTTGGGGCTTGTTTTTAAAGTACTTTCCTTGGGATAGGTCATCAATATCTGATCAGTGAGGATTTGCCGCTCGGGACATTCATAGTTATCTGTTTGAAGCGGTCTTTACATTCATGTGTGGTGTCATATTCATCGATCACATGATGGAAAGCAGCTTAAGGCCCATTTACATGCAATGATTATCGCTGAAAATTTGCTCAAATTCGATGTCTTTTGAGCAATAATCGTTGTGTGTAAATGCTACCATCGTTTGCTTTTCTGCTGAATGATGATTTTTAGCTCAGCATAAAAAGCATAGTTTGGCCGTTCAGCTGAATGCAGCCTGTGATTCTCCACGGGAGCGCCAAAAGCACTGTTTTCAGCTGCTGACCCGAAGGAGAATGACGGCTGTATGCAGATAACAGACCAGCTGTTGTTATCTGCATACAGCGAGGGGAGGCTCATTTACATGCAAATGAAGCTAATAAGCTACTAAAGGGCATTAGTGCCCATTAGCAGCTTATGCAAAATGATCGCTCAAGCTGTCATGCAAGCTATCTTTTGAACAAATTTTGAGCGATCATCTTCGCATGTCATTCAGCTGAGAGCTGCCCCTGATTGGCTCAGCACAGGGACCAATCAGAGGCAGCACTCACTCACCCATTCATGAATTCATGAATGGGTGAGTGAGAGCTGCCTCTGATTGGTGAGGGCTGTGACCAATCAGAGACAGCTCATTCAGCAGGCGGGGATTTTAAATCCCCGGCTGCTGAATACTACTCACAGCAGTTCAGGAGAACTGCTGGCCGGCCGCGGCTGAACTCCGTCTGCCGGGACAAGGTCAGTTTATATTTTTTTTTACTTTTTACACAGTTTTGGATGCTTTTCAGGGAAGGGCTTATATTTTTAAGCCCTTCCCGAAAATTCATCCCGCGCTCGCCGGCAGCCCATTGCTTTCAATGGAGCCGGCTGTATTGCCAGCTCCATTGAATTCAATGGGCAAACATCATTCTTCTCTGCCACAGCTGTTACAGCTGTGGCAGAGGAGAATGATTTGTCTAGTATATGCTCTCAATGGGCTCGGCGCTGCTGCCGCCGGCCCCATTGAGCGCATATAGAGAAGAACATGAATCGCAGATCGCAGATAGGTGCGATCTGCGATTTCTGTTCTATAACTAATCGGACGAGCGCATAAAAAGCGCTCATGTGTCCGATACCATTGGAAAGCAATGGTTCTATAAAATCACCGGACGCATGCGCAAATCGCGCGAAAAAATGCCCGTCTGATCGAGGCCTAACATACGAGATTCCCGAGAGTGGAAACAAAACCATTGAAATCAATAGTTTTGTTTCGTCCCGTTATGTGGCCGTGATTTTTATGGATGCATAATGGGACTAAAGCACTCCCATTTGTTTAAGCCCTAAGAGTGACAACGTATTAAGTGGCTTGTGCCTCTTAATATATTAGTCACATCTGGTGGCTCCTTCAAGCACCAGATGGAAATCTATGCCAGCTCTAGGTTTCTTCTAGAATTTGTGCCAGTTTCTTGTGTACATTAGGAAGCAGTGGCTCTGATTGGTTCATCCAGCGCTACTCAGCCAATCAGTGCAGGACTCGATAAACCAATGCGAGGGCTGTGATTGGTTCATGCTGCTATATTTATGACCTTGACTTTTTCAGTCGGAATATTAAATGGTATTGCACAGAAATACTTCAAAGCTTCTGACTTTTTGTTCTTGGGATTAACAAGGCCTTAGAAGTCAGATCCCCATTGATCATAAGATAATGGTGTATCTAAGTGATCTTGTTAAAGCAACCCCCCCCAGTCCCGGAACAACCAAGATGGCAGCACCGCTTCTCTACCTGATGTACACTGTACATTTATAGTGCATCGGTAGTCTAAGACACTACATGCTTCCCTGATTGGCTAACACTGCTCACATGAGCATTGCTGCCCAAAAGCAGCAGTGTGTAACATCTTAGACTTACAGTGCACAGTGTACATCAAGTAGTCAGAGAATCGGTGAGACCATTTGGGTTTGTGTAGGACCAGACGGTAATTTTAAAATGAGAATATACCTGTCATTCACATTTGAACCCCAGACCAATATTTCAATCTGGGATTATAATTGAAGTTGAACCTGTGTGAGTTGCGAAAGACCACTGAACTAGTGTACAAAAAATAGATAACTTCAGAGCTTTACTGGTACAGAACTCAAATTTAGTTTGTGGCTAATAGGATATTTTGTGGACATGGACCATTACCTGAGGCCCATGTAACCAGTGCCCGAGTTTCGACAGAACTTTACTCACAAAATCCCATTTGCTAGGTCATGCTCGTGAACTGGATGCATCGTAGGTTCCAGAAAAATCTCTTGCTACAAAGTAACGGACACCTTGCATTAGGGGAATATGAGAGGCCGGCAAAGCAGTAACTTGTAATATCATGATTCACTCAGCTCTAGTTCAATCTTGCACAGGATAGCAAGGGATTTACGCCTCATTAAACCTGCTGGAATTCAACTTCCAACATAAAAGAATTCAGCAGTGCTAGTGAGTCTGAATGTAAAATACTAAGATTTTTAGATGCATAAATCTAAAAGGTTCACCTGCAAGACAATAACCGGGAATAACTCTGCCTATATTAGTTTATATGCCACCGATCTGAGTAAACGGGGTGATTGACTAATGCATCTTCAAATATATATGTTTAGTCCTTGGCAACCCTGCAGTATAGTTTGTGACTTGAAAGATGAATTTTTGGTGTTGAGCAGATACTGGTGCCATGCTCTATGTTTAGACGTAATGTACCAAGAATATATATTTATGATGTCTAGGTACATTTGGTTAGTTATCTGAGAGGGGCTTATTATTTTATGTGCATTTTAAAGGGCCACTGCAGCAAAAACACAATTTTCCATCCCTGACCCCTCACTTGATTGCATATCACACTCTGGAGGTCTCTTCTGTATATTGAAGTCATTTCCATGCAGTGCAGCCCTCTGTCTGATACTTATCAGGCACCATCTTGAGAGTGAGATTTTTTAATTTCACTTTCAATCAATCCCACGATTAGAGATGAGCGAGCACCAAAATGCTCGAGTGCTCGTTACTCGAGTCAAACTTTCAGTGATGCTCGAGAGTTCGTTTCGAGTAACGAACCATATTGAAGTCAATGGGCGACTCGAGCATTTTTGTATATGACTGGTGCTCCGCTAAGGTTTTCATTTGTGAAAATCTTAGCAAATCACCAAAGTCATGTAAAAAACACAGAAATGGATAGGGCAGGCGAGGAGCAACATGCAGGGCTGCATTTCGGGCTCCGAGGTCTCACTATTAAGCCACAATAGTGGCAAGAGTGAGACCCCCCCACTGTCAGCATAACGATCGTTCTCCTCTGACACAGCTGTAACAGCTGTGACAGAGAAGAACGATGTTAGCCCATTGAATTCAATGGAGCCGGCAATACAGCCAGCTCCATTGAAAGCAATGGGCTGCCAGCGAGCACGGGATGAATTTTCGGGAAGGGCTTAAAAATATCAGCCCTTACCTGAAAAAGAAAGATTTTAGTGTAAAAAAGAATAAAAATGCAGGCATTCTCTTCAATGGAGCCGCTGCTGCTGCTGGCGACTCCATTGAAGACAATGGTCCGCTGGCACACCTGAATTCTTTTTCAGGGAAGGGCTTTACATATAAGCCATTCCCTGGAAATGAATTAAAAGTGATTTAAAAAAACAAAAAAAATAGATACTCACCTCCCTTCAGCTGCTGGGCCACGTCTTCTCCTGCTGTCCCCTGCACTGTGGTGCTGAACTGCTGTCATTCAGCTGAGAGCTGTGCTGAGCCAATCAGAGGCAGCATTCACTCACCCATTCATGAATTCATGAATGGGTGTGAGTGAGATCTGCCTCTGATTGGTCAGGCTCTGACCAATCAGAGGCAGCTCATTCAGCAGGCGGGGATTTTAAATCCCCGGCTGCTGAATACTACTCACAGCAGTTCAGGAGAACTACCAGCTGGCCGCAGCTGAACTCCGTCTGCCTGGACCAGGTGAGTATATATATATTTTTTATTTTTACACATTTCTGGATGAATTGCAGGGAAGGGCTTATATATTTAAGCCCTTCCCGAAAATTCATTGTGCGATCGCCGGCAGCCCATTGCTTTCAATGGAGTCGGCTGTATTGCCGGCTCCATTGAATTCAATGGGCTAACATCGTTCTGCCGGGACAAGGTGAGTATATTTTTTACTTTTTACACATTTTAGGATGATTTTCAGGTAAGGGCTTATATTTTTAAGCTCTTCCTGAAAATTCATCCCACGCTAGCCGGCAGCCCATTGCTTTCAATGGAGCCGGCTGAATTCAATGGTCAGTGCTCGTTTAATCGAGACGAGCACCGCGTGGTGCTCGTCTCGAGTAACGAGCATCTCGAGCACCCTAATACTCGAACGAGCATCAAGCTCGGACGAGTATGCTCGCTCATCTCTATCCACGATGCATCAGCACAGCATTAGCTGAGACTGTACCATTTCTACATGCTGGGACAGCTTAATTATCATTACCTTCTATATTCACCTAAATAAGATGACAGCTATAAGTATACAGTCAGGAGGATGAGCTGTGATCATCTCTATTATAACTGTGTGACAGGAGCTGTGTGATCATTATGAATAACTGTGAATGGAGCGTCCGTGCCCTTCTCTAGGCAGTTTTTGTGGTAGGATTCATGCAACAGCCTCACACACATTGAGTAATTGACTAGAACATTCACGCATAAATGCAAGTAGTTCTGAGTTAGTCAGAACTGAGATCACATGACCATCTGAAAAAAAAGTTACAAACAGAGAGAAATAACTATGCAAAGTAATCCCAGCTCATTTACTTGGGTGATGGCTACATCATGAATGAAAAAAAAAAATCCCTGCAGTGGCCCTTTCAGATAGCTCATGGGTATTGCATACAATACTAGTGACCCAAGGAAACTTGCAATACAGCATGCTCACCATGGTATACAGCAGTTTAAGCCCATAAGTGGCCAATTGGAAGAGTTCTTAGTAAATGTCTAGCTAGCACAATAATGACCAGGCTGTCACTATGAAGTAGCAGAATGACCAATTCCCAAGGATTCTGTAATGATCTGTTTAATTTTTGGTAGCTTGGTGAATTGTATCCTTTGTAGTATATTTGTTATGTCCATGCAGGCCATGTGAACAGCGACCAACTCAAATGCAGCCCATTTAAGGAGAAGGCTGGGCAGAACACAGGAAGGGGTATGAACTTACCAACAGACACCAAAACATAAAGTCGGACATGCATACAAAGAGAACACCAGGCAGCCAAATACTTACCAATATACTACAACTCAAACAGACAGATAGAAATATCTAATACGCAAGTACAAGGTATTGTCCCCCAAAATAAGCTGAATACTGCGTCTCCTGCTGCAGGGATCTCCTAAAATCTCCTAAAATGAAAGTGTTTAATTCTCCTACAGCGCCATCACAGCGCAAATTAAGCATTGAATGGCACCCACTGAGTAATCAATGTGCTGTCCATTTAATGTACAGATCTGATGAGTTCTCCAAAACAAAGGGAGACCCTTTGTAGCTTATCTCCACTTTGAATAACTGTTGGACCCTCAAAAGACAATGTATGCCCTTCTGGTCCAGACACAATTTATTCTGGGACTGGTGGAGAGAGTAATATCACCTGTCATCCTCTATTTATTCTACTATGCTGAAAAGCCACTTTTTACCTGCGGTCCTTCTTTAGTCTCATAGGTGGTTGCAGTTGAAGCTCTTCCCTAACTACCTGATGCACACAGATTCACTATTGGTTTGAGCCAAAAAAGAACAGATTTTACACCTCTTGCTCTTATTTTCAAAGCAGTGTAGAAAAGGCAAGGGGGATTGAGTGGAGTAAATTTTTTAGAGACATTTATGACATGACTTTTTAAAAAGTCTCATAATTTGACACAATTTTAGTCCAGTAGCTGGATGGTGTACAAAGGGATCCCACATCTCTATATATTTAAAGAGCAACAATTTTATCAACATCATGCTACATTTCATAAAGGTATTGCATCTTCAACCCCTTAAGGAACAGGCCGTGTTGGTTGAAAAGGACCGGACACTTTATAGGGGTTTCCCCATGACATATAGGGCTATTTCTTTATATCTTTTTTTTACCAACTTTTTGTTCCATTTTTTAGTTTTATTAGGAGTAAAAATCTAAAAAAAGACTTTTTTTAAAATTTATAACTGTTTATTTTTAAAATTAGTATATTACGCTAAAATAGAGTACAGGAATAGGTTGCTCATTTTGCTTAGAACATTTTGATATATAGTTTTTATAGTCTCGGATTAGAGGGTGCATATGGCGACGGTTTAGGTTGGCTTCAGCAGTGCGTCATTTTATTTTTTATATAAATATTTTAATTTTATTCTCTAATTTTTTAGACTTATTTTTGTAACTATTTTTTTTTACCATTTGTATGTCCCCCATTATGTCATATAAGACCTCTGAGGATCATTCACATTGTCTTTTTATTTTGATTTCATTCTTTTCCCCTGTACCTGGGGCATCCATTGGAGCAGCATCCACAGAAGCCCCAGACACAAGAAAAAACATCCTCTAGTAATAACAGCAGAAACTAACATAGCTGATTTGGGTCTACTTGGACCCTGCAGCTTCGCTGTTGTAGGGAGCACCTGGCAGTTACGTTAACTCTAGGTTGAATAGTGTAAGTAACACTTCCGCTTCTTCCTTTCACTGCTGGCCACACTAGCCATTGAGCGCTATCTAACCTGCAAGAGACAAGGCAGTTAAAAACTCCTTTTACCTTCTCCTCCGGGTCCTCAGCTGTGACTTAGAGCTGATAACCTGACCTGCTCCTGCTGGATTACAGGAGCTGTAACCCCATGCCATATTTTTACTATCAGAACGGGATTAAAGCCCAGGACCAAGCACTGTAAATTTATGGTGCTTGGTCCTTAATAGGTTAAACTGAAGAAGAAGAAAAAAGCTGCAAGAAAATTGGCATAAAGAATTTTCCTCTGATAATAAATACTCCCTTACATTCCCTAATTGGCCAGTGAGTTCTCACGTGAGCCAATCTAAAAACAGCGTGAAGAGTCTCAGACCACCAATGCCCAGTGTATGTCGGAAGTGAGAGGAGCACTGCAGTCATCTTGGAAGACCAAAGAAGGACCCAGGAACCAACAGATCTACAACACATCGACACAAATGCAGGATGGCAGGTAATATTACTTCCTGAGACCGGAGGGTCGCTGTAACTCAGTAATCTAGTGAGGTATTTGAGATTCGGTTGTCTAAAGTAGGTTTGATTTCCTACATTAAATTTCTTGGTTCATGGAAGAAGACTTCGCCATGCATGAGATATGCGGTATAATTTGTACTACAAGTTATTGTGACCATGACATAAAACTCTGTATTTCCCTGTTGTCTACTTCTCAATCTGCCTTTTTAGCTGATAATATGGAAGAGTGGAATGAATTTTTATAAAAATAAAGAATGTTGTTAGGCGTTTCATCTCCATTCCGAAAACATTTTTCTCCTCTCTGATCCCTTTGCTTTGAGGGATTCAGCCCTTTCTCCGTAATGTAAGTACTCCCACAGGACAAACAATGACAGTAAATTGCAATCAGAATTGAACTGCATGGGAGAGGTAAACAGTCTCAAACTGTACCATAAATTGTAGTTTGCCGATGATTCTGTGTTTTACTGTGAAGCTGAAATGACGGCAATCACTGGAGCACAAAGCGCGAGAACATGAATACACTTGGAAATAATATCGTTCCTTCTATCACTTTACAAGGCATTCACAGGGGAAAAACACCACAATTTATGACAACAAGAGGGAAAGCAATAAGCTAAACAATGCCACCAATGAATCTGCATTTCTCCTCTTCATGCCATGAATATAAAAGATGCAATCATATCCACAAGCAAATATAATTTGATTCAAAAAAACTTCATATGCTCTCTGGTTTGTTCTCACATTAATATACATAGTGGAGAGTAACGAGGAGGCCGCATGCTAACTGCCTGCGCTTTAGAACCTTCAATTTTACACATGAAGAGCTGGATAAATAATTAGTCTCAAGATGGGATAAAACAGAAGAGTACTTTTGTAATGAAAAGGACAAAATGATTCTTTTTTTTCAGCTTTTTTTAATAAATCATTTTCACAGGTCGACCCATACTGGCATGTTAGAAAGAATTGGTCTGTAATAGAATTTGTGTCTTTTCTAAACTTTCTTGCTTAAGGCCTCCTTCACATGGGCGACAAAGTCACATGATTTTGTCGCGTTGCTACAGTGCTACAAAACGCATGTATGGGAAGCCCATGCTTTCCTATGGGTTACTTTACACATGCGATGTTTTGTAGCATGCGACATCCCAACACAAAAACCATGCAGGTCCGGCGATATGCCCGTGACACACGAGGTTTTGTAGCCCATGTTTCCCTATGGAGCCTTCCTCTCTGTTGCATCGCATCACGTTTACTTCAGCTTCCAAATGTTCTTGTCTAAAGATCTTGTCTAGTTAAGCTGGGAAACTCTTGCATCTCTGACCTGTGCAAACATTCAGTTCACTATGGAGGCATACCTGAAAACTTCATTCACCAGGCCTTGTTGGTCAAGCACCAAGTCAGGATACCTATGTTTCACCTGAAGAAGCCTATCTTCGTCACTTCTGTAGATAGACGACTATACTGGGCAAATCTCTTATTGCGGCACACCCATTGTCTATGCTGTATTGCTGCAGTCATGAAACCAAACGTTCCGCAGAGCTTCCTGACCTATCTCCTCAATACGCATCATATGTTGATGTACTTAGTAAAAAGGAGGCTAAGACATTAGCACTACACAGGCTGCATGACTGCTCTATTGACCTTCTGCCAGGTGCTTCACCCCAGGAGTTGCCAAAGACTCAAGCCATTGTCTTTGCTAGAGACTCAATCCATATCTGAATATATCAAAGAAAATCTTGAACGATGATTTATATGGAAGTCTCACCAGCCAGGGCTGCGTTTTTCTTTCAAAAGGAGAAAGATGGTTCTCTGTGGCCATTCAATGATTACAGAGGTCTCAATGCATTCACAGTAAAAAATAAATACCTGTTATCTTCATTTCTAAGTTGTTTGACAAAATTCAGGGAGCTACCATCTTCACCAAACGTGATCTCCGCAGTGCCTGCAATCTCAGGAAAATACAAGAGGTACAAGATGAGTGTGCATTTAGTAGGACAGATGGACATTATGAGTTACTTGTTATGCCTTTAGGTCTGTGTAACGCCCCTGGCATGTTTCAAGAATTTGTGAATGATGTGTTCCAAGATCTCCTGTATTTCTCAGTCATTGTCTACCTTGATGACATATTGATTTTATTGACTGACATTCCCTCGTGCTGGAAACATGTAAAGACTGTCTTACAGTGTCTATGGCAAAACTGTCTATATGCTAAGCTTGAAAAATGATTGCTTGAACAAACCAGCCTGCCATTCCTGGAATACATCATCTCAGACCAGGAGGAGTTGTCTGCTGTCCTTTATAGGCTGGGGCCTCTACATTTAGAAGACCATACAGTGTTTTTTAGAGTTTGCTTATTATTACCAGCAGTTCATAACAATTTTTTCCTTCTACTGATTCGTTGTCTGCCATGACTCGTTAGGGAACCAACCCCAAGAATTGGGCTCCTGAGGCTGAAGAAGGCTTTACTAAACTCAAACAGATGTTTGTCAGTGCTCCTATTCTTCACCACCCAAACACCTCGAAACCTTTTTATCTGGAAGTCTATGCTTCTTTACTTGTGGTAGGAGCCCTCTTATAGCAAAAGAACTCCAAGGGAAAAAACATTGCCTGTGTTTTTTTTATCCAGGTTGTTTATGTCTCCTGATTAAAATTATCTCATCGGTGATCATGAGTTACTAGTTATAAAATTTGCCTTGGAAGAATGAAGACCTCTCTTGGAGGGATCTGCTCATCCTTTCCAGATTTACACTGACCATAAGAACTAAACTTATATTCAATGCAGTCAACTCCTCTAGCCTCTTCAAGCTCACAGGTCACTGTTTTGTCATGGATTTCCTTTTTCGTCCAACGACTTGGTTAATTGGAATGTTCACACCCTTCCAGATTGAAAGACTGGAGGTTGGGAGACAGTGCGTACCGTCTGAAGTAATCACATTGACAGCAGTTCAGTATCTGAAAACTTCCTGTTTATTGGTGGGCCTGTAGCCTCTTTTATAAAGTTTAACATATCTGCCCTTTTGGGGCAGGCCAAAGGTTACATAGATGCAACGTATTGTCTGATTATTGGATAAGCGTCTTCCTTCATCCGGTCGTCTGTTATTGCCGTCACGTGGTAGCAGTCTGGAGAGGGCAGGGAGAGACGAATGGGCTGTCTCATACCCCACGTGTAGACCGGCCGATATGATTCGAGTTTACATCATGAATTAGTAATTGCCTAAATCTCCCATCTTATTTGCATACGTTTCCAGTAAAATTGCTTGGGTTATTATTGCGGTATCTAAAAGCGGTACTTGCTCCAAGTTGCGGTTATCTATGTCTGATTTTTACTTCTTCTAAAGTTACAAAACAGATGGAAAAATATAGCGTGTTTATGTTAAATATTATCTTGTCAGCAGAGTTTAGAGAATAGAAGTTTCATTAAAGGAAGTAGAAATATTGCATACATGTAAGAATATATATCTATATTTGTATCAGAACAGAAGGCAAAAATGGAAAAGTACTGTCATTTATTATACAGAATGTTAAACGTATAAAAACAGGTTCACTATCCACTACAAAGGTCCAAAATCCAAAATATAGATATATTGGGTTTCCATTACAAACCCCCCTTGAAACTATCTGTTTCACTAAACTCACTACACTACGTGTCCCTACTCTGTCCCACCCTAATCCCCCACCATTGACCCTAGACCTGCATTGTGTTGTAGACTGGGGCTATCACTGCCATGGGGGTATAGGATGGTTCGACATCATCATATTCTGGATCCATGATGACGACATTTGCACTGACAGTGGGCTTTTTGTTGGACATCATAGTGAAACAGGTGGACCAGGTAGTCATTAGGGTCGGAATACACTGTATGCAACAACAAACAGAAATTAGGACAATTATAATGGCAACAAATATAGTTAGTACCTTTTTTATCAGCGTAAGCCCAACCCAGGACCCTGCCAACCAATCGAACCACCCTTGATCCGTTCCTTGTTTGATACAGGTTGCTAGATCTTTCAGGCGGTTGATTTGTTGGTGGATCGATGCAGAGTTGTCGGAGAGATTAAAACAACACATCCCTTCAAACTCTTCGCACCCGTGGTTCAAGGTCATGAGGAGATAATCAATGGTAGCTCTGTTCTGTAGGGTTGCTCTCCGTATGTTTTGTAAATCTGAGAGTAGTAGGTCCAGTGCCTGGGACGTGGCATTTAGACCTTTTACCATGTCGCAGGCTAAGCCATTAATCACTCTTGCGTTATGCTGGGCTAATGCGGGGGTACCTAGAATACTGAAAGCTAGTGCAGTGTGTTCTGAAAAACTCAGTAGAGTAGGTGGTCCTTCACAGCTATTGGCTAGGCCGTGAATGTCCCTCTGATACCTAAGTGTGGGTGCCTGGGGGTCAGGTTTTTGGTACATAAGGATACTCAGTCGGGACAATGCACACGGCCCTCCAGAAATATTAGCGGGGATATATGTGTACGTCAAATTGCCACAAGACAGGACCCATCCTACTGGTAGTTTGACATGTCTGAAATGGCTGGGACTTCGAACTACCTTCTCACAGGACATGGTAGTCACTACCTTTTGACATTGTTCTTCCGTACGGGAGCAAAGTATTTGGGAATTACTAGTGACCACTTGTTCCTTCTCACATTTCCCAATGTACTGTGGATTACATGTGAAATTGTAACATACCTCAGCCTGTGAGACATTTCTGACCTGGAACTCAGTCATATTGGACCAATCAGTGTGTTCTACAGCTTTACAGTGGGGACAATATTCATATATGTTAATGAAGGTGTTCTCTTGTATAACATTGTCTTCCCCTACATCATTATCATGTACAATTGTATAAATTGATCTCAGCACTTTTACTGGAGTGGGAATGGCCAGTAGGCAAGTCTGTAGAATGTCTTCCCCACTCCTTAGGTTAGGCATACACATATTAGTTACATTGAGTACATCTTTGGCTAAATACTCCCACATATTGAGATGCCCTTTCTCCGCCCATTTAGCCTGCTGTTTCTGGTTCTTTACCGAGGTACCCTTCTCGTCCCACATTACCAGAACCCCACATAGGAGAATTATTAAGATGACTTGACCTAAATATTTCATGATGATTCGTCCTTCCGGGATGAAGCTCTCTTGCAGTGACTGGCGTGAATCCAGGTCGGCTTCCCTTCTAACTTCACTGAGGTGGCGGTAGTCAACAACACCTAGAATGGACAGTCGAATCTGGGCTCAAGAGGGTTCTTCCTCAGGAACTTCTTTACGTACACCCAATCCCCGGGTTGCATGGAATGGGCGCCTGTGTCTTGGTCTGGGTCTGGAATGGAAGAGAACACTCGTGCATGGACTTTAGTTATTCCTTGGCAAGTGATATAACATACTTAGTCAGAACATCTGAATGCAACTGTAACTACTGAGGAAAATAACACCCTAGTCTGGGGACGGTCCCAAAAAGAATCTCATAAGGTGATTTATGCTTTCCCCTTGGCGTGTACCTCACGCTATACAGTGCTATGGGAAGGATTTCTGGCCAGGGCATACCAGTTTCTCGTGACATCTTAAGTATTTTTGCTTTCAAGGTACCGTTTAGTCTTTCCACCTTACCACTACTCTGGGGGTGATAGGGCGTGTGAAACAGAAGACTGCTGCCTAACGCCTGCCATATCTCCTTGGTGACATTGGCGGTAAACGCTGGGCCTTGATCACTTTTTTATGACTTCTGGTATTCCGAAACGGCAAACCAACTCGGTCATGAGTTTCTTGGCGGTAGTTTTGGCAGTCATGTTGGCACTCGGATAACCTTCTGCCCACCCAGAGAAGAGATCCATCACTATTAGGGCGTATTCGAAATGTCCTGATTTTGGCATTTGGATGTGGTCGATCTGAATACGTTGGAATGGATACAGTGGCTTGGCCAGGTGTTTTCCAGGTGTCTCCTCCATCTTTCCTGGATTACATTGGGCGCAAATGGTGCAGGATTTGCAGTACTTGTCCACCAACGTTGAGATGCCAGGCGCCAGGTAATATTTCTGGATCAACGAGTTCATGAGCATTTTGGACAAATGGGTTGGGCCATGTGCCCACTGTACCACTGCTGGGTAAAAGCTTCTAGGCAAACATGGGCGGCCTGTCAGTGTGAACAGTCCTTGTTCGTCCTTTTTTGCTCCCTTCTTTTTCCATTCTTCTTTTTCTACCTTGCTTGCTCTCTTCTGTGCTTCTGAAAGGTAGTCTGGTTGTAACTTCTCATCCACACTGACCATCATGGACGGGTCTGGTTTCTCTGTTGATTCCACTCCTACCGGTCGCGCTTCCACCTGAATTCCAATTCTTCCAAACTCCCCCCTTGCAGCTCTTTTTGCTGCCTGGTCCGCTGTGTGATTACCAACGGCTTCTTCAGTGTTCTTCTTGCTGTGAGCTTTCACCTTCAGTACAGCCACCTTCCGTGGCAGTTGGAGGGCGTCCAGCAGGTGCCTGATGGCTTGATGATGCTTGACTGGGGTGCCTGCAGCTGTGAGGAATCCTCTAACTTTCCAGATCATCCCGAAGTCGTGTGCCACTCCATGAGCGTACCGTGAATCTGTGTAGATGTTGGCTGTACGATCCTAGGCCACCTCACACGCCCGTGTGAGGGCCTGTAGTTCGGCTTCCTGTGCTGATACGGTGGGAGGGAGTTGTTGTGCTTGGATTATCTTTGTGATGGTGGTAACTGCGTAACCAGTATGGTATCGACCCATCTCATCGGAAAATCTGGAGCCGTCCACGAACAGTGTGTAGTCTACGGATTCCAGTGGTTTGTCATAGACTGATGGTAGATGAGAGATTTCCTGTTGCATCATCTTGACACAGTCATGCGAAGGACGTGGAATGTCGTAGTAGGAGACGGAACCATTTGGCTTCTCTCCAGCATCTTCCCCCTCTTCATCCCCCTGAAGAATCGGTTCTTCCTTAGGTTCAATTTCCTCCTGCATTTCTTTCCTGCTGAAAAGAACACCAAAGCTGAAGCTCTGTCTAGGTCATCTGATGCATCAGACAACAACCTTGAACTATAGTTAGGCTTCTGAATATGTACATGTTCACACCTTAAGATACCATGTCTCCACCCAGTGCAGCGTCAGCAGCCACCCCACCAGAATTATCACTTGAGGACCCCATGGTGAAGACCATATCCTGCTTGGAGGGTGAAAGGGTAAAAACCACGGTTCTCCAAGTGCTGCCTCCTTGGATAGCCTTTAGTCATACTGGTGTGTAGGAAGGTGGATCCACATCCATCTAACAGAAGTTGTCTATAACATAGGAGGGGAGGGTCTGGGAATATGATTTTCTGGCAGTCATCCTTGTGTAGGTTGTGATGGAGTTTCCTTGT
This sequence comes from Eleutherodactylus coqui, assembly GCF_035609145.1. Classification (NCBI taxonomy): domain Eukaryota; kingdom Metazoa; phylum Chordata; class Amphibia; order Anura; family Eleutherodactylidae; genus Eleutherodactylus; species Eleutherodactylus coqui. The sequence goes on from NC_089839.1 coordinate 170,671,593, forward strand.
AGTTTTCATAAGTACCTCTGTGGATTGTAGGTCACTATTATAGGTAAATAATTGTTTTTTTTCTTTATCTCTGTATTGCAGTAGTTGACCTCTGGGTATCCTGGTATCCTAATTTACTATCAATTAGGCATTTTTAATTGGGTGGTGTAGGAAATGAATTTAATTGCCACCGTCTGCAGCCTGTAGGAAATCCGTTCTAAAATGTAACTATAATGTGTGGATAAAATACAAGAGGAGGGAGGATGAAATGGAGCTTCAGTTGAGTGGCAAAGCTTAATCCTACCCAGCTTTTTCCCATTGGCCTCACAGGAACGGACTTTATGGTGTTGGGCTACCCTCCATCAACCGCAGCTCTGGTCCCTTCTTCTTAGGTCTCATCAACCTGTCCTAGTTACATTCTAGATGAGTTTCTTATAGGCAATAGACGTTAGCCATTTAATCCATTTCCTAGTTTACCCCTTTAAGATAAAAGGATTGTCCAGTGAATATTTCTTTCTAAATGCAGGGAATGTTTTAAAATAGCAAACCTAAACTCACCCTTTTAATGTCCTTGCCACTCTGGTCCCCAAGGACAGCACACTGAGGCCTTAGTCAGACGGGCGTTTTTTTGCGCAATTTGCGGATCGCATGACGGATGCGCATGCGCAAATCGAGTGACCAGGGGCGAAAAATCGCGGGAAAAATCTGCACCTAGCCGCGTTAATCGTCGCAGCAAAACGCCCGTCTGACCGGAGTAAAATCGCCATGCGCATCAAAATGCGCATGAAACTTAGACTGGCCGGCGAAAAAAACGCAGCTAGCTGCAGTAAATGATTTTGGTGCGCACATAAAACGCCAAACGCAGATAGGCGCGATCTGCGAATCGTCGTGTCCTATAATTTATCGCATATCCGCATAAAAAGCGGACATGTGACCGATACCATAGCGAACCATTGGTTCTATATATGCGCGAATCGCATGCGATCCGCAAATCGCGCAAAAAAACGCCCGTCTGACTAAGGCCTGACTCATTATAGTCATGGGGCAATACAGACATGCAATTTTTACCTGGAGTGTAAAAAGATCACAGCATGTCCTATTCTAGTCCAACTTCATGGATGACATTCACCCATTCAAGTCAATGGGTGCACAAAAAGACTGGAGAACACTCAGAGAACATCCATGTGCACTCCGTTCTTCACTGAGCATCGTTAAGTAATTCTACAGCAAAAACAAAATAAGGTCTCTTTCAGTTTTTGCGGTCAACACTAGTTCACATATGCAGAGGAATCATCCCGCCCTGATTTATATGTCCATTAAGTCAAAGGAGGTGCTGGTATGCGCATTTACTCACCGCCCATATAGACCTCTTTTGTACGCAAATAAGCACAACATAGAGTAGGACCTATTTTTGCGCCCGCTAGAACTACGCACGCAAAAAAAAGAAATGAGAACGAACCCATTGAAATCAATGCCTTGGATTTTTTGTGACTCCCTAGTCTGAGAATTTAAAGAGGTTGAGTCAGGAAAAAAAGTTAATCCTTAGGGCTCCTTCACATGGGTGATTTAGCGCACGTTTTCCTGCACGCAAAATCACTTGCGCAAACCACATTCAAAAGAACCCATTGCTTTCAATGCGTTCCCTCACATGAAGCGTTTTTGCACCTACATTTCCATTGGGCGAAAACATACGCAACATGCTCTATTTTTGTGTGCATTTGCACACCCGAGGTTCAATAAGAGTCTACGGGGGTGTGCAATAAATGGCACAATTTCATGTGGAATATCGATTACACCTGGGACTAAGTAGGCTGCCTCGCCTATTCAAACATGGCGTGGGTGTGTCCTGCGCCAATGTGAACATCCCCAGCAGCGGAAAAAAGTACAGTAAAGATCATAAATCTGCTAGCGAGAGGACGTGACAGCGCTACATTCATAGCATAATTACATCACGAGTAATTAAAATGTCCCACTCGTCTGCAGGAGCCTTTATCCACAGGATGCACAGTCATTTTTAGGTTTCTGGAGGTCCAAAAGCTGGGATCATGACCAATTACAAAAAAAGGAATCCCGAAGCTCTCCATATGAATGCAGTAGGCGCTGATCACGCGCACCGCCACTCTATTCATTTCAATTAGACTACCAGAAATAGCTAAGCGCTTGAACTTCGCTATTTCCGACAGCCCCATTGAAATGGATAGGGCCGAGGTGCACATGAACAACCGATACTCCATACCATGTAGGTACTTTTGGGACCTCCATTATCGGACTTGGTGACAATCAGTGTCCCACTCATGAAATCCTCGCACAATCCTTTTAATGTCCTAAACCGGTAGGGTCATAAACAATCAGTAGGGGTGCGTTCACACATATCTGATTTGGTACAGATTTTGGTTAGATCTGCAACAAATCGCTTACGTATGAACACACCCTAAAGGTAGTCCAGGCTTCCACCAAGAGAGATCAGATTAGTGAATCACTCCACCACTTGTCTCCATCACAATGCCACATATACCCCAGCTTAGGAAAAATGAAGAATAATCCATTAATTAAGTCACCCAATTAAGCATCCTCATTAAAAGCGAATAACTCATTGCATAGGATTGATTTTGGATTTATTTTGTCGCATTACGGCAAACATCTTTTGCCTTCATCATGTTCCTCACTATCAGCCATTAGAAGCATCTGTAGCAATTATGTCTGGGATTTCAGCTTGTACAGTAATTCTTCACAACTTTCATGTATCACCCGATTGCACATCTAGTTTTCCTTTTATCTTGTTTGGGCTTCAGGTTGCTATGGTGACTGGCGACAATTATTAAACGTGAGGCTTTTTTGCCAGCTAAATTGCCCCTAACTATTTAGTATCTTTATTAAATGTTCCTTTTCATAAAAAATAGTCAAAAAGTGCACTCAATTAAGAGTTCGGATAGAAAAAAAGCAGGACGCTTGCTTTTTAATGAAATGTTTTTGAAACATTTAAACTTTATTGACACAAAGGAAAATTTAAAATGTTGTAATTAAACAGCATAGGGTGACCAAGAATTCTGTTACAGGAGCTGTTATATAACTCAGATACTATCAGTCTATCAGGGCTTATTTTAGTATAAAGAAAGAATCACATAACTTTTGATCATTGCTATGTATATCATGTGCCCTACTGGGCGATTTAATAATACTGACACACAGTACAAACCAGACTGCGTAAATACCTTGATACATTTCCATACCATTTTCGCTATTGACGCACCAATGTACTTTCAGGTCATGTAGTGTTCATGTAATCCCATGGACAGCATGCGGCCTGTTCTAGTCTGTGGGGCTATGCACATGGACGTTATTTCACTTGGATCCATGGTCCCTAAGAAATATCTCATGGCTTGTTCTATACCTGTCTGTTTCATAGAAAACGCCAATGCAGGTGAATGTTCTATACTAGAGATGAGCGAGCATACTCGATAAGGCAAACTACTCGAGCGAGTAGTACCTTATTCGAGTACCTGCCCGCTCGCCTCTAAAGATTCGGCTGCCGACGCGGGTGACAGGTGAGTTGCTGCGGGGAGCATGGGGGAGCGGGGGGGGAGAGAGGGATCTCCCCTCTGTTCCTCCCCGCTCTCCCCTGCCGCTCCCCGCCCCCTGCCGGCACCCGAATCTTTAGAGACGAGCGGGCAGGTATTCAAATAAGACACTACTCGCTCGAGTAGTTTGCCTTATCGAGTATGCTCGCTCATCTCTATTCTATACCCATGTATACCGGACAGCACACAGACTACTGTCCATGTGCTGTCTGATGTGAGGTGTGTCTCAGGACTCCTTAAGGGCTTAAACGCATGGGCATGTTCTTGTCCCATTTTGCGGCCGTGAAAATCATGGATGCAAAATGGGACGGAATGATACCATTGATTTCACTGTTTGGATTCTTGTGCGTTAACACTATACGCGAGAAAGATAGGGCAGGACCTATCTTCTCGCTGTTTTTTTTTTAAAATAGCGCAGGGTTTGAAATTAAAAAAAAAAAAACAAGAAAGGGGATAACTGGATTTTTGAATAACCCTATAAGCTGAGTGTAGGGGGAGGTAAATGCCTCTATCATTTTTACCAAGGTTTTATGACTATTATTTGTCAAACAATTTTGAAGAGGGTCAGTTTGTCCTGCCTTCTAGGGAAGCCTATGAACCTTGGTTGGGTAATTAAGCCAATAGATCGACTCTGAGAAGTCTACAGGATTCTGATTGTCAATCTTGTCCAATTTGTTCTTTCAAAAAGGTTGACAGTTTTTTTTTTATTCCCCTAACATGCCTTCCCATCTGACCGAGTGCCCACCCCTACCGTAAAAATGATGCATTTTACTACTGTTTTCTTACAGGAAACCCCTGACCAAGTTCTAAAGAGTCCAAGGGATCTAGGTGAATCTGGTCAGGGAACCGTGTTCTACAATACATCAATTTTATTATTATTTCTAAGCCAAGTATCCCATAACTCAAATATAGTACATCAAAGTGCTCCCAAACCTTAGATCAAACACTTTGCCGCACTTCAAAAACATAACATGAAGCTACAATTTTTGTAATTTTTTTTTTGCTTGTAAAGAAAACACCATGGATGAATTTCTCATTAGGGGAGTTTTTGATGGCAGTTTTCTGGCAGCTTTTGTTCCTTGTTCCTTGACAACAAATGTCCACAATGTTGTATCATGTAATTTGTCACATCTTTAAATATACCTATAGATGTGGAGTCACTTTGTACACCAGCTAGCTACTGCAGTGAGATTGGAGGAAAATTTGAGATTTTCTAAAAATTTGCATGTTAAAAAAACCTCAGTCCACTCAGTCCTCACCACCTCCTCTAGACACTTTTTAAGAGATGTAACATCAGGGGTTTTTTTTGTCCAAATAAATACTAAATTTGTCAAAATTGATTTGCACCAAAAAAAAGGATACAATTTACGCCAGAATTCTAGCACAGCACCGGTAATAAATGTGCCGCCATGTGTGGAACAACCATGCGTTTTTCGCTGTATTGTTGTATAAAGTGTTGTTCTCATGCATTTTTTTTTTACTAATGTTTTTAATTTCCTCTGGAGAAATCTGTTATGAAAAAAAACACTAGAAAAAACACAGGGCACTAACTAAAAATTAAAAAGCCTTTAAGATGCCATGAAGAAAAGCACAGTGTGGCAGATTTACTGATGGCATTGAATATTTAGAAAGTAGAAACTTAGATGAGGCAATTTAAACATGTGCAAAATTCATTACATGGCACACACCATGTGAAAATTGTGTATATCTTGCTATAAGGCACACACTTTAATCTTCCTTATTCAAGCTCAAAGCTGGCATAATTCACACCATTATTTTGCACCAAAAAACTGGCACATTCTTAATACATGAGAGGCAATGTCAACAAAGCCATGCCCCCTTTCCCAGGGAAACAATGTCTAAAATAGCACATAAAATGTCTATAATATAATTATCTATAAACCGATCATAAATGTGGCATATGGCACTTTGAGACAGAATTCTGGTACTTGAACCTTAACCTCTTCTCGTCCCATGATGTACATGTATGTTATGGAAGGGAACGGGTTCACATGAAATGCTGTACATATACATCATATGGATGGCATGTACTCAGGAGATGAGCCCATGCTATTCGCAGCAGGAGACAGCTGTGATTGACAGCTAGGGTCCTGCTACAACGCCGGGGATCACAGAGAGCACCAATCAATCCCCACTGTTAACCCCTTACATGTTGCAATCAATGTTGATCGCAGCATGAACAAGGTTGACAGTGGGAGAGAGGTCCGTCCCTCTGTGACCTCATTAGCCCTCTGACAGGCAATCGTGAAGAGGCAATGCATTACTATGTCAACTGTACACCAGTCAATGGCCTCCGGGTCTGCCATGGCTTCTAATGTGAAAGAATAGAGATAATACACTGATAATTTTTCTGAGAAGTGCTGTGTGCAAAACCACTCTAAACTGATGCAAATATTCCCTAGAGACATGGCATGTATCCACTGGGGTACATGGCCCTCGGGTCCAATACCAAAAGTATAGAAAATCATCTCAATGGATTGACTGATTGAATTTTGTCCAATTTGCTTTTTAAAATTGTCAAATTGTTGATATATTTTGTCTTGCAATCCTTTCGAATGTGGCTTAAACAGGTTGTCCAGTTGTAAACTATCAATAGCCTATCCTAAGGATAGCCCATTAGTAGTAGATTGGCGAGGGTCTGCCACCCAGGACCCCTGTTGATCAGCATTTTACTGGCCCCGTGTATTTGTGCACTGAGCTGATTTCTGTCGGAAGCAGACATCTCTGTTTCCACTGCAGTGGCCAGGCTTGGTATTACAGATAAAATTCTAATTCATATCAATGGGAACTTGGCCTGTAGTACCAAGCCTGGCCACTTCAGTGAAAATAGAGCTCTCTATTTCCTGCAGAAATGAGCTCAGTGCGTGCGTACACTGGCCCAGCAAACAGCTGATGTGCAGCCCCACCAATCTACTACTGATGGCCTATCCAGAAGATAGACCATTCATATTTTAAAATTGGACAACCCCTTTAAGTGCAATATATCTCCAAGCAATCGGATTTCTTAGGAAAAATAAAACATAGTTTCTACATCATATAACAAATACGCTATTTTTACCAGTTTCAGTGTGATGCCGCAGTACGCCAAGAACAGACGGAATGTACAAAGCGTCAAGTGATTTAAATAAAAGCTGAAACTGGTTCAGATAAATGAACATTCCAAGATCTATCAGCGGGAAAATCTCTTCCGGCTCCTGATAAATGGAGCATACCCCAGATACCTGTATTTCAGCTGCCAGTAAAGAATAAATAACTTCAGGGTATAAATTCATAAGTAAAGCAAACAGCCGCATGTCTTATTATGAAATAGTTAGATGTTAGACACGATTAATGGATTTTGCAAATGTCTAAAAGTGCATAACTTTCCAGTTATTACATGTTTTATCATTGAAGGACAATACATATTTTGTATGCTGTCATAAGATCACTTCTGTACTTTCTCATACTTTTTTTTTTTTACTTCTCTACCCTTGAAAGGTAAATCTAAAGTGAAAATATAATCCTGGCTTTTAGTTCTGCTTTTTCCTTCCAAAATTCCTGCACTTATTGCCCTCTCTTAGGCCTCATGTCCACAGGGAAAATCAGGCCCGCTACGGATTGTCCATGGAGAATCCGCAGCGGGTCCCTCCTGCCCCACGGACATGAGGGCTGAAAATAAGAATAAACTCACCTGCTGCGGGCTGTGCGTGTCTTCCCTTCTTCGCGGCCGGATCTTCTTTCGGCCCGGCGGATGTGCTCGGCACGCCGACTGCGTGCTGCGCGCATGCGCTGGGCACATCCGCCGGGCCGAAGAAAGAAGTTTCCGGCCGCGAAGGAAGGAAGATCTGCATCACCCGGAGCAGGTGAGTTTAATTCAGGCGCGGGTCTCCTGCGGATCCGGGCGGCTTATATAGGCTTCAATAGAAGCCTGCGGGAGCCGTCCCCACGGGAGACCCGCACCTAAATGGAGCATGTCCGGATTTTTTCCTGCACGCGGGACCTGCGCCTGCAGGGGAAAATGACATCCGCAGGTATTTAACTACCTGCGGGTGTCTAATGCATCCCAATGGGACGCGGAATCCGCGTGCAGGAAAAACGCTGCGGATTTTAAATCTTAAAGGGGTTGTCCCGCGAAAGCAAGTGGGGGTATACACTTCTGTATGGCCATATTAATGCACTTTGTAATGTACATTGTGCATTAATTATGAGCCATACAGAAGTTATTCACTTACCTGTTCCGTTGCTGGCGTCCTCGTCTCCATGGTGCCGTCTAATTTTCAGCGTCTAATCGCCGGATTAGACACGCTTGCGCAGTCCGGTCTTCTTCTTTTCTGAATGGGGCCGCTCGTGCCGGAGAGCGGCTTCTCGTAGCTCCGCCCCGTCACGTGCCAATTCCAGCCAATCACGAGGCTGGAATCGGCAATGGACCGCACAGAAGCCCTGCGGTGCACCGAGGGTGAAGATCCCGGCGGCCATCTTCACCAGGTAAGTAAAAAGTCACCGGAGCGCGGGGATTCAGGTAAGCACTATCCGGTTTTCTTTTTTAACCCCTGCATCGGGTTTGTCTCGCGCCGAACGGTGGGGCTATGGAAAAAAAAAAAAAACCGTTTCGGCGCGGGACAACCCCTTTAATTTGCCCGTGGACATGAGGCCTAATTATTTTTATAGCATTTTCATACCGTAGAGTTTTGCGCATATCCGCATGTTCGCGTACCTTCCATAGACCTTTATGGTGCTCTTTGGTGTGCAAATCCGCACAACATAGGGCAGGTCAAATTTTTTTTCTTGTGGGCACAAAAAAAAGGGAAAATGAACCCATTAAAATGAATAGGTTCTATTCTCAGTGATTTGCGAGCAGAATCTCCCACGTGTAAAATTGCGCAAAAACATGTTTATCTGATTCTACCCTCGATGGGTGGCATCCTGCACATCGGACAGCAGACGGACAGGATGCCCATGTACTGTCTGATCTAAGTTGCACCTGAAGATCATATGTATGTACTCTAAACAATAAAAAAAAACACAATAGGTATCGCCATGTCCAAAAAAGATTGAAGTTTTTAGGAATAGCATTATTTATCTCACATGGTGAACACTGAAAAAATAACATAAAGCCAAAATTGCATTCACTGTGCAAATTTTGCAGTCATTACGCCCATGTGAAGGTGGCCTTATGTCAACTTTAATTTTAGCGCTTGTGTTTAATTAACGTAGAACCTACAATAAAGGGAACTCACAGCTATACTTACCATTTGAGCATTACTAAAATGCGGCCTGATCTTGGCGGGTTGTAGTGTCACTTACAGCGACATTACAATAGAGTCCCTCGCACTGACAGCGTCTGATAGATAGCAGCTGATATCTAGCAATTGCAGCCTGGAGATCATCAGTCAAGCATATCAGATCAGTGGCTTTTACAATTTATTTCCATGCTCACATGACAATGTGATGTTCAGGTTAAATATCAGCGCATCCGGGATGTAGAGCCTTCATAGCAATGCAAATTGGCAGCACACAGCTCATTGAATTCTAGCACTTTCTGGCTGGGTTGAGGCGGCTATAGATGGAAGACCTGCAAATGAGAGTCGTTGGAGTGTCGGTTCCAGGCAAAGCAAACACTTCTTAGCTCCTGCAACAACAGGTAACTTACTTGTTCCAATTTTCCATCTATTTTTCAAGTCATTTATTGAAGAATCGAATATGAATAAGAATCCCATCAGAACCATCAAGCACTCATTTTAAAAGAAATAAGGCGGCGCGGCTCTTCTAGGACTTCTGATGGAGATGAAATCTGCGCTAGAAAAAATACTGGATGTGGAAAATAGCAATAAAGCCTGTTGTGCGAAAAAATGCACTCGAGAAAAATGGTGGCGGTCATTTCTGTTGTTTTTCATGCAACATTAGAATACAGAACGCGGAGAAATGCAGGGCAAGAGACACGGACTCCCTTCTGCGTGATACTCCACGGATTTATAATTATTTTTTCCTTGTTTCCTTGGTTTTAGAGTTTCGAATTGTTTTATAGATTTTGTAAGGTTTGATAGTTTTTATTCACACATTTTCTGCAGCACAAAATCCACTGCGGATTTTGCTATAGATCCACATTGAAATCCACACCAAATGTGCATCAAAATCCACATATAAGGGTTCCTTCAATATGCAGAGAATATAAGCCACTGGTATTAATGGGTTCTTACACATTTTCCATTTTTCTGAGTGCAAAAAAGTAGGACATGCTCTATTTTGTGTCCATTTGTGCACCAAACGCCCCCATAAAAGCTTTTGGGAGGTATGCAAATGAACACGTAATGCATACACCGATGTGCAATATGCTGGTTCACTGCATACTAGTCCTGAAAACTGGTGTGTAACAGCAAGAGTCATAAACACCCTGTATGATACCCTCAGAGTGTTAGGGCGGCCTCACACAATAGCATTTGCGGCCACAAAATCTGCACCCACATTGTGCAGCAAATAGAACCCATTGACTTTAATGGGTTTCTTCACATAACCTAGTAATATAGTATGTAAGTCTAAAAAAAAGATAAATGTCCATCTAGTTTAGCCTGTTTCCACCTCCCATGTTGATCCAGAGGAAGACAAAAACCCTAAGAGGCAGAAGCCAATTTACCCCATTTTGGGGAAAAAACTCCCAACTTTCCAACTCCATAATGGCAGTCAGAATAATCCCTGGATCAACATTTGAAAAGTTCCTACCTGACTCCTAAGTCCGGCAGTCGAAAGATACGCAGGTCATCAACCCTTCTAGTTATTTAATGTCTACATCCTGTTAAATAGCGCTCTAAAAATACACCTAGTCCCCTCTTAAAATCCTCTAGCAATTTTGCCCTCACCACATCCTCAGGCAGAGAGTTGAGGTGTTTTTTCATGTGCATTTCTAGCATTGGGAAAAACACACAACATGCTCTACTTTTCTGCGCAAAAGGCCTCCATCTGCTTGAAATCTCGCCTGCGCAATTTTGTTGGCCAAAATGAAATCATCTGGGCCTACAAAGTCAGCTGACTCACTTACAAAGTAGGTTGCCCCGCCTACTCTTACATGGTGCTGCGGGACTAGTGCTCCCCGCAGTGCAGTAAAGTACAGTAAAATGTGCTGATCTGGGCGCATTAGACCGTGGTTGTGCGCTATGCATATGTGGGAGGCCGCCCTTAGGGTGCCTACCCACTTGCGATTTTTTTTCCTGTGATGTTTTGCGTTTTTTCTCAAGAGCAATTAGTATAGAATGTGTTCTTGTCCACTTGGGGTTTTTTTTTCCGTTTCGTGGGGTTTTTTCACATAGGAACTGTCAGTTGCATATGTGTCCTTATTAGAGATGAGCGAACACCAAAATGTTCGGGTGCTCGTTATTCGGAACGAACTTCCCGCGATGCTCGAGGGTTCGTTTCGAACAACGAACCCCATTGAAGTCAATGGGCGACCAGAGCATTTTTGTATTTCGCCGATGCTCACTAAGGTTTTCATGTGTGAAAATCTGGGCAATTCAACAAAGTGATGGGAACGACACAGCAACGGATAGGGCAGGCGAGGGGCTACATGTTGGGCTGCATCTCAAGTTCACAGGTCCCACTATTAAGCCACAATACCGGCAAGAGTGGGCCCCCCCCCCTCCCAACAACTTTTACTTCTGAAAAGCCCTCATTAGCATGGCATACCTTTGCTAAGCACCACACTACCTCCAACAAAGCACAATCACTGCCTGCATGACACTCCACTGACACTTCTCCTGGGTTACATGCTGCCCAACCGCACCCCCTCCCCCCCACAGCGCACACCAAAGTGTCCCTGGGCAGCCTTCAGCTGCCCTCATGCCACACCACGCTCATGTCTATTTAGAATTGCGTCTGCCATGACGAGGGACCGCAGGCACACACTGCAGAGGTTGGCACGGCTAGGCAGCGACCCTCTTTAAAAGTGGCGGAGTGATAGCCCAGAATGCTGTACAGAAGCAATGAGAAATAGAATCCTGTGCCACCGCCATCAGGAGCTGCACACGTGGGCATAGCAATGGGGAACCTATGTGCCACACACTATTCATTCTGTCAAGGTGTCTGCATGCCCCAGTCAGACCGGGCTTTTTAATTCATAGACACAGGCAGGTACAACTCCCTATTGTGAAGTCCCTGTCGACCCACAGCATGGGTGGCTCCCTGGAACCCACCGGCGGTACACAGAAATATCCCATTGCATTGCCCAACACAGCTGAGGTAGTAATGTTGTGCTTAACCCTTTCCAATCCAATTTGTATATGGTTTTCCTAGGGGGCTTACTCTTTTTCTGCCGTTATACAACGGCGCTATATGCTGGCTAAAGCCAGTACTGCATGAGCTGACACGTAGGATAGGCTCCGACAGCAGAGAGGCTGGCAATATACAGTAAGAGAACCCCGACGGACGTCTACCAACAACGGAGCTGTACAGCCTTAAACCCTAATGTCTTCACAGGTCACACAGTGGACTGGAAAGGGTTAATGCAGGTGGGTTTCGGCCCACACTGCATGCCCCAGTCAGACTGGGTTTCTTTATAAGTGGAAACAGATGCATTTATAATTCCCTGTGGACCCACAGCATGGGTGGGTGCCAGGAAGCCACCGGCGGTACATAGAAATATCCCATTGCATTGCCCAACACAGCTGAGGTAGTTATGTCGTGCGTAATACAGGTGGGCTTCGGCCCACACTGCATGCCCCAGTCAGACTGGGGTTCTTTAGAAGTGTACAGATGTATTAAAAACTCCGTGTGCACCTACAGCATGGGTGGCTCCCTGGAACCCACCGGCGGTACATAAAAATATCCCATTGCATTGCCCAACACAGCTGAGGTAGTAATGTCGTGCTTAATGCAGGTGGGCTTCGGCCCACACTGCATGCCCCAGTCAGACTGGGGTTCTTTACAAGTGGACACATGTAGGTTAAACTCCCTGTGGACCCACTGCCTGGGTGGGTGCCAGGAAGCCACCGGCGGTACATAGAAATATCCCATTGCATTGCCCAACACAGCTGAGGTAGTAATGTCGTGCGTAATACAGGTGGGCTTCGGCCCACACTGCATGCCCCAGTCAGACGGGTTCTTTAGAAGTGTACAGATGTATTAAAAACTCAGTGTGCACCTACAGCATGGGTGGCTCCCTGGAACCCACTGGCGGTACATAAAAATATCCCATTGCATTGCCCAACACAGCTGAGGTAACGTCAGCTGTAATGCAGGTGGGCTAAAAATTAATTTGATTACACTGTAGGCGAGGGCCCACAAAAATTGCTGTATCAACAGTACTAATGTACATCCCAAAAATTGGCCATGGCCAGCCAAGAGGGCAGGTGAAACCCATTAATCGCTTTGGTTAATGTGGCTTAAGTGGTAACTAGGCCTGGAGGCAGCCCAGTGTAACGAAAAATTGGTTCAAGTTAAAGTTCCAATGCTTTTAAGCGCATTGAAACTTATAAAAATTGTTCTGAAAAATTATTTGAGTGAGCCTTGTGGCCCTAAGAAAAATTGCCCGTTCAGCGTGATTACGTGAGGTTTCAGGAGTCGGAGCAGGAGGAGGAGGAGGAGGAGGAGGAATATTAGACACAGATTGATGAAGCAGAAATGTCCCCGTTTTGGATGGTGAGAGAGAACGTAGCTTCCATCCGCGGGTGCAGCCTACGTATTGCTTACGTATCGCTGCTGTCCGCTGGTGGAGAACAGAAGTCTGGGGAAATCCAGCCTTTGTTCATCTTGATGAGTGTTAGCCTGTCGGCACTGTCGGTTGACAAGCGGCTACGCTTATCTGTGATGATTCCCCCAGCCGCACTAAACACCCTCTCCGACAAGACGCTAGCCGCAGGACAAGCAAGCACCTCCAGGGCATACAGCGCGAGTTCAGGCCACGTGTCCAGCTTCGACACCCAGTAGTTGTAGGGGGCAGAGGCGTCACCAAGGATGGTCGTGCGATCCGCTACGTACTCCCTCACCATCCTTTTACAGTGCTCCCGCCGACTCAGCCGTGACTGGGGAGCGGTGACACAGTCTTGGTGGGGAGCCATAAAGCTGGCCAGGCCCTTAAAGACTGTTGCACTGCCTGGGATGTACATGCTGCTCGATCTACGCACATCCCCTGCTACCTTGCCCTCGGTACTGCGCCTTCTGCCACTAGCGCTGTCGGCTGGGAATTTTACCATCAGCTTGTCTGCAAGGGTCCTGTGGTATAGCAACACTCTCGAACCCCTTTCCTCTTCGGGAATCAGAGTGGGCAGGTTCTCCTTATACCGTGGATCGAGCAGTGTGTACACCCAGTAATCCGTCGTGGCCAGAATGCGTGCAACGCGAGGGTCACGAGAAAGGCATCCTAACATGAAGTCAGCCATGTGTGCCAGGGTACCTGTACGCAACACATGGCTGTCTTCACTAGGAAGATCACTTTCAGGATCCTCCTCCTCCTCCTCCTCAGGCCATACACGCTGAAAGGATGACAGGCAATCAGCCGGTGTACCGTCAGCAGCGGGCCAAGCTGTCTCTTCCCCCTCCTCCTCATCCTCCTCATGCTCCTCCTCCTCCTGTACGCGCTGAGAAATAGACAGGAGGGTGCCCTGACTATCCAGCGGCATACTGTCTTCCCCCGCCCCCGTTTCCGAGCGCAAAGCAGCTGCCTTTATGGTTTGCAGGGAATTTCTCAAGATGCATAGCAGAGGAATGGTGACGCTAATGATTGTAGCATCGCCGCTCACCACCTGGGTAGACTCCTCAAAATTACCAAGGACATGGCAGATGTCTGCCAACCAGGCCCACTCTTCTGAAAGGAATTGAGGAGGCTGACTCCCACTGCGCTGCCCATGTTGGAGTTGGTATTCGACTATAGCTCTACGTTGTTCATAGAGCCTGGCCAACATGTGGAGCGTAGAGTTCCACCGTGTGGGCACGTCGCACAGCAGTCGGTGCACTGGCAGCTTAAAGTGATGTTGCAGGGTGCGCAGGGTGGCAGCGTCCGTGTGGGACTTGCGGAAATGTGCGCAGAGCCGGCGCGCCTTTACGAGCAGGTCTGACAAGCGTGGGTAGCTTTTCAGAAACCGCTGAACCACCAAATTAAAGACGTGGGCCAGGCATGGCACGTGCGTGAGGCTGCCGAGCTGCAGAGCCGCCACCAGGTTACGGCCGTTGTCACACACGACCATGCCCGGTTGGAGGCTCAGCGGCGCAAGCCAGCGGTCGGTCTGCTGTGTCAGACCCTGCAGCAGTTCGTGGGCCGTGTGCCTCTTATCGCCTAAGCTGAGTAGTTTCAGCACGGCCTGCTGACGCTTGCCCACCGCTGTGCTGCCACACCGCGCGACACCGACTGCTGGCGACATGCTGCTGCTAACACATCTTGATTGCGAGACAGAGGAGGAGGAGGAGGAGGAGGAGGAGGGTGCTTTAGTGGAGGAAGCATACACCTCCGCAGATACCACCACCGAGCTGGGGCCCGCAATTCTGGGGGTGGGTAGGACGTGAGCGGTCCCAGGCTCTGACTCTGTCCCAGCCTCCACTAAATTCACCCAATGTGCCGTCAGGGAGATGTAGTGGCCCTGCCCGCCTGTGCTTGTCCACGTGTCCGTAGTTAAGTGGACCGTGGCAGTAACCGCGTTGGTGAGGGCGCGTACAATGTTGCGGGAGACGTGGTCGTGCAGGGCTGGGACGGCACATCGGGAAAAGTAGTGGCGACTGGGAACTGAGTAGCGCGGGGCCGCCGCCTCCATGATACTTTTGAAGGACTCCGTTTCCACAACCCTATACGGCAGCATCTCAAGGCTGATGAATTTTGCTATGCGGACGGTTAACGTTTGAGCGTGCGGGTGCGTGGCGGCGTACTTGCGCTTGCGCTCCAACAGTTGCGCAAGCGACGGCTGGACGGTGCGCTGAACTACACTGCTGGATGGGGCCGAGGACAGCGGAGGTGAGGGTGTGGGTGCAGGCCAGGAGACGGTAGTGCCTGTGTCCTGAGAGGGGGGTTGCATCTCAGTGGCAGGTTGGGGCACAGGGGGAGAGGCAGGGGTGCAAACCGGAGGCGCTGAACGGCCTTCGTCCCACCTTGCGGGGTGCTTGGCCATCATATGTCTGCGCATGGTGGTGGTGGTGAGGCTGTTGGTGTTGGCTCCCCGGCTGAGCTTTGCGCGACAAAGGTTGCACACCACTGTTCGTCGGTCGTCAGGCGTCTCTGTGAAAAACTGCCAGACCTTAGAGCACCTCGGCCTCTGCAGGGTGGCATGGCGCGAGGGGGCGCTTTGGGAAACACTTGGTGGATTATTCGGTCTGGCCCTGCCTCTACCCCTGGCCACCGCACTGCCTCTTGCAACCTGCCCTGCTGATGCCCTTGACTCCCCCTCTGAAGACCTGTCCTCCTGAGTAAGCATTGCACACCAGGTGGGGTCAGTCACCTCATCGTCCTGCTGCTCTTCCTCCGAATCCTCTGTGCGCTGCTCCCTCGGACTTACTGCCCTTACTACTACCTCACTGCAAGACAACTGTGTCTGATCGTCATCGTCCTCCTCACCCACAGAAAGTTGTTGAGACAGTTGGCGGAAGTCCCCAGCCTCTTCCCCCGGACCCCGGGAACTTTCGAATGGTTGGGCATCAGTGACGATAAACTCCTCTGGTGGGAGAGGAACCGCTGCTGCCCAATCTAAGCAGGGGCCCGAGAACAGTTCCTGGGAGTGTTCCCGCTCCTGAGCAGGTGTTATTGTAGTGGAGTGAGGAGGCTGGGAGGAAGGAGGAGCAGCAGACAGAGGATTCGGATTGGCAGCAGTGGACGGCGCAGAACTGCGGGTAGACGATAGGTTGCTCGAAGCACTTTCTGCCATCCAGAACAGGACCTGCTCACACTGCTCATTTTCTAATAACCGTCTCCCGCGTGGACCCATTAATTGGGCGATGAATGTGGGGACGCCGGAAACGTGCCTCTCTCCTAATCGCGCAGCAGTCGGCTGCGACACACCGGGATCAGGAGCTCGGGCTGTGCCCACACCCTGACTTGGCCCTCCGCGTCCTCGGCCGCGTCCACGTCCTCTAGGCCTACCCCTACCCCTCAGCATGCTGTATTACCAGTGATTTGATTTCACAGGCAGGAAATAAATTGGCGCAAGACTGCAGGCCAAATATAATTTTTGCCCTTTTTGGAAAACGAAAGGCCCCACTGCCTCTAGTGAATGAATTATCTAAGTTTAATAACTGTGCTGTGTCCCTGCTAATGTGTCACAGAACGTGAGGGTAGCAGAGTTATTATAACTCTGGCAGAGCAGGTATTTTTTTCCCAATTAAGGAAAGCAAATGGCGAAGCCAGCAGTAAAGCGTAGCTGGGTGCGTCTGATTTAGCAATGTTGTTCACGCAGCTCACACGTGTCCACAGCCCTTAGGACGGACAGAGGCTGGACAAATAGATTTGTTTTCAGTTTTTTTCCACCAAAAGGCAGCACTGCGTATATTCAATGAACATGAGAAGTTTAATAACTGTGCTGTGTCCCTGCTTATGTGTCACAGAACGTGAGGGTAGCAGAGTTATTATAACTCTGGCAGAGCAGGTATTTTTTTCCCAATTAAGGAAAGCAAATGGCGAAGCCAGCAGTAAAGCGTAGCTGGGTGCGTCTGATTTTTACAGGTTGCAGACGCAGCTCACACGTGTCCACCGGCGTTAGGCCGGACAGAGGCAGGACAAATTTAATTATTTTCCGTTTTTTGGCACCAAAAGGCAGCACTGCGTATATTCAATGAATAACAACTGTGTTGTCGCCCTGCCTATACAATTCTTTCCCTGCAGTATCAATGGAGGGTGCAATGGTCTGCAGAGGCGATTTTGAGAAGCAAAAAAAAATGCAGCACAGCTAACAGCAGCCTGGACAGTACTGCACACGGATAAATATGGCCCTAGAAAGGACCGTTGAGGTTCTTGAAGGCTACACTCACTCCTAACACTCTCCCTGCCTATGCAGCACTTCTGTCCCTAATGCCGGGTGCAATGCTCTGCACTGCCGATTTTGAGAAAAAAAAAATTTGCCACTGCTAACAGCAGCCAACACACAGCTATCAGTGGCCCTAATAAGGACCTTTGGGGGTCTTGAAGCCTACACTAACTACCAATTCTTTCCCTACAGCAGCTCCGGTACAAACAGCACTGTCCCTCATCTAACTCACCAGGCATATGAGGCGAGCCGCGGGAGGGGCCGACTTTTATGTTCGGGTGACGCCTGATCTTCCCAGCCACTCACAGCAGGGGGGTGGTATAGGGCTTAAACGTTGCAGGGGGAAGTTGTAATGCCTTCCCTGTCTTTCAATTGGCCAGAAAAGCGCGCAAACGTCTCAGGGAAGTAAGTGAAAGTAACCAGAACACCGCATGGTGTTCGTTACGAATAACGAACATCCCGAACACCCTAATATTCGCACGAATATCAAGCTCGGACGAACGCGTTCGCTCATCTCTAGTCCTTATTTTTCTCTTAATGCACCCATGATTGTCAATGTAGGGCTGCAAAAAACGCCGCAAAAAAGGCGCAAAAAACACAGTGAAAAACGCGCAGAAAACACGCAAAAAACGTGCGAAAACGCAGCGTTTTTCACGCGCGAAAATCGGCAACGCAAGTGGGTAGGCGCCCTTATACAGAGCTTTTATGGCTTTTCATGTAGCACACCAATATTACGTTTTGACAAACTTCCAGTTTGATTCAAACTAATTCAGACCGAACCAAACTTTTTTCAAAAGTATGGCGAACCGGCTGAACTGAACCTTTCAAAGGTTTGCCCATCACTAGCAGTAATGATTAGGGAGTATATGATGTACATGAAAAAGTGGTACGGAAAAATGTAGCCCAAGATTACCCAGAGGAGTTAATGATGAAAACTGGATTAAATTCTTCATATGGAAACGGGCTCCAATTGCTGAGGGGCTTCCTTGCATTCTGTTATATGTTTAGTGAATGGGGTTTTAAAGAGAACCTGCCATCAACCATCCATAAACATCATGATGAAGTTTAGCACTTTCCAAATATGCTGGTTGTATAAGTAAAGGCGTCAGCATGGGAGGAGTACATTCAGCCCTGTTACTTGCACGTGTACTGGCCGGCAGTGTCGCGCGACTTTGTCCGTTCTGTGGATGATGTCACAGGCGTTATCTTATTCTGAGGGGATGGAGTTCAGAAATGAACTCAGGAGGAGAAGAAACGGTCTTTCAGGGACCTTTCACACAGGACGGAATTTGTTCGCGTGGACATTTCTGCATCACGATGTTGTTCCTATAGGGCTTGAATTCCACATCGGTTAAAATCTGTGCAACTTAACTTCAAAACTGCAAGATTAGATTCTGCAGGAAAGCCTTCTGCTGCGGTATTAAGGACGTCTTGTGGAATTGTTCAGGCGAATTTCTAACATATAGGAGGTGTAATTTGCACCTAAAGAAAAGAAGGCAAGACATTCTGCAAGACTTTTCGCAGATCCCATTCCACAGCTAAAAAAACGACAAAATCCTCACTAGTTGACAAAATCCTCATCTACACTGCATCCTATGGACAACTCCGTTCTATGTGAAAGGTCTCACTTTTCCAAGGTATGCCACCGCCTTTACTTATGCAAGCAGAAGAGTTCAATGGGTTCGTTCACATAAGCTTATGGTTCCTGTGCATTTCGGCTGTGCAAAAAAAAAAGTGGCATGCTCTATTTTCGTGCGCACCAAAAGTCCCCATAGATGTGCAATGTGCACACAATAGGCTAGGAGATGCGTGAAGCACTGTGTAATTGCACAGGAGAAAATAACTCATCTGGTACTCATTAGACTAATTAGCCATTTCAATGGCTGGGAGCATCAATGCCTTTTTTTTGGCATGTGCAAATGCCCATGCCTTGCACATGGAAAAAGTAGAGTAAAATACACCAATGTGCACACAAGAAAGCAATGTTTGTTCCACAAAAACGTGGCATTCATGTGCGCGCAAACACACATACGCTACAGTGAAGCTGGCCTTGGGCTAGGGCTATGGCAATTTTGGGTGCCACAAGGGTTGCGTGACCTGAGATTACTGTGTAGCCCTGTGACTTTGCACTCTCATTGAAATCAATTGGGTTGCAGTGCAACTCACAAGTTGCGGCAACCCAAAGATAAAAACCCCCACTTTGGTCGTATTTTTTGCGATCTGTTGGGGTGTTGGAAGCAACTTCTGGGGTGCACATGACCCCATTGACTTCAATGAGAGTGCAGGGTCTATAGCGATCTTTGGTTGTGTGACCTTTGTCAGGGCCACATTTTCCAAGTAGCCCTAGCCTAATAAGCACAATTTTTATTACCATTATATCTTGCCTTGGATAGTGTTTTTGTTTTTTATGGTTTTATATTGTTTGGTTTTAGGTTATGTTCAGGTATAGTCAATTTTCTGCAGTGGAAAATCTACTGTGAGTTTTGACAATGACTTTAAAATGAAGAAATTAAATCCTCATCAAAATATGCATTTTTATCTGCATCAAACTCAACATGTTACATGCGGATTATAAGGAGTATGCCAGCACTCCTTGTCTTTTAGGGCTTATTTAGACGACCATATATCGGCTTGGTTTTTACGCCGAGCCGATATACGGTGTCCTTGTCTGCAGGGGGAGGAGGATGGAAGATACAGGAGCAGGAACTGAGCTCCCGCCCCTTCCCCGCCCCTCACCAATATTTGCAATGGGAGGGGCAGGGCGGGAGGCGGAGCTAGCTCCTCCCCCGTCTCGCCACCTCCTATTGCAAATAGTGGCGAGGGGCGAAGAGGGGGCGGGAGCTCAGTTCCTGCTCCTGGCTCTTCCATCCTCCCTCCCCCCAGCAGACAAGGACACCGTATATCGGCTCGGTGTGAAAACCGGGCTGCTATACGGTTATCTAAATAAGCCCTTATATATAATGATGGAGAAGTAGTCTTTTGAAAAAAAAATGCAAATTAGTGTATATTCATATAAACAATTTGTCTGATTTTCAGACTGAGAACGGGCTGAAATAAAGCATATTATTTAAAATGTTTTTATTCAGACATAAATATCCTATTTTGTTGCGATTTTTAGACAAAATCTCCCATTCACGTTTATGGGTGCGATTTAAAAAAATGGATCGCAGTTGTTTGATGGGATTGCAAATTGTTTATCTAATGTTCCATAAAAAAAAGTGTGCAGGACCTTTATCATTTAGCCCATCCTGTGTTTTTTTTTTATTTTGTTTATTATGCACATAAAATTAGAAAGTAAAAAGGATTAATATGGTGCTGAAAAATCACAGAACCACATAAAATTCTGTGAAAATCACACTAAAAATTGGTTTGATTTTTCAGGACTGAAAAAAAAATGCCCGTGTGAATATACCCTTAGGAGTTACAGAAGACAATCATTTTGCAGGCCACCTTGAATCTATTGTGAGCTACTTATAAGAGAAATGATTTAAATAAATGAATAAGGACTTATTCGCACAAGCTTATATCCGCCACAGTTTTCACAGCCATCTGATATACGCTACGATCTGATGCATTAAATTCCAATGCATCAGATCACACACGCGTATTCCCGCGGCGTAAAACCGCCCGGCCGGCCAATGTAGCGTCGGGCAGGAAAGATAGTCCTGAAACTATCTTTCTGCCTGGAATACGTTGGTCGCTGCATAGACTCCTATAGGAGTCAATGACAGCGGCCAGAGAAGGGAGGTGGGAGGAAGTTTAGCAGCATGACTGCTAAACTCCCTCACCCTTCTCTCCTCCCCTCTGGCTGTTTGCAATGGCAGGGGGTGGGATGGGGGCAGAGCTAAGCTCTGCCCCGCCCCCCCTCCCATTGCTGACTGTGGACAAGGGGCGGGGAGGGTGCTGGATATTAGCTGTGCCCCCGCCCCGCCACCTCCCATTGCAAACAGCCAGAAGGGAGGAGAGAAGGGGTGAGCTGACGAGCGGGAGGGAAGAGGGAGACAGCTTAGCAGAGCTAAACCGCCTCCCTCTGCCAAAAGGCATTGCGGCCCGGTATATGCACCAGGCCATCTGAACAGGTGCACAAACCTTAGAGGCCATAAAGTGTAATGAAAAACTTTTGAAAATTATTAGGTGGGACGAAATAAAAAGAAAATAAGACACAACTGCACAATTTGGGGTTTTGGGGTGGGTGGAGGTTAATTTTTTTTTGTGTGTTCATAGTAGCATAAAAATGTAATGTTCATCCTGAGGGTCAATAGAATTACAGAGATACCAAATTTCTACAGTTTTTTTATGTTTTACTACTTTTAAAAAGTCAAAAACAAAATTTTAAAAACAATTACTATCGATCACCCTTTTCCAAGAACAATAACTCTTTTACTTTCCTGTTGATTATACTGTGTAGAGGTTTATGCAGGGTGAGCTTTAGTTATTATTAGTGATATTTTTCGATACGCAGTATATGACTTTTCGATCACTTTTTATTCCATTTTTTTTGTTGGAGAACGTTTGGCCAAAAAGCTGCCATTCTGACACTGTTTGTTTTTTTCATTGCTCGCCATACTGGATAAATAGTGCAATATTTTAAATAATTCAATTTTTTACAGACACAGAATTAGCAGTTATGTTTAGTATTTTTATATGAAGTATGCGAAAAGGGTTTTTTTTGTTTAAAAAAAAAAATGTTATTACATTTTTTTTTGCATTTTTGTTTAGTTACATCAGGGGACTTGATCACTTTTACTATATGCAAGGGTATATAGGGTGCCAGACCAACTGATATGTGTTGTGTACCATGCAGGCTTACAACATATCAACCCTTTGTATGCCACATCTATGTGCAAGTGAATAATATTAAGCAGCCACTCCCCCTAGTATATAGTATGTGGGTGAGTGGTTATTCATAGTATAGTATATTACACCTGTGTAACGCTCCTCCATATTGCAACCTGCCCGTCTGCATCCTGAGGTTCTAACCTGCCCTCGAATTTTGTATCATTATATCAGTAAGTATAGGCACTCGCAGTGATTTTCTTAAATCGATATGCCCTCTTTCTGTGATTTGTTTGTGGTGGTAGTATAAGGACCCACAAGAAGACGAAGACCCTTAATGTTGACCTGCAGGCTTCTGTATTTTGGCCAAAATATTAACTAATACCTCATATTTATTGTTATGTTTGCAACAAACAGGGGGAGCCCGGGGGGGGGGGGGGCAGTGCCAGTGGGGTTTACTGTTGAGGTACAGGGCAACCCCGTTGGGCTGAATAGTATGTTGTGCCATTATTAGGTTACTACACCAATAGAAACAGCACGCTGGACTAAAAATAGTGATATCAGAAGGAACACTTTATTAATACATATTTAAAAAGATTTATTCATAGAAAAATGAAAACATAGACACAGACCCAAGAAGAGCAAAATCAGCCAGGAAAACCCTCATGCGTATGTAAAACTATCTGATTTGACTTCCAAAAATGAAACATCTAAGGATCTTACAAACACATATAAATTCATATTTCAAACTCGGGTATGCAAGTGCAAGTGCTCAAATATATATATATATATATATATATATATATATATATATAATATTATAATAATTAAATATAAAAGTGCATGGGTGTCAAAAATTAGTGCAATCAATGCATATAAATAGCATAAACTGCAAGTGCACATAGTAAAAACGGGGAAATCCCAACAATCTTGTATGTGTTTCACCAAGGCTTTGTCTGGGGTAACAATGATACAAAACTCATACCTAGAAATAACAAACAGCACATCTGAAACCAATAATGCCATATAATCAACCCCACCTATCTGAGCTAAAGGATAACATACAACACAATGGTGTTCACATCCCCCCACATCTCCATTACTCCTAGTCATTAAACCACACAACTACACTCTCACATGATTGGGCGGCATCAAAGACACACCTATCATGTGGCTGCATGCATATGAGTCGGGAGGGGTATTGTCTCTCCATGAGGAGAGCACCTAGAAGGTGAGTCAAGAGACATAGAAGGCCATGCATGCTCCTCAGGGTAATATGCAAATAAGGAAGATGGAGCAATATCTTTGCAGTTCCACCTATTGGAGGCAGTATTCCTGCAAATCAATGTTCAACCCTTTATATTGGTCTTAACAAAGATTGGGAATTAGAGGCACTGCAGAGGTATTGTTCCATCATCCTTATTTGCGTATTACCCAGAGAAGCATGCATAGCCTTATAGGTCTTCTCACTCACCTTCTAGGTGCTCTCCCTAATGAGAGACAATACCCCTCCTGGCCAACGTCATAGCCCTCTCACTAGCCCAGGCAGAATCCTACTGCACACTGATGAGGGACAAAACCCCCGAAACAGCTATCTGCGTATGGATTCTGGCTTGGTTTTCAATTTCCAATCTTTGTTAAGACCCGTATAAAGGGTTGAACATTGATTTGCAGGAACGCTGACATCCAATAAGTGGCGCTGCAGAGGTATTGTTCCATCTTCTTAATTTACACATGCATTTGAATCATATCCCCACTAAAGGAAAAATTGCCCATTAGTTTATATGTAAATACCAGAAATTGATCGCCACATACCATCTTACATAAAACAAGGACAAAGCCAAAAAAACATATTTTGACACCACAAGAAATAAGTACATACAGAAAGACATGAACAAAAAAGACCACATAATGAAAAGGGGGAAGGGAGAAGAAAGAGATGGGAAGGTAAAGCGGTAGAGTGGAATAAAAAACTTTTAGGGATAAAACATCCAAATGTGTAAAGAATTATATTTAAGAGATAGACTAACCCATCATGGGCAAGTGAAAAAGAGAAAAAAAAAAACTGAAGAAAGTCATTAATAGGTTGTAAGCCTGCATGGTGCACCACACGTATCAGTTGGTCTGGCACTGTTTGTATGCCATATCTATGTGCAAGTATAATACTAAGCAGTCGCTCACCTCAATATCTAGTAGGTATGTAAGTAGTTGTTCATTGGTATGTTCAACCTGTACAATGCTCTTCCATATTGCAATTTGGCGATCTGCATGCTGAGGGATGTGGTTCTACACCTGTATCAGTATATTAGTAAGTATGACCGCTACAAGTGAGTATTTACTCAGTGTTTTATCTCACTCAATGCTGTATTCAGTACTGCTGTATAATTTCCTCAATATTGCATCTACTTTAGAGGGTGTGCTACAGAGAGTTAGGGGAGCAGGATTTTCTCTTCTCTATGTGTGCTGGGTATGGGAGATAACACAGCAGCTAGTCTGCACCCACCAGCTCACAGAAAACTGACAATTAGAGATGCAGCATACAGAGGTAAAAACTCATGAAAAAGTCCATATACAAGACATAAAATGGCCAATGATAGTGTTACTCCAGTAAACACATGACAGCTTATTTTTCAAAAATCACTTGAATCAACACCTATGGATTTCAGAAAAAAATGAGTATTGGAAAACAAATGTAACACACGAAGAAATAAAGTCAGCTGCTAGGGCCATTACAAAGACATGACTTATATTAGGCTCCTCAGTTAATGAAGCTTTATTGGCGGCAGAGTGTGACCTTGACTATTCTTACTGATTCATAACTTGGCGATGTCTCCAGTGATATACCTTCTCGCTCCAAGTAATCGGTGATGTAAAATTCAACTTTTAATCTGTGTAGAAATGTCTTGCTTGTCTCATACAATGAACCTGATAACTTTTCTACTGTTAACTCAATATGACTCCATTTTAAATTCAGTTCAAAGAGTGGAATTAAAAAGCAAGTTGTCAGCTTAAGTGAAATGCCGTACTAAATGTAGGTACTTGAACAATGTTATAATCCTATAGTGTGCATATATAAATGCTATATAAAGAGATTTGCTTATTGTAATGACTGAGCACTACATTTTAATTACATATAATTAGGGATCGCTATTTGCATAGAACATGTGATGCTAAGTACTCTTGTATTAAACATACTAAAGTATTAGAGAGGGGATACGTTTATTGGCTAATCAGAAATATTATATATGCAAGATTTTGAGGCTATTTGAGGCTTCTTCATCCTGCTATATGCTATATCACACAGCTTGATGAAGAGACCTTAATTAGCCTGGAAAGCTTGCATATATAATTTTTTTTCTGATTAGCCAATATAGGTATCACCTCTATAATACTTTTGTCTTGTACAAGATTACGTAGATTTCTCTGGCTAACACACTATTTTTGCTCTGCATAGTACATAAGACTTAGGCCTCTTTTACACGGGTGATGCGTTTTTCAGCCAGCCACATTGCAGCTGAAAACCGAGAATGAACGAGAAAAAGCCGTGATCAAGTAGTGCCTTAATCTCGCATATTCTCGGCCATTCACACGGTATATACGCCACAGCCAGGAATCCCTTTGGCCAGCATAAATACTTCTGCTGGTTCAATAGAGCCAGCTGACATAGTTTAGCAGCGCTAGCCGCTGCTAATCTCCCTTCCACTCCCTTTGCCAGCAGCTCCTATAGAAGCCTATGAGAGCCACCAGCTGATCGCAGCTGAAAGATAGGGCAAGACCTATCTTTTCCGGCTAAGACAAAACATCAGCCAACATATTGAGCCATGATGTCCTATTATCGCGGTCACAATGCTTTGACGCGGCTAAAAAGCGTCTGTCTGAATGAATGCGTTTCTAAAAAATAGCTGCAGTAAAACGCTTGTGTGAAATAGGCCTTAGGCCTCCTTCCCACGAGCGTGACGGGCTCCGCCGCGTAATATTACGCAGTGAAGCCCGTCACGGCGCCCCCCAGAGCCCCTATACTTACCTGCGGGAGATAGCGTGAAAACGCTTCCCCGCCCACCGCCGTCGCGTCGTGTGACACGCCCACCGCGTCACGTGACGCGGCCGGCAGTGTCAAGTGACGCGCCGGCCGCGTCAAATGACGCTGCGGCGGTAGGTGGGGAAGCGTTTTTTAACGCTATCTCCCGCTGGTTACAGCGGGAGATAGCGTGAACGGATGGCTTCCATTGACTGCAATGGAAGCCGTCAGCGCGTACAGCCCGCCCTCACCCGCAGCAAATAGAGCATGCTGCGGGTGAGGACGGGAGAAATCGCGGTGCGTAATTCCGCGGTGGAATTACGCATCGTGAGCATTGTGCTATTAGGTTCAATAGAACCTAATAGTAGGGGGCCACGCAGCGGATTTTTGCCGCGAATTTACGCGGTGTAAATCCATTCCTGGGAAGGAGGCCTTAGGCTGGTTTCATGTCCGTGTTGGAACCTCTGGTTGGAGTTTCCATTGCAGATCTGGCACAAAATACTGGAAGAAAAAGCACTGCATGCAACACTTTTTCTTTTGCCTAAAAGCCGGGCAGCTGAGCAGAAGGCGATCAGAGCCTATTATAGTCAATGGGATCCGTTCAGCACTGTTGGGTTCTGTCCTAAGATGGAGCCGTTTGGCCACACGGATTCCCCTTTCCTGTTCCCCAAATGGGGCAGGAAAGCAGAACCCCCGACTCAGGTGTTAAACCACCCTTAGTAGAATATCAGCAGTCTGCAAAAGTAAGACATAAACCTATTTAGTGTTGTTTAATGCAGCTGCTTATTGTTGCTTGCTTGAGTTCATGCTGAACTGCCTGCTGTGAGATAGAAAAAAGCAAATTTATGCTCAGTGTGGACCGAGAGCTGCCTATAGAGACAACATACTGTGAAAGCATTGTATGATAAATTAAAAGGGAAACACAACTCTGGATCTTTTTTTTAACTATTTTTGGGGGAAGAAGGGAAGCACTTTTTGTTTTAACTGTCTAATGCTATAGAGGTCAGAGGAGTTGCCTAGAACTTTTTATTTTAATCAATCAAACTTTTTCCTTCGGTAAACACTATTTGTAATTGATATACTTTGAATTTGACCCATGGATCTGCAGAATCAGATTTAGTTCACGTGACCCAATTTGCTTTCTACATCTCACAGCCTTCCTGGTTTTCTTAACTAGCCTCTAAACCCAACATATCTTGAGATGTGTGGCTCAAGATTTTAAACAAACAAGAAAAAAGCTATATGGCTGATAGAATCTGCTGAGGTATCCATCTCTTAGCCATTCATCACTCATAGGCTCCTGTGTTAAAGAAAAAACATATACTGTAACTTTAATCCATACTTGTTTTACTGGATAACACAAAATTGTATTGAATCAGTGTCATAAGAATTGTGTTGTAAGTAGAGATGAGCGAGCATACTCGCTAAGGGCAATTACTCGATCGAGCATTGCCCTTAGAGAGTACCTGCCCACTCGGAAGAAAAGGTTCGGCTGCCGGCAGCGGGCAAGGAGCAGCGGGGAAGAGCGGGGCGGAACGGAGGGGAGATCTCTCTGTCCCTCTCTCCCCCCCGCACCCTCCTGCTCACTGCCGCAACTCACCTCTCACCCGCGCCGGCTGCCAAACCTTTTCTTCTGAGTGGGCAGGTACTCGCTAAGGACAATGCTCGATCGAGCAATTGTGCTTAGAGTGTATGCTCGCTCATCTCTAGTTGTAAGGCAATTCAAGTAAAGTTAAGGATGGACACATTTGTGCATGTTGTCAGGATTGACACCATGAATATGGGCCATCTGAAGCCACGTTTTTCAAACGCATGCATGTTATTTTGACTATGCTTGTATGCTGAGAGAAAAATCATGTGACCTTGCATGTGTATTTAGCGGATATAACATGTTAGTAAAATATGACTACGTCTCTGCAATAAGAGCTCTGGGCAGCTGCCGAAGGCCCATAGAGAGTAGAAGTAAGGTGTTCTTTGTTTAATACTGAAGCTCCGACATGGCCAAAAACCCATAGTCCACCTACCCATTGTCATGCTACTACTCTCCATTTAATACATACCTGCATTTTCATTTGCTACTGTTCCATGTCTGTAAGTTCTGATTTTCGGGGTGGTCTTCCCTATTTTTCTGCTGTTTGCAATCCACTTTCAAGTAGGGGGCATTTAGTAAGCCTAACATTCTTCCAGCAATTCACTAATTTGCACTTCCATGCCATTACTTCGCGTGCTACATTGCACAGTCTTTGCAGTATCTGAATGCCCACCCCTCTGCTTTCCCGGTATGATTCAAGCATTCAGAAACATTCTGGCCAGATGGTTAGCAAACCTACTATTATGTTTGCACAGAAAAACAGCTACACATGCTGTAACAACAGGAGAGCCCGAAACTGTGTAAATTGTTATCACAGTGTCTGCAGATCTGCCAACCTGCAGCCTCTAAGTGCAGGGAAGCTGCCCGTGAAGATAGCACCTCCCCTATTGCTATGAAAATATTCCTGTGTTCTTGTTACTAAGGAAGCTCTGTACCTGACAACAGAGAGTGGATTGCAAGCTGGAAGGGAGACCCTTTTTGGCATCCACTTCAAATGTGATTTACAGTGGTAAAGCAACTGCATTTTTAATGCAAGTATATTACAGAAATGACGAGAATAAAACAAGCTAGTAGATGAGCAGCAGTTGTCTGAAAAGTTAGTGCCCCTTTAAAATAATAGTCAGGTCATCTAACATTTATCTTTTAGGTATTTGCAGCCTAATAAATACCCTGAAGTATTACATATTAAATGAGCAGTAAATTCATTATTATAGATTTTTCCTCATGCCCATTATTTTTAGAATTGTGAGGTGTGTGTTATAGGTTTAATCTTCCAATTAATATCAAATTTGATGTTTGCACTCACTTGGCAATAATCTCTGTTCATCCTGTGGTCATATTAAGATTAAAAACCAATTAATGAATTTGATGCCTTGGAAAATCTACTCTTCAGAGCTGAATTTTCATTAACTCAAACCGATCAACTTGTCCTAGGAGACCTGTTTCCCGATAAAAATGAGCAATGATTTAATTTGTGTGTAATTAATTAAAGTTGGTGGTATTCACATCAACATTAATGTCAATTTCTATCAATAAGCGTAATTGTATGTAACGGCGATTCCATAAAACAAATTTACTGACGTAATTAAGCTAACTGATTACTCACATTGAACATGCTAGGATTTCATTTTACATTTTTAGTGTTAAGTAATATTTCTGCAATTTTTTATTTTATTTTGAAACATTTTATGACATACTTTATCGTACTAAAATCTCACCCTTCATTCTCTATTAGGGCTTATGCACATATGGCATGCTTCATCACGACATATTAAAGGGGTTTTCCGAGTAATCGGTGGCAGTGGGGGGATGTGGTATAAATAAAAAACTCTATACTCACCTCTTGCTGTCACAATGCTCCCCCACTGCCGCTTGCTGCGCTCCGGTCTACTTCTTACAAGGGCTGCAGCGGTCACTTGAGTTGTTTGCTCACATGACTGGTGCACCCAATAGAAGGTCTGACAGGGATGTCACCGATGACATCCCGTAAACCTGCCGGTGGCCCACAAGTAAGGTTTACAGGACATCACAGGGTCTTCTTGCCTGGTAATGTCACCTGTCAGATGCCGCAGTGCCAGACAGCTAAAACAGCAGTCTGGCGCCATGGTGAGTATATTTATTTTATACAGTTGGAAGCTTAAAATTGTATGAAATAAATAACTCGTCCCTTTAAGAAGATATTCCCCCTCGAACACACTCCATGCGCTGCTATACATTGTTCTTGTTCATGGTGTCACCATGCATAAAAGTCCATACTGTGCTTTAGCGGAACACTTTGCTCGCTCTTTGTCAGTGCTGCCTTTTATTGTTCTTTCAGAACCTCTTCATCCTGGTTTACACTGACCCACCATTGGACAAGAGTGTTCTTCCATATGCTTAGGCCGCAATATAATAGTAGGTTTTGGTGACATTTGGGCCAGTGAGCTCCAGCAGAGTTACAATGTAAGTTAAGAGAACATGTACCTGTTCTGTGTTGCTGGATAGCTAGGTTCTCAGTCATATCTTCTTTGGTGCACTTAAGATAGTCCACTCCAACCTTGGGTTGGCTTCATATGGTGCATAGTCACTGTTGGGTTTCCCTAAACCTTGCAGTAAGAGTAGGATACTTCTCTACAAATCAGCAACAGCTTAAGGCCAGCCATACTTATGGCTCTACCCACATCTCCAAAATCGGAGACGGAATCTGAAGTATCTTGCTTGTCTCTTGATTATATTAAATAATAAGCCCACTAGTCACTTCTCGTTTACCTTTTATTAGTGGGTCCCTATGCTACTAGTCACAGCACCGCATGGTGACCCCTGCCACCACAACACAACACCTGCAGGAGGAGCAACCCAGTTGCTCAACAACACCACTACTGCCATGCTCAACCACCATGGCTCTGGGTTACACCAGCCTACGAACACCGAAACATAATATCCTGGGCTATCATGTAGCACTGCATTATGTGAGCAGGCCTCTAGGGCTTACCTGTCCATATGTTTCCAGAAATCGTCTGAGAACTGAAAAAAAAGAGGTTGCCATAAAATGGCTAGTAGGCCTTTGTAATTTGATCAAAACGTAACAAAGAACTTCATGTTTATAAATATTGTTTAGGAGCTCTAGATCAATGTACAATATATGGATGTGAGTCCATGTCTTTTTTTTCTACAGCTTTGTTGAACATTTATTTTCATGTTTCTTAACCCCTTTTCAAAATGCGCCCCACATGTACTGTATGGCACATTTCGGATCTCATTGTATGGAGCAGGCTCAGGATTTGAGCCCACTCCATACACGGCAGATGTTGCCCATCTTTGACAGTCAACACCAACCGAAATAACTCTGATCGCAGCTGTAAAGCCTTGAAATGCTGCTCTCAATTCTGACAGTGGCATTTAAATGCCCCTTTTGGGATTGTGATGTCCCACACTGCCCCTGTTGTAAGATCACTGGGTGCCATCCAGGTGTCATGGCAGCCTGGGCCCTTCTTACGGCTCTCAGGGATGCCACAAATAATTACCTATTAAGACATGCCTTTGGCATGTCTTACTAGATTGATGGTCAGAATACAGTGTAATGTAATACAATAACATTGTATTATATTGTATATGCAATCAAAAAATCGCAAGTTCAAGCCCCCTGTGCGGACTAAAAAAAGTGAAGATGAGTAAAATAAAGGTTTTTTAATTGTTATAAAAATATTTGAATATCTTTTTCCTAGTCATTGCATAAAAGGCGATCAAAAAGTTGTATCTCCACAAAATGATATCAGTAAAAACTAGAGGTCACCTTGCAAAAGATGAACCCACACACAGTTGAATCAACCCAAAAATAAAACATTATGGGAATCAAAAAAATTGCGACAGAAAGCAATTTTTTAAAAATGTATTTTATTTTTAAGTAGTACTCATATTGACCCACAGAAAAAAGATAAGTTGTCACTTTTACTGCATCGTGAATGCCGTAAAAACTAATTTATATGGTACCATTGAAAAATACCACATGTAGCTATATGATTTTTTTTAAATGGGGAGGAAAAAATGAAAATGAAAAAACAAAAAGGGCTGCAGCAGAAAGGGGTTAAACATCTTGTTCCATACCTTTAAGGATATATTTCATGTAAAGGTAAGTTAGGAAAGGGCACCTGTACATTTTGAAAATTAGTTTTCTATGTACAGTAACTCATAATATTGAGGAAAAATAAGTGACAGCAGTGTGAAACTGATTTAGAGTTCAGTGGTAATATTCCTGAAGTATTATAGAGTATTTTTTTTTGTATTTTGCATATGTACTGTTGTGTATTGCGGTAATCCAACTAGCATTTTATGTGTAGATTATAGTCCTACTTGAGTACTCTGGCAGAGCTAAGCCTCTGGTGATCTTCAAAGAGGAATGTATAATAATCTGACAAGTCTGTATTATCCTTGTTTTTAACAGAATAGAACTGTTAAAGGTCTGCAGAGCTTCTGAGCTTCTTACAATATCTATTGGGAGTCATTTTTAAAATTCGGTGACTCAGCTTTGTTTTTGGATGGGAAGGAATTTTTACTCAATGTATGAAATCTCTTTAGCTGCAGGGTACAAATCTATGAGTTTCTTCCAACAAAACAAAAAATATACTGATGATTATAGAGAAGTCATCCCTAGCTCACAAATTAGATTTTCTGCAAGTCTATCAACCAATGTACGGTAAGTGCTTGAAGTTTCTTCAGATGCCTTAGATTTTTACAGTTTACATAATAATTTTTTTGGTGACCACCATGGGCTGAGAGCTCAATCAAGGAGTGTTTTTGAAACTATGTAAAAATCTATGGAGATAGGAACATTAGAATTCCAATAGGGCAATTGTATGCCAATTTTGTACAGGTTACTGAGGGGAAACTGTTAAGGCCCATTTACACAAGCAGATAATCGCTCAGATTATTTTACTTAAAGAATAATTGGTATTTAAGTAGCTTCTCAGCTACTTAAATGCCAATTATGTATGATAATGAAGCCTTCACTGAGCACAGGCTAATAGCCCAAGGTTATTATCTGTGCTCAGATGCTTTGTTCCCCAAAGGGAAACAATGCTATCAGCACTCCCCTGTGGAGAACGACTGATAAAACTGATTGCTAAAATCAAGCTCACTTGATTTTAACAATCAGCGAAAAGAGCCCGAAATGCGGGTGCCCCGCACCCATTTACACGCACCGATTATCGCTAAAACGATCGCCGATGAGCGAAGTTTTAGCGATAATCGTCCAGTGTAAATGGGCCTTTATACAGACTGGGTTAAAAAAAAGAGTAACGAGCGAAACAAACATCTTCATGAGCATGGATGAGTCAGACATACAAAATCAGGATATATCTGACAGACAAGGTCAAATATAGGCAAAGTGGTAAAAAATGAGAAGGCAAAGTTTAATGGTTATTTAAGCAGGGAGTCGTCAATGCTTATTGCAGTAGCAAGGAAAGAAAAAAAAGGGACATGGAACTAGAAAACTTGTGAAAAGGATCTTAGGACCAAGAGTGTATGACCAGGAAATAGGTTCCAGTAAAACAGGACCAAGAATCTCATGTCAGGATCAAAAGCTAAGAATTCAGGATGGAGGCCAACATGTTTCATTGGTCTTAGTAGCCAGTGTACGGATGACATATCCAGCGAGATTGCAGAGAACAAGTACTGATGGAGCTGATGAGAAACAACTGTGCGCTTGTACAATTTTACACTAAGTTACTTCCTATACAGTTTTACAAGCAGGTCACTACAATCATGGCCTTTAACCTGATCATGTAGACAGCAGTCGGGGAACACTTCCAAAAAACACTTGTGGATCTCACAATTAGTAGACACCACCCAATTAAGACTTTGGGGTCAGAGTTAGGCCGGCTGTCCACGGGCGTTGCGATATACTGCCACGGAATTCCACTGTGATCACCATGATTTTCCGCGACGAACCTATCTTAATGATAGGTTCATTGTGGAGAATCGCGGCATGCCACGATTTTTATTCGCAAGTGGAAAATCACATTGATTTTTATATGCGAGCGAAAATCACCGCAATTTCTATAGTTATCCTATGGAAAGCATTTACTGCAGTACCTGCGTGCGGATTATTGCTGCGGGTAACGCAGTGAAATATCGCACATGGTCATGAAGCCTTACACCTCCATATCAGCTACATTCAGTTTTTGCCCAAATTAAGAGTCCATATTCATTGTTGAGCTCAATTAAAGTGATCATCTGATTTCAGGGCAAAATTCTTTACCAGGAACCCAGGAGCTGCGGGGTATATTACCTGCAGTTGTTCTTTGTAATCCCTCTGATCCACTGTTTTCAGGTTCTGCTTTTGGCCATCCAGACTACCTAACCCCCACAGTGCATTGGTAGTGTTAGACTACCAATGCACTAAACTTGCTTCCTGATTGGGCAGTGATGCTGCACAGGCCAATCAAACAGCAGTACACAGTGTGCATAAGATAATTAGAAAATTGCTGCGGCCATCATGAACAGCTGAATATGGAGCCTAGAACCAGCTGATTGGAGGGGGCAACAGAGAAAAACAACTGCAGGTAATAAAGCCCCCTTTCCTTACCTGTGCTGGAACAAAAGTTTGTGCTGAAACAGGAGGGTCTCTTTAACTTTAACAATCATTTTTATAATTTGAAGAAATCTGAATGCAAAAACAAGGTTTTATAGGATTTATTTATCTCCTAAGTTTTAAAAGCAATAAACTAACATCAAAAATAACAGTCAACTTCCAATTTCAGTTACTCTGCACTAAAATCACTGTCCACTTATCCTCATTTGGCATGTACTAATAATTACCAGTGTTTACAATACAACCTCTTATTTCCTAGGCGGATAACTAGTCATTACATTATTGAGATCATGCAATTTGTAGGTCAAACCATCCTGTGTAATTAACTGTTCCTTTTGCTAAAGCAATGGATCCATCATGCCCCGGCATTATATCATTTCCTGCAAGGTGCCTGGTGGTTGAATAAATAAAGTTTTAGCACTCGGAATTAAAAGATGTATATAGTTAAAATCTTCATCTACATATTTATCAACACTACTGTTTATTAGTGTGTGTGCCAGAGATAACACATAGGATAGCATTGGGGCAAAGCACAATGCTAAACATGGCCAAAATCTGGAAAAGTAGGGATATTGGTATAGCAACTAAATGCAGGATAGTGCAAACCACTGTGATCCCCATAGCCATGTATGGATGTGAAAGCCGGACTGCAAAAAAAGCTAACAGAAGGAGGATTGATACGTTTGAGCTGTGGTGCTGGCGAAAGCTGCTGCGTATACCCTGGATGGTGAGAGTAACAAATAGTGACAAAAAGTCCTGAGTCGTATAAGACCTGGTATATCACTAAAGGCCAAGATGATCGGGCTCAGGCTCAAGGAGGGCAAGATAGCCGGACTCGGGCTCATGTATTTTGGCCATGTAATGTGAGCAGAGTTGCTAGAAAAATCTATAATGCTTGGACAGATCAGTGGCAAAAGAAAACCCGGGTGCTAAAGAACTTGATGGCTGATACTGTCAGAGCTGATACTGGCATGGATATCACACAACTGAAAGAAGCAGTGCAAACCAAAAAACATGGAGGGAGCTTGCCTTTAGGCCTCATGTCCACGGGGAAAATCAGGCCCGCTACGGATTCTCCATGGAGAATCCGTAGCGGGTCCCTCCTGCCCCGCGGACATGAGGGCTGAAAATAAGAATAAATAAGAATTAACTCACCTCCCGCCCGCTCCGGTTCTTCCCTTCGCCGCTGCGTCATCTTCTCTGCGTCGCGGCCGGATCTTCTTTCTTCGGCCCGGCGGATGCGCAGGGCACGTCGGTGACATGCCCCGCGCATGCGCCGGCCCGAAGAAAAAAGATCCGGCTGCGACTGAGAGAAGATAGCGCCGCGGCGAAGGGAAGAACCGGAGCGGGTGAGTAAATTCCGATTTTTGTCTCCCGCGGATCCGGACGGCTTCCATAGGCTTTAATAGAAGCCCGCGGGAGCCGTCCCCGCGGGAGACCCGCACGAAAATGGAGCATGGTCCAGATTTTTTCATGCTCCATTTTTAAAAAAATCCCTTTTATTGACCATCCGTGGGTATTTATCTACCCGCGGGTGGTCAATGTATCCCTATGGGATGCGGATCCGCGGGCAGGGGAAGAGTTAAAATCCGCTGCGGATTTTAATTCTTCTTTTGCTCGTGGACATGAGGCCTTAGGGTCGTCGAGGGTTGTGAAGGACTAAACGGCTAACAACAACAACATATATATATATATATAAAGTGAAAATATATTTATTTTAACACTGGCTATTATATTCTAACATATCACGAATCCTTCATTCAAAACAACTCGTATCCTACAAAGTGAGTGGCCTGCAAAAGTTCACTTCGTAGGAATTCTTCCACTGTAGTCAAAAATATTGGACTTCCTTCATGTATGACTTTTTTTTAATATATCTCAGGTCAAAACTATTTATTGTTTAAAAATACCCTCATCCTAGAATCCCATAAATTATGGACAAGCACTTAAGGTCCTTTTACACGAGTCAATCGGGCTCGAGCGGACAATCAGGTCTGCTCACTCATCAGTTGGCTGGCCTTATTTTTGTTGGTGAGAGCTTTTTGTAATGGCAATGTCTTCACGAGTCATGCGAATAACATGAAAGGGTTTTGTTATCCTGGCCCTTTCAGACAACTCACACCACTGCTCAGAAACAGATCAACCCACTGAGACATTTTTGTTTTTCAGTGAGGCCAAAAGCATCATCTGAGGCTTTTATACTGCTGAGGTAAAATGAAAGATGTGTTGTGATTGGTTACTATAGGCAAAAAATATAGATTTTCAGTTCTGTTGTCTACGCTGCATAAAGGCGAGCATAGGGCAGAATCGGCATATGCCAAATCACTGATAGTTACAGAGCACATTCATAGAGTACATAGTCAATAAAATGTTATTTTTGGTGGGGTTGGCATATTCTGTTCTTGCACTAAGACCCCTTAATTCAATTTTTTTAGACATTAAGCACAGAGAAGTGATAGCCTATCATAAGAATAGTGTCCAACTACCAGATTCCAATGACCTTCAGCCTTGTTACTCACTTGCTTTTCATTAAACTGCAACACAACCCCAAAGATTTGACTGGATCTGGGTTACAGCCTTCTGTACAATGGCCAAATAGTTGATGGGAGCTGCATTTAATAGGACTGCAATTTTTCTTTTTAAGAATATATTCATGTAATCTTTTCTCTCTGTGTTCAACATATAACATATGCATCAAGGAGGTTTCTGGTGCATATGCGAAACGCATCCATAGGTCTCCATTTTGGCGTACCTTGGGGAAGTTATATCGGCATACCAATTTTTAGCAGTATGGAATAGCGTAGTTGACTGTGCTGTTCAATACAGAGGTATCACGGATGAACATCTACCTCCAATGGAGGTCTTAAACACTTTATGAACTTGGCTCCACATGGAAATACCTCTTTATGTATGCTGTATTATATGGGCACGTAATAAAAACCATATTTCAATCTCCACCCTGTTTACTACTTAACCTGTTTATTGCAGTTGATTTTATCCTTTGTTTTTTTTAATAATAGCAATTTAAGTGTTTATTATGGAATATTATGAAATATTTCCAAACAATTGTAGCGCTCAAAACTCGCTCTTCTTTAATATTCTCCAGGCAGAGAACTTCAGAGGTGGCTCCTTTATTGTCGATGTCTGTGTTACATTTTTGACACTGAATTCTTTTAAGTTTCATTTCATCTTTTCCGAGACGCATTTGTATGACATTTGAATCTTGGGGATTACCAGTGTCAAACATTTATATATATTCCTCTTCAAAAGATCCCCAGTATAGTTTCTTGTTCAATAATTGGAGAGAAGATTGTGTTTAATGTGCTGTTAGTTTTGCTGAGTTACAGTTGTACAAGGTCTTCTGGGATTCAGAGTACTCTATACAGTACATCATTTATGAATAATTGATATCCATTAAAAGGTACTTGGAGCTGAAACAAGCTTTTATTTACTGAGATATTAGCTCACAATGCTGCCACTCCTGCATTAATATAGCACTTATTTAGGCACTGACTAGTTATATTGTTATTGGTGATAAATGTATGATTGCTGATGATCCAACCTCCGGGACCCACATTGATCATTAGAATGGAGGTCCTGAATCACCTGTTCTGGAGGTATTTGAGTAGAGTGATGGTAGGGTTGCCACCTTTTTCACAAAAAAATAATGGCCAAGGTAATAGGAAACATGGTGTAGGCATCATGACTTATAATGACCAATACTTTTACCTCATTATTCTAGTGGCCCCTTTTCAGTGACCCCTATAGTAATAGTGCCTCTTCTCAGTAGCCCCTATTGTAACAGTGCTCCCTCTCCATTGTCCCCAGTAGTAATAGTGCCCCTTCTCAGTAGCCCCTATTGTAATAGTGCTCCCTCTCAGTGGCCCTTATAGTAAGAGTGCCCCCTCTCAATGCTTGAATTGCATCTTAACAGGTGGGGCAGAGAACTACTCACTTCTCTCTGAGAAGCTGGAAGAATTCTTTAACATTAATGATTCTCATGAGATACCAATTCCAATTTTATGGGAAGCGCACAAAGCCTTAATCAGAGGTGAACTAATATCCTTGGGTACTAGGTCTAAACAACAAAGAGACAATGAGAATAACTCTCTCCTTGCCCAAATTTCTAGCACAGAAGTTTTGCATAAAAATAACCTTAGCAGCAACACGCAAAATGAATTAAAGCCCATGAGAGAAAAAACTCAAAAATCCGCAAAGACCCTGTTTACATCCAAATACAAAATCTACATACATGGGGACAGGGGCTCTTAAATAGTGTTGAGGCTTATTAAAAAACAAAAAGAAAAAACATTCATTTCGCAGATCAGAGTTCTCTCAGGAGCAATAGTAACGTCCACTGAAAACGTGGTTGGGGAGTTTGAGAGGTTTTACCATACATTATACAACCTATAGGGAGACACGACAGGTAGTCCTTGCGCCTTCATGCCAGCTGCTTCTCTTGCTTTCCTTGAACATCTGCCATCTTTCCTTGGACTGCTGGGTTTGTCTGAAGAGGACGCCTACATACTTTTAAAGCCAATCACTATGGATGAGGTGGCTGAGGTCCTAGCCTCTGTTCCCAATGGAAGAAGCCCAGGCCCGGATTGGCTTCCGATCTTCTATTACAAAAAATTCACAGAAATCCTCAATCCATATCTTAACAAACACTGCAATTTTCTTCTCTCTGGTTCAGCCTTACCTAAACAGTCACTAAAAGCTTTTATTATGCTCATACGTAAAGAGGGTAAGGACCTGGATTTATGCAGTAATTACCGCCCCATCTTGTTATTAAATGCAGACATCGAACTCTGGGCTAAACTGTATGCCCAATGCATTGCTCCCTCACTTCCCAAGCTCATAAACCCAGATCAATTAGGCTTCGTGCCAGGTAGGGAAGGGAAATTCAATACAACACGAAGAATCCACGCGATGCATTTTGCCAAAACAAACAATTTGCCATTAGTATTGATTTCCTTGGACGCTGAGAAGACCTTCGACAGGGTCAGCTGGGATTTTATTGAACACTGCTTGGCGAAATTTGGCTTCCCCTTCCAATTTATTAAAGCCATTCTCTCACCTTATTCAGACCCCTCAGCTAAAATACAGGTTAATGGCACACTGTCAAAATTCTTTTGCATAAGGAACGGCACTAGACAAGGCTGTCCTATATCCCCCATGCTTTTTATCCTAGTAATCAAGACACTGCTCCTAAGGATTAGACAGAGCCCTGATATAGAAGGTCTGAGAATAGGCAACACTACGCACACTATGGCAGCTTTTGCTGACGACCTCTTTGTTCTTACCACTAACCCAAAAAGGGCCTTCCCAGTGCTCATGAGGATCTTTGATCTCTTTGGCAAATTCTCTTATTTCAAGATTAACTTTGACAAATTGGAAGCTCTCAACATCTGAGCCCCGGCGCACATTACCTCCAACCTACAAAAACAATACGCCTTCAGGTGGCTTCCTCATCCATCAAATCCCTAGGTATTTCCCTGACTGCAAACCCCACCCACTTATATGGTAGTAATTATACTCCACTTGTTAAAAATTTAAAGAATCAGCCAATCAACAATTTAATTTTCCACTCATCCCATGGTTGGGTATGAGGAATCTAATCTCCACCTATATCTTGCCATATATTATTTATATCCTACATACAGTTCCAATAGAAGTGCCTGGCTTCTCTTTCTCCCAGATACATTGGCTTTTTAGTGGGTTCGTCTGGGACAGACACAAGCCATGCCTAGCATTTTCTTATCTTGTCGAGAAAAGACTTCAGGGAGGTGACGGACTGCCAAATCTGCATTTATATTTAAAAGCGATCCACATAGCTAGGTGGATTTCTCTAGTAGACACCACCTAACTCCGCCCACCTTCGAAATGGAGAGGGCTATGTTGAAACAGCATAAACAAATCTTACTGTCGTCCTCCCTTGAGCAAGTCCATGATGCTTAGCCCTATCACAAAAGTACAATTAAGGTGTTCAGGACATTACAGCTGGGGACAGCAGACAAAAAGTCCCTCCCCTCAATGACCCCCGCCTCCCTGATACCAGCCATCCTAGTGAATAGACCTCTCCGCGTAGGTGGTATTTGGGAAAACTTAAAGACATTGCTATATATGATATCATTAAAGGCCCTACGTTAGTAGACATGACCCAGGTAGATACCCTATTTACTCATCTTTCGTTAGATTTCCTTAGCAGGGCAGCCCTCTATCACTCCTTAAAGAGGTGCCATAGCCCCAGTTTCAGTAAGCTTAGGGAATCCCTCTGGTTTGAGACATACCTATCTCTCCCTTCATGCCCTAACAAAGTGGTAATACACCTATATAAAGGTCTACTCTTACAGACAAGCCTTGGTTTCTCAGGGAATGGAAAAGAGACTTAGGTATTTGCCTCAACAAAGATGAAACCCTTAAGGTATTAAGAAAAACTCCCTCAGTTTCTCTAGATGCGTTCACATTCAGGAGAACGTCTTTAAAATCCTGATGGTAAAGGACACCAGTAGCCTTGTCGAAGGTGAACTCTGAGGTCTCCGACAGGTGCTAGATATGCGAGGCACAGAAAGGAACCTTTCTACACATCTGGTGGCACTGCCCCAGAATCAAATCCTATTGGCAAACAATTACCAACCCCATTAATATAATCTGTGGCACTTCCTTTTCCTTCACACCTGAGGAGATCCTGATCTGGAAACCCTCAAATCAGTTGAAGTCCTCGACGCTATTACCATGTGTCACGTATATATATACACAAAGGATAAACAAAAGGGTTGTTACACGGGAGTATAAGGGTATGCAAGTATACACAACAATGCAATATTTTAAAATAAAACAAGGAGAAAAATAAAAGAAAGATACCAGATTTGGGATGTCGCACCCAAGATTGTGATCCCTGCATTGTCACTGAAACAATGGGAGCAGCCTTATGCCAAGACATATCTCTGAAGTCTGACAACAGGGGTCTGTGGAGCCCCGAATTATAAAGGACCCCTCATAGCACATCTTCCCCTGCCCCCTCTGATGTCATTCACTTCATATCAGGCTAGGACCTTCACACGACCAAGAATCTTTCTTAACAAATTTTACTTTAATTTAACTATCAATTCTAGTTAAGCAGACATTTGGAGCCAGGAGGCTTAAGGAGAATTTAAGCGCTTATTTGCAGCACAGCTAAGGTGAGGTAATGCAATACCATTCTAAATGCAAACATCCAGCAGGCAGGGGGTGGAAATAGGTGAGGGGCCTGA
This sequence comes from Eleutherodactylus coqui, assembly GCF_035609145.1. Classification (NCBI taxonomy): domain Eukaryota; kingdom Metazoa; phylum Chordata; class Amphibia; order Anura; family Eleutherodactylidae; genus Eleutherodactylus; species Eleutherodactylus coqui. The sequence goes on from NC_089839.1 coordinate 170,713,281, forward strand.
GAAATTGCCAATTCTATCTTACTGCACACAAAATGGATGCTATACAGCCAGGCCTGAATGGGCTGATATAAAATGGAAGCTAAGATAGGCCTAAGGCCTAACACACACAAAATGACTGACGGCCTACCAGTCTCTATATCAAAGGGAACTTTTCTAAATCTTTATTCGAGATTCCACAGTAGAGAAATGAAGCTGAAATCCCTATAAAATTATATTGTTCAATTAATTTATATAAACTTATATGAATGTTGATGATAGCTGTACTTTACTGTGATGGTGTTACAGAGGAATAAGGTACAAATTACAAATAATACTTAATTAAAAACCTTTGACAGTACTATTGAACTTTATTATTATTACCCCACATTTTTGGGATTTTTATTATAGCCCATCCTCTATGCAAACCATGCCTCCGACCTCACACAGCCAGTTCTACCATGAACTGCTTATGCACCATTACAATTTGCAGTATCATGATTTTTATTACAGAGATTGTACCGTAAATAGCTTTGGCATAAACTTTCTCGTTCCATTTCAGCAATATTAAACAATTTTAACAACTTTTGATGACTGTCAAAGGGTTCAACACCTGGTTGACTCGCCCATACAGGTCTTTACAAGGATACCCTTAGCACACTGTCATTTTCTTCTGTTCATCTACTTTTACTTTTGTGGACTAAGTTAAAAAATTTCACTTAAAGTGGCAAAACTCCTATTTAAAGAATCATTGCATTGTTTCCTTTCCGCAGTGAAAGCAATGTCATTGTAATTCCTGTAGTATTACTAGTTAACAGCCAGTGTTTTCCAGCCTATAAAGATTTGAAATAATGAAGCTTCGCACTCTCCCGCTCACTGTATGTGCCTCAGCTTTCCTGAGTACTAATCATTTTTATATTTCCCTGCACAGCTTATTGAATGACTAACATTAAAACACTGCAAATACAATTACATGTCGAGCGCTTTACACCGCTTGTAAAATACACAGAAAGTCTGGATAATTTATACCATAAAACACTGTTATGATTGCATTGTTAATAATAGTTGTAATTATAAAACACTCTCTTGGGAACAACCTACATAAAAGCAAGTAATATTACGTCCCTTATAACCTTCAAGCCAGGGAGTTTATTCCTTTCTAGCTGATGCTATTGTGATTTTCAACTGTGGATTGCGGGACTTAACATATGGTGAAATCATGTTGTATAGTAGCAAAGTTCAATAGTACTGTCAAGAGGTTTTAATTAAGTGTAATTTACACTTCACACTTAATACTTACCTCACACTGAGCAACATCAAAACAAAGAGTACCGGAGTGATAATGTATCTCCTCCTGGGAAACCCTTATTTCCCCTCAACACCATCACAGTAAAGTGTAGCTATCATCAACGGTCATATAAGTTCATATAAATTAATTTAGTAATATAATGTTAAAGGGATTGGAACATCATTTCTATACAGTGGAACCTCTACTAAAGATTTAGAAAACCACTGGATAACTCAACAGGGGGTGCAATGAATAGAGATTCAATCTTTAATTGGCTCCACCTAGTAGTGAATAGGAGCCACCAGAATTCTTTTACCAGTGTAGGCAAGGGGCTTAGAACTCCAAATCAAAGGACTACGTTCCAACCTCATATTAGTAAGTCTTTTAATCAATTCATGTACATTTCTGAAAATGTGTATGGATGTGACCACCCTTAAAGGGGTTGTACCAGAATTGTTCTGGTCTTGGAATGTCTTGTTCAGACTCCAGATTGCGACGATTAAAAATCAAGTTGTCTAATTTGGCCTCCTAAAAGTCCCTGGAATAACAGTGGTGGCCCAGTGATTAGCACTGCTGCCCTTCAGTGGTGAGGTCCCAGGTTCAACTCTTGTAAAAATCAAGTTCTGTAATTTTGGCCTCCTAAATGTTATGAGTTCAAATCTGACCTTGATGGGGATTTGAACCTGGGCCCTTACTACTCTATAGCAGCAGTACTAATCAACCTCACCTGTACCCTTTGCTACAAGCAGAAAGTCAATGTTTTGGCAATTTTTGCTATAAATCAGATCAGGATAATTCTGATCCTTAGCGAAAGTCAGCCCAATTTTATCACCTGGTTGATCACAATGAACAACACTAGTCTTGACATACAAAAAGTGTTTTGCAAAAAAAATAAACTAAAAACATTTATATTATGCAAATGTAGTAAAACCTAACGAAACCTCTATAAAAGTGTTATCATAATCATAATGACCCATAGAGTAAAGTTAACATAATATTTATACCACATGGTGAATGCAATAAATATAAATCTCAAAAAACAGTAGTGAAATAGTGTTTTTCTATTGCTCCCCTCCAGCAAAAAATAGTAAAAGTTATTCAATATATTATATGTACCCAAAATTGGTTCCTATAAAAATTAAAACTTGTGCCACAAAATTCAAGCTCTTATTGATGAAAAAATAAAAAAGCTATGACTACTAGAGCACAAAAGGGTGAATGCATCACTGGTTCTTAAAGATAAAATTAGCTAGTTTATTTAGGGGCTAAAATGCACTTAAGGCAACTCAGTTCTGTGCCAAATATACGGTATGTACGAAAGACATAAATTTGAAATCTACATTAAAAAAGTGAATTTTCTTGTGGGTTTTTACTAATGTATTGTGACTGTTGGGGGTTTAATCATCAATTAGTTCACTATGTCCATTGCAGTGAACTATCTTCAATGGTCTTGTTCTGTCTGGGTTCATCTATGTGATATCTACAATTGTCCTCTTCTGTCTCGAGCAAACAGAAGAGTATAGAAGAGTACCATTGAAGATATCACACTGCAGTGGGCATAGGGTACCATTTGATTACCCAGGTGAATGGAGTAGGGCACCAGATGAGGGAGCATAAAACTGTGGGACTTGACATGTCTGCAATCTGCTCTCTATTTGCTAAGACTCGGGGAGGAAAATGACTTTAAACTGGAAATTTGCTTGTAAGCCTTAAATATTCCTCCAGGTTCTTTCATGGAAATGGACTTTTACTCTCAGTTGTCATTTGCAGTCAGCTTCTCCAGCGCTAATAATATTTAGCTTCAATTTACACCCATATTTTCACTCTCTGTTAACTCCGTCTTGCTGCCCCTGCAGCAGTTTATAATAAAACATGTCACACTCCGGTAAGTCATGCATATCACATTTTCTACAGCTCCGACTAGTATAAACTCATTAATTAACATGTGCTTGATCCTTGTATTTCATTTTTAAATGCAGCCTGCTTATGTGTTGTTTTATTAAAAAAAATGCTGAGGCTTACTTCATAGCAAAATATAAAAGCCACAGCTATAACTGACCTGCCAATCACATTTCTGCTTTCATTAATCTAACATGTAGATGTTGCGTCATTTTCTGACTAGGCCTAATGGATCTTCTTATTACACATTTATTGACTCCCTAGAAGCCCCACTGATCAGTACAATGAAGGGGCTTCAGCAGCCCCTTCACTGTTTTCCCAGGCCCAATGTCTCATATACATGGTGGCTATGCAGGGTACTGCGACTTAATTCCATTGAAGTGACTGGGTCTGAGCTGTGGTGCCAGACAAAGCCATCCCCAATGCACATGTTGCTGTGCTTGAAGAATCGCTATGACTTCCACTTTGTGCTGATCAGCAGGGAACCCACAAATTTGATCAGCACTGAACAAACCATGATGGCTGTCCTGACCTTAGGTGACCTATTACCTGATGTTGGCCACAGTATAAGGAAGACGCTTGGCACAGCCCTGTGGCCAGCATAAGGACGTTCTGTGCAAGCGGAGCTCAGCTAATATTGCCTGTGCTGGTTTTAGGTGGCCATGTTAGCACCACCATCAGAAGTCCAGACTATTCTGAGAGTCCCTCACTCTCCTGACTTGTACTCACCTGTGCCACCTCACATCAAAGCAGGGATTACAAAACCTCCACAAAGTAAGGGTTCAAATTGTATGATGGCAGAAATTGTATGGTTTTGCAGCATTTTTCATAAAACCGCTACAAAGATAAATGAATTTTTATGAAAATTCTAGACAAAACTGCTGTATTTTGCCTTGATTTTCCTAAAAAAAACAGGCAAAAGTGCAACTTAATAGGCTGGAATACTTTACAGTCACATGATTAAGGTCCTGCAGCCTAGAATAATAGAATGGTAAAGTTGGAAGGGACCTCCAGTATTATCAGGTCCTACTCTCTGCACAATGCAGGATTCACTAAATCATCCCAGACAGATGTCTGTCCAGCCTCTGCTTAAAGACTTCCATTGAAGGAGAACTCACCACCCCCCTGTGGCAACTTGTTCCACTCATTGATCACCCTCTCTGTCACTATACACTGCTAAGACTGTGCATTGTATAGTGTTTAGGGTGTGTGTGTCATGTACCGTATGTACAGTATATGATGTGTGTACAAAGCTGTAGCTAGGAAGCGCAGGTGGGGAATCTGCCCTGGGTGAAATTAGGAGGGAAGGCACAGCAGTGTGCTTGCATGCACGCAAAAACGTATGCACATTGATTACCATCATCCCTTGTTACTATGTATTCACAACATCTGACTGCTGCTGTCCTCATCTGAGCCCAACATCAGCACACAGACCTCTTCTCACACTTATCAAAATTGCTGATTGGCGCTCTGCTTCTCAGATCTGTCTGGCTGTAAGATACAAGTAATGCTGGAACAGGTCTGTGTTCTGGAATTGGACTCGGGTGGAGACAACAGCAGTCCAATGTTGTGAATACAAGTTAACACAGTCAGTAGTGGTAGTAAAGTTACATTCTTTGTGTGTTGGCTGGCACCCCAACCTTCCATTTTTATTGTAATGTAATGAAAACTGCTCTTATGACTGGGCTGCTTACTGTGAGGCTGGCACTGGCAGTGCTGGGGTGTGTGTGGAGGGGAGGGCTGCATACGTATTCTTTTTGCATCCAAAGAAACAGAGACCAAATGGAACACAAGAAAACGGAAAGCTTACCGTTTAATTACCTTTTTTTAAAACCTCTTTGAAGTCAATAGGGAACAAATGGATCCATTTATTTACATTTTTTTCTGTTTCTCTGCTCTAAAAAAAAGAGACGAAAATCCTGAACTGCGCCATAACGCAGGTGGTGTGAATTCACCGTAAGAGAGGGCAGAGGTCCTAACTCCCCCTTTCCTGCTCCATTTGAGTCCCAGATTTGGAGAGTCACAGTTGCACATTAGGTAACACAATTGCAGAAGCAACTGTCTGAAATCCACCAAGTATTGTGCATAGGTCCTATTAATTAAAATAGGACTCCTGCTGGTATTGTCCCACCCAGTGTGCAGTTACAGGTCTCCACATCAGATGCTAAATCAATAGCTTTTTTAATTCATCCACCCTCCCAAAGAACATGGAAACTGTCTAAAAAGTCATACCTCTCCCCCCAAAATGTTACCAATAAAATCCAAATTTCCGATCCCCCCCAAAATTGCAGAATTACAATAAAGTTTCAAAACCGCAAATGTACCCCCAAATGTTTTTATTTTAAATATGACTTGCTTCACAAAAAACAAACATGGCCACGTTGACGGAAAAGTAAAAAAAGTTATGCTTCTCAAAACACAATGATGCAAAACAAGTAACCTTGTGCTATTGATGACCTATCCTCAGAATAGGTCATCAACCGATGATCAGCTGGAGTCTACCACTCTGAATCTCCAGCAATCAGCTGATTTCAGTCCCCACACAGCAAGGATTTTGAGTGGCAGACCACCACTGGTCAAGTACTGATGACCTATGCTGAGGATAGGAGATTAATAATATTGTCCCGGAAAACCTCCAAAACCCCTTTAAGTCAACTCACTACCTCCATAGAAACCATATAGTTGTACTGTTACCAAGAAGCCCATTCCTTAGCATTATCTACTGAATATGATTTGCATAAGTTATGCAAAAACTGCTATAGATAATGGTGCCATCACTAACTGCTGTTCATTACAATGCATTTATTCATTGGTGGCAATTTAAAAAAAAATGCCACAAATAAATTAGTCCAATCAGTGGAATAAAAAGGAAAGATTTCTTTTATGCCTGAATAGGTATTTCTGGGAACACAAAGCCTTTTTCTTTGGCCACCATGTCCCGCAGACTAGATCTCTCTGGATTTCGTCCAAAGGAGTCACCTTAATGGCAGCTGTCTATGAGATATATCCAGCATGACCTCATGATATTGGCGAACTGGAGAGACGAATATGAGCGGCCTGTGAAATGGTGATCCCATAGATACTACGTGCCATCTGTTCCACCATGCTCAACCATGTTCATCTTTGTTTAGTCACTGATGACAATTGTTTTGTGTTTTGAACATTTTCTATAAGATAATAAAGCTGACCTTTTTGTTCCTAGTCCTGCATTTGTCTATATCCTTTACCGTCAGAAATAATTTGTCTTCAATTGATTCCCTTTTAGCCCTGCAACAAGCATGCTCCACAGACTTACCCTTGTGGGAAAATCTCTTTTGCCCCTAGATAGGTATTTTTGCTGGTCACCATGTAGAATGTACTTTTACGTGAGCCGATTGTCACCCGAGTGATTGCTCAAAAGAGCGATTACAGGCGACCATTGTCCTGTGTAAGTGCAGGACCTAACAGGGCAAGTGAGCGAGAACTGACTTTCAGCTTGCCTAAAAAAAGAAAAAATATCCTGTTATTTGTATAGCTCCAAATTATTCTGCAACCCTCTCAGGTAATTTATTTGAACCATGAACCATACCTGAATCATGCGGGGATTGAACTTGCAACCTTCAGGTCATGAGCGAGAGCTTAGGACTGCATTTCTCCTGCCTTAACACTCTGCAGCACACAAGGCTCATGAAAAAGAACAAGCAACTATTAGCCGCGTAAACAGTCTGAGCATGTGTATGTTTTCAATGGCGAGAGGTGGATAAACTGCTATCAAACAACTCGAGCATGTCTGTGGATGACTGCCTGTTTACTCAGGAGGAGGGTGGCTGGAAGAGATCTCTGGCCCACTCCACCTCCATTAAGTGAGCGATTATCGCTCCTGTGTAGAAACACAGGAGCAATAGTCATTGGGATGGCAGTTGGGCGGAAAATCGGTCGACAGTAGTCCTGTGTAAAAGCACCCTAAGGCACTATGTAGACAACACCTAACCACCCAAACTCAGCCAAATGTATCTATTCACTCATTTTTTCCATTGACAGTCTATGCAAGGACTAACTTCTTGAAACTTCTCCTAGAAGGAACATATAATAGACATAACATCCTAACATCGTCTGTTCTGTTGCATCCAATATTTTGAATTTAATGTCTTCCTTTAAATTATTCATTTACGAGAAGCCTTTCATATTCCTGGTGATAAACACGTTTGATCTTGCAGTCTGTATATCACAATGAAAGCTACCGCGCTTTGAGAGCGTTACTAGCCTTTCCTTTTAGCCTGGGACTCATTCTTAATAGTATACGAGAGTTGCTTCAACCTTTCTAAATGAGACACTGATTAGCTCCGACAGCTGTCAGGGATAATCTCAACCTGTCACCCCACTCAGCAGTCAAAACAGCAATTTACAATATTTTATTCATCTCTGATTCATGTAGGAGATCAGCGTTCAGTATCATCCTAATTTCGTTAAGTTAAAATCATGATCTAACTGCAAAGTTCAGAACTTCTAATAGCAGCGGTGGGTGTCGGAGGGAAGACGCGCTGACATGTTAATTGCCAGATTAAAATATTGGTTTAAGAATTTACTTACCACTTATTTAAACCTACAAGACTCTACACTTTAAGGTCACTCACTTGGTCCATGAAAAAAGAATCCCAATGTGCACAATTTAGATTGAGTTGAAACACACACCACTCCAACCAAAAAAATGACTTACCTTGGGAAATCCATACATCAGGTCATTAAGTACTATACTATAGACTCTGCATGTGCTATAAAGCCAGGAGAGGCGAAGTAGAGTTCACGTTAGCCCAATTTCTCTTCGCCAAGTGTGGTGTGAATCCACGTAGGTCCTAATAGTCTGCGTACACAAAAGGGAAAAGTTGGACAAACCTGCCGATTGCTGTGGGACCAGCCATAGGGACCTCCTGACTCTCCTCCGGAAGATGATGTCAGGGGAAAGAAGGATAAGGCAAGTTGATTTAGAACAGCAGATTTCCTGAGAAGATAAGCCGCTGCCAGAGGTGTTTGGTAGCAGTTTATTCTCCTCCCCTCACTGAAAACATATGAGCGCTCAGTGGACGGCTACTAAAGGTGTATGAGTACCTTTATAGTTTTTACATATACTATACTGTTAGCAAACATTAAGAGAAGATAACTACCCCAAGGGTCCCAATACTGTTCTTTATCACCAAGAGGCAGAAGGGCAAACACCATTGGGCCTTCCTTTTTCTGAATAAAGGGGTATAGAAATGCAAACCATTCCCTGGAGAGTGGTTCATTTAGATTTTTTACTATGAAACCTCCTTCTATCTCCGTACTTCACAGAATTGCCCAGAACAATAAGGATATTAAATGATAAATCATGTCCAAAAATAAATATATAGAAATATCGGCACCACAGCTGTTCAGGGATCACACTTAGGCTTGGTCTGGCCCATAGGGCAACAGGTGGATCCACTGGTGGGCTCTGAGCAGCAGTGGCCCCCTAGCCCTGCACCCACCTGCACTATATATAGATAGCATAGAGCATTAGAAGTCAATCTATATTTCCATATAAGAAACTGGCTAGTTGACTTATTTATATAGACACATAGGCTGGTACATAGACAGGTCCGCTATTATCCTTCCCTGTTACCTCCTTGGCCCCATCCTCTTGAAGTCGCTCTGGGGGCCCCATCACCCAACATCTTGTGGCTTCTTGCTACTGCCTGCCGCCTGGCACTTAATACTTGTTCACAGAGTTGGGACGGCTGCTAGTCCAAGGCAAGAGCCAGACAGTGGGCTATTGAGAGGGCCCCCAGGACAGAAGCAATTTGAGGCAAGGGCCAGATAGCAGGCTACTACTTTAAAAAGCATGTGTGTCCCTTCTTCTACTACATAGGTAATTAAAATACATTCATTTTGACATTCTTGTCATCCCTCTCACCTCCGTAGGGAACAGCAATTCCCAGCATGCTCTGACAGCTGTAGACCCTCAGGATTACAAGGAACCCTCTCAAGGGTGAGGTCACATGTAAACCGAATATACGCAAACACAGTCACTTTTCCATTGATATGTATGAAGAATGCAGTTATGGTGAATTTGCTAATGTAGATCAGGTAATATTTGCAGGTAGCTGTATAGCAGGTAGCTGTATGAATTTTACCAATGGACAAAGTCTGACACTGATCTAACTTGCTAGATTTCGGTAGTTGGTCCCCAAATTCCAATCCATAGCAACATCTGCATATAGCTGGAATATTCTCCTCATGGGTTTATCTAAGTTCTCATTTTTTTTATACTCCAAGGGGTATTGGTTACAGTTCCACACAGACCCCAATGCCTTAGGGTCCAATGATCTCTCTGTGGCATAAAATGACACCAGTATTATATATGGACCTTTTTACAGATTGCATATCAAGTAAGTTGCATGTCTGGTCTAAGGTCAATTAATTTGGTTTTCTACGCATTGGTCCTAGTGTATTCTGCAGTATAGGATGAATATATACAATACATGTCATGTACACACTTCTCCAGCAAGTGACATAGGTGTGACTGCAAGGGCTTATTCTATTTTACTCCCTCAATGTAACACTCATTTTTCACTAAGGTTGCAAATTGAGCATAGATCACATCCAAACACAGTTCAAGCACTCCGCAGATTCTTACTTTTACCACTCCTGGAGCACAGGGCTAGATGCCCCCCAAATGCACTCACACTCTGCTCCCCAGTAGTCAAAAGGTTAACACCACCGGAGGCTTAGAGGTTCATTGCAACAAGGGTCAAGCTTATTAAAGTTTTAAGCTTTAATACTACATTGCAGTGATTACAAAAAAACATACAGTAAAAAGACGACAAAATTAAATTACATAGAAACAAAGGCAAAACAGTTATAAAAATAAAATGGCAAAACATAGAGACCTACAATGTACTATGAACACATGGTGTTCTAAGGTCTTCTCCTTCTGAGCGTGGATGGCAAAAAATGAAGCAATATTTCAGCTGCAGAGCTTCCCTCTTCAAATGTGACATTGCCCCATTGTTACACATGTCTTTTTATACTTTTTCCACCCTGAACTCCAGAGGTTTACCCGCCCCCCAGGTCCATTATGGAAATGCACCCCTGGCCTAGGACTGGACATTCAGGCAAAAAAGAAGAAAACCCAATGAATTTTAATAGTTCATCTTCATGTACTTTCTCCTCCTAGCTGGCCCAATTTGCATTTGGCTTCCTCTCGAAACCAGTTTGGTCAAACTGGAGTGACACTGCTGTCCAAGGGATAAGAAAGCAACCCCCTATAATATATACATACATATACAGTACAATCATGTATGTATATATATATATATATATATATATATACACTGCCGTTCCATACAATTATATAGGAGATGTGAAAACAACTGCGCATGCTCACTCTGTTTCTGTATCTCACATAAAGGAGTATGGAACAGCAGTGAGCATGCTCACAACTTTCCAGTTTTTGTTTCTACAGGGACTTTATACATAATATCAGTAAATGTATTAGTCCCCATTCCTACATTTTATTTTATGAATTGGGCCCAGAGTCTTCAATCCACTGTACATCAGGTTGGGATACAGTGGGTTTTAGTGTACATTAATGAATTTGATGAAGAAGTTAGATAGGTAGCGCAAAGAAGGGACAGGTCTGATAGTAGTATATTTTCTGAACAGAAGCGTAAAACATTTTGGTGCTATAAACCGTATATAAAATACAAGTTTATTAACTGTCAGAGACCCTCACTGCTGACAATTAAAACCAATGATGATTTTTCCCTCCATGATTGAACAAACACATAATCCAGCAATGTCAAGAGGCCTGTATGACCTTTTATTTGGTTTCTTTTAACTGTGAGTTGGGTGCCAAGCTGTTTAATTAGGATTTTGTTAGCTGTAAATAGAGTGTGGTTTTAATTGATATCATAGTTGTTTGATGAGCTCAGTCCCAGTAGAGATCGTTTTCTCCTTTTTTAAATTCTGTTTTCCGTACTGTTTAATTTACTGGAACAAATAAAACGTTGCACATTTGAGTTTTGTGCATTGGAATTAAAGAGAAAAGTCCCTTCCTAAGTAACAGAACATCCGAGACAACAAGAGGTTCACAGGGAGCCGCATTTGCTGTGACCTAATTATGTGAATGGAATTCTGCCTAGGCAAACAGATGTAATCCTTTGTCTTTAAAGCATTAATATTCTCTGTGTTTGGTGATACAGCGTCACAAAACCCACGAGCCACTGCAGTTCCCTAAAGGCACTTGTCACCTAAATAACAAGGTAGCAGCTATTATCTAGCTGAACCAATATTTATGAGAATGTCTTTGGGTCAATTGATATCCACTGGGATAGGTTAAACAATAATGGTTTTGCTAGCAAGTCACAATATTTTGTTGAATTTGTTTAATGAGAAATTGCAGTCTTTAACAAAAATGGAGATAGGATAAGCGTGGACACCTCTGTACACTCTGATGCAGTACAGCTCATGTGATCTGCCCACCCTGAAGATTTGGATGCTTTTTGTTCCTATCCACACTTTGATCTTCTCTTGTACAATATCCTACCTGCTGCTATGTCTAACGCTAAGGGGCCTTTTACATGGAACAATAATCATTGAGATTCTCTGTGGATCATGTGAATCTCAGCGACTGAACGACAAACAATAATTTGTTCACCTATCATTTGTCATACAACATGTACAGGCATAAAAATCAAACCATGATCAGCCTGTGTAAACAGGCAGTTGTTCATCTATGAACAACTGCCTGTTTACTGCAACTGGAGGTGGGTGGATGGAAAGCGATCGTCAACCCACTCCGCCTCCATTCACTAAGTGATAATTGCTCCTGTGTCTTAAAGGACCTTGAAGAATGAAGTGGAGGACAGAGAGATCCAACACAGTCAGTAGCCGAGTACTCTCAGATTTATATCAGAATCAGCAGCACAGCTAGCTACATATAGGAGTTGCACAGACTTGGTGTCAATACCCTTTAAGTCCATTAGTTTCTCTTCTCCGTTACACTTTCAGACATCATATCTGCATTGATGCCAGGGCTTATTTTTCGACAGTGTTCTTAGCAAATACAACAGGTCCACCACAAACTGTCATAATCAGTTAAGATCTGTTTTTTTAACCCCTACTGACTTAAAATTGATCCATCTGGCTTTGGCAGGTTTTTTTCCATAGTATTTTACTGTACATCGCACTCTATTCTGGCTGTCACAAAGCAACAAAGACATGAAAGTATAGAACTAAAACAAATATGAGTAGAGCTTCCTGTCTGTTTTGGAAAGCTGGGCGCCAACTAGTGGCCGTCATTGTAAATCCCACAAATCAGTTGGCAGTCAGCTTTTTCTAGAATTATAAGGTGGCAGTCCTAAATCAGAAACCATATTAGATGTCATTGTTTATCCTGGGAAAAGTATAACTAGCATTAGAATTTTAACCACATTACAGAAGAGAATGTACAGTCCCTTTAGTTGGCGCAGGTCACAACTGGTACTTGAGGTAGCCCATAGGCCACTACACCACATCATAAGTTACTGGTAGTATAAGTGGCACATGGTAGGTAGGGGACCCTTTTACAGATTTTTGCATTTGGGTCCAGTTGTTTTAAATTTTGCCAATGAGCACAACTCAAGGAAAGTTTTTGAAAGAGGACTTCACACAATGTTTTCCCCATTGAAATAATGGGTTGTACTGGCCATATAAGCAATGTCGGGGAAAGATCTGAGCTTCGAAATATCTTCAACGTTAATTATACTAGAGGGGGTATACAGTACATAACAAGTCATTATGTGATGCTTTTTTTTAGACAATCGCACAACAAATAAGCAAACCTCTGGTAGCATTGGGTTCTTTTTAAGAGCTTCTGTAAAGGCAATGCTTTATATTAGTGCCGTACTGTACTGTATGTGCTTTATTGCAGCATTTATATCATTTACTCACTTGCTGAGCCTGGAAGTGCTTTCTCTCTCTCTCTGTCTGCTATTTATGCCACTTTTTCAGTGTTATTTATCCAAATGTGTAATTATACCCATTAGACATTAGAGCACATCACCTCTTGATAAATGGAAAGTGGTAACTTGTTTTCCAATAGCAGCACACAAGCGTGTCTTAGCTTCATAACAACAAATAGTGGATGATTAATCCCATTTTCTCACCCTTGCCTTTCAATTTCCCATGTCTTTAACAGTTTTTATACTTTGCCCCCTGTGAATTACTAATGCAAAAACACATAATAGTAATGTGCTACTGTATGATATGAAAACATTTTGATCTTTTGTAGAAAGACATTAGTGGGCCCAGGGCAAGGATTACATTAGTGAATCCCCCCCCACCACCAAGTCCGTTGTCAAAGCATTTTTATAGAACGAGGGTAGGCTACTGTAGGTCATCGCTAATTTGGAGTTTTGAGCAATTTTAGCTGTAATTTTATTTTGTTCATGGTTTACATTTAGGTAAAGCTTGGACCTGATGTAGAACATTAAAACAGCTTGACCACCTACGCTGATGACGTATATTCACTGTATTAAATGGAGTTCAGACAGGACGGGATGCAGGACATAATTCAGACATGGCATAAACCTAAACAGATGACAGGTATAAATAGAACTGGATCCAGACAAGAGACAAACAGAGAGAGAGAGAGCTGACCAGCATTCATGCTAAAAGTTTAATGATATCAGGACAATAACCAGCGCCCTCTGAGAGGGGGAGCTGGAATATATGTGCACAGATCCATGGTAATTGGCTGGTTGGGCTAATCTACCCCACAGTCAGCCAAATCAACCAACACCAGGAGGGTTGTGGTCCTTTCAGTGCATAGTACCACAATAACTAAGCTGACACACTGTGACATCTAGATAGATAGATAGATAGATAGATAGATAGATAGATAGATAGATAGATATGTAATAGATATGAGATAGATAGATAGATATGAGATAGATAGAGAAATAGCTAGATAGATAGATATGAGATAGATAAAATAGATATGAGATAGATGTGAGATAGATAGATATGAGATATATAGATAGATAGAAGATAAATATGAGATTGACAGATTGACAGATAGATAGATAGATAGATAGATAGATAGATAGATAGATAGATAGTGTATATACACCAAAAGGCAGAACACTGCAAAAATGGCAAGTCTTGTGGGCTGTTCCTTATATGCAGGTACATGTTAGTACCTACCAAAAGTTGGTCAAGGAAGGACAGCTACCGGTAGTGAGTGAACCAGCAAAAGGGTTATGGATGCCCATGACTCATTGATGCATGTGCGGAGTGAAGGATAGTCCATCTGATCCAATGCCACAGAAGAGCTACTGTAGCACAAATTCCTGAAAAGTTTCTATCAGTTGCTGACTGATAGAAAAGTTTCAGAAGACACAGAACACCACAGCTTGGCCATGGACCAATCATGCTTACCCTGTCCACTCTCAAAACCGGCTACATTGGGCATGTGACTATCTGAAGTGGACCATGGAGTAATGGAAGAAGGTGGCCTGGTCTGATGAATCATGTTTTGTTTTACATCATGCGGACAACCGGGTACGTGCGTGTCACTTATCTGGGGAAGAGATGACACCAGGATGCAGTATGGGATAAAGACAAGCTGGCAGAGGCATTGTGATGCTCTGCTGGGAAATCTTTGGTCCTGTCATTCATGTGGATGTGACTTGTACCACCTAACTAACCATTGTACAGACCGAGTCCACCCCTCATGACAGCGGTATTACCTAATGGCAGTGCCGTCTATCAGCAGGATAATGTGCCCAGCCATACTGCAAAACTTATTCAGAAATGTTTGAGGGATGGGACAAAGAGTTCAAGCTGAGGACTTGGCCTGCAAATTCCCCAGATCTCGATCTGATTAATTATCTGTGAGTTGTGGTGGAAAAACCAGTCCGATCCATAGAGGTCCCAGCTCACCACTTATAGGACTTAGAGGACCTGCTGCTGACGTCTTGGTGACAGATACCACAGGACACCTTCAGGGATCTTCTGGAGTCTGTGCCTTGACTGATTGTGACTATTCTAAAAAATATCAGATTATTACTAGAGATGAGCGAACGTACTCGTCCGAGCTTGATACTCGTTCGAGTATTAGCGTGTTCGAGATGCTCGTTACTCGAGGCGAGCAACACGCGATGTTCGAGTTACTTTCACTTTCATCTCTGAGACGTTAGCACGCTTTTCTGGCCAATAGAAAGACAGGGAAGGCATTACAACTTCCCCCTGCGACGTTCAAGCCCTATACCACCTCCCTGCAGTGAGTGGCTGGGGAGATCAGGTGTCACCCAAGTATTTAAATCGGCCCCTCCCACGTCTCGCCACAGATGCATTCTGACATAGATCAGGGAAAGTGCTGCTGATGCTGGAGCTGCTATAGGGAGAGTGTTAGGAGTTATTTTAGGCTTCAAGAACCCCAACGGTCCTTCTTAGGGCCACATCTGACCGTGTGCAGTACTGTTAAGGCTGCTTTTAGCAGTGTTGCACTTTTTTTTTTTTTGTATATCGGCCGTGCAGAGCATTGCGTCCTCAGTCTGCAGTAATTTTACATAGTATAGGGCCAGTAGTGGTGAGGCAGGGACAGTGGGAAAGGTGAAAGAGATATACTGTCTATATAGGCAGTGGGCTTTTTCAAAAAAATTTGGGGAAAAAAAATATATTTGGGCTGCCTGTGACCGTCCTCAGTGTACTGCGTCTCTGCTGGGGGTAGTAGTCCTAATTAATACGCAGCTAAGTGTTACAGCAGGCTTGCGCAAAAGTGTTTCCTGGCTCTGCGTTGCCCGTTACATCACTGCCGTCATCCCGTCCAGAGGGAAACAGTCTGCAGTAATTTTACATAGTATAGGGCCAGTAGTGGTGAGGCAGGGACAGTGGGAAAGGTGAAAGAGATATACTGTCTATATAGGCAGTGGGCTTTTTCAAAAAAATTTGGGAAAAAAAATATATTTGGGCTGCCTGTGACCGTCCTCAGTGTTTCCTGGCTCTGCGCTGCCTGTTACATCACCGCCGTCATCCCGTCCAGAGGGAAACAGTATACATATATACGCTGCCTACAGTATCTGTCTGCTGTCTCAGCTCAGCCTTTAAAAAAATAGAAGCAAAACACTTAAGGCCTACTAGTGGCCTTTGGACACTTGGCTGCTTCTGCGCTGTGAATTCCACTAGCTCAGTCATACGCACCTACGTCTCACTACAGGCTTGCGCAAAATTCTTTCCTGGCTCTGCTGTGTGTTCCGTAAGCGAAGTCAGCCTCCAACCACAGGCCAATAAGCGGCACATTTAATTACAGCGTTCTGTTTCTGCACTATTGGTAATACACCATGCTGAGGGGTAGGGGTAGGCCTAGAGGACATGGACGCGGGCGAGGACGTGGAGGCCCAAGTCAGGGTGTGGGCACAGACCGAGCTCCTGATCCAGGTGTATCGCAGCCGACTGCTGCGGGATTAGGAGAGAGGCACGTTTCTGGCGTCCCAAGATTAATCTCACAATTAATGGGTCCACGCGGTAGACCTTTATTAGAAAATGAGCAGTGTGAGCAGGTCCTGTCGTGGATGGCAGAAAGTGCATCCAGCAATCTATCGACCACCCAGAGCTCTGCGCCATCCACTGCTGCAACTCTGAATCCTCTGGCTGCTGCTCCTCCTTCCTCCCAGCCTCCTCACTCCATTACAATGACACATTCTGAGGAGCAGGAAGACTCCCAGGAACTGTTCTCGGGCCCCTGCCCAGAATGGGCAGCAATGGTTCCTATCCCACCGGAGGAGTTTGTCGTGACCGATGCCCAACCTTTGGAAAGTTCCCGGGGTCCGGGGGATGAGGCTGGGGACTTCCGGCAACTGTCTCAAGAGCTTTCAGTGGGTGAGGAGGACGACGACGATGAGACACAGTTGTCTATCACTCAGGTAGTAGTAATTGCAGTAAGTCTGAGGGAGGAGCGCACAGAGGATTTGGAGGAAGAGCAGCAGGACAATGAGGTGACTGACCCCACCTGGTTTGCTAAGCCTACTGAGGACAGGTCTTCAGAGGGGGAGGCAAGTTCAGCAGCAGGGCAGGTTGGAAGAGGCAGTGCGGTGGCCAGGGGTAGAGGCAGGGCCAGACCGAATAATCCACCAACTGTTTCCCAAAGCGCCCCCTCGTGCCATGCCACCCTGCAGAGGCCGAGGTGCTCAAAGGTCTGGCAGTTTTTCACTGAGAGTGCAGACGACCGACGAACAGTGGTGTGCAACCTTTGTTGCGCCAAGATCAGCCAGGGAGCCACCACCACCAGCCTCAACACCACCAGCATGCGCAGACATGTGATGGCCAAGCACCCCACAAGGTGGGACGAAGGCCATTCAACACCTCCGGTTTGCACCACTGCCTCTCCCCCTGTGCCCCAACCTGCCACTGAGATCCAACACCCCTCTCAGGACACAGGCACTACCGTCTCCTGGCCTGCACCCACACCCTCACCTCCGCTGTCCTCGGCCCCATCCACCAATGTCTCTCAGCGCAGCGTCCAGCCGTCGTTAGCGCAAGTGTTTGAGCGCAAGCGCAAGTACGCCACCACGCACCCGCACGCTCAAGCGTTAAACGTGCACATAGCCAAATTGATCAGCCTGGAGATGCTGCCGTATAGGCTTGTGGAAACGGAGGCTTTCAAAAGCATGATGGCGGCGGCGGCCCCGCGCTACTCGGTTCCCAGTCGCCACTACTTTCCCCGATGTGCCGTCCCAGCCCTGCACGACCACGTCTCCCGCAACATTGTACGCGCCCTCACCAACGCGGTTACTGCCAAGGTCCACTTAACAACGGACACGTGGACAAGCACAGGCGGGCAGGGCCACTATATCTCCCTGACGGCACATTCGGTGAATTTAGTGGAGGCTGGGACTGAGTCAGAGCCTGGGACTGCTCACGTCCTACCCACCCCCAGAATTGCGGGCCCCAGCTCGGTGGTGGTATCTGCGGTGGTGTATGCTTCCTCCACTAAACCACCCTCCTCCTCCTCCTCCTACGCAACCTCTGTCTCGCAATCAAGATGTGTCAGCAGCAGCACGTTGCCAGCAGTCGGTGTCGCGCGGCGTGGCAGCACAGTGGTGGGCAAGCGTCAGCAGGCCGTGCTGAAACTACTCAGCTTAGGAGAGAAGAGGCACACGGCCCCCGAACTGCTGCAGGGTCTGACAGAGCAGACCGACCGCTGGCTTGCGCCGCTGAGCCTCCAACCGGGCATGGTCGTGTGTGACAACGGCCGTAACCTGGTGGTGGCTCTGCAGCTCGGCAGCCTCACGCACGTGCCATGCCTGGCCCACGTCTTTAATTTGGTGGTTCAGCGCTTTCTGAAAAGCTACCCACGCTTGTCAGACCTGCTCGGAAAGGTGCGCCGGCTGAGCGCACATTTCCGCAAGTCCCACACGGACGCTGCCACCCTGCGCACCCTGCAACATCGGTTTAATCTGCCAGTGCACCGACTGCTGTGCGACGTGCCCACACGGTGGAACTCTACGCTCCACATGTTGGTCAGGCTCTATGAGCAGCGTAGAGATATAGTGGAATACCAACTCCAACATGGGCGGCGTAGTGGGAGTCAGCCTCCTCAATTCTTTACAGAAGAGTGGGCCTGGTTGGCAGACATCTGCCAGGTCCTTGGAAACTTTGAGGAGTCTACCCAGATGGTGATCGGCGATGCTGCAATCATTAGCATCACCATTCCTCTGCTATGCCTCTTGAGAAGTTCCCTGCAAAGCATAAAGGCAGATGCTTTGCGCTCGGAAACGGAGGCGGGGGAAGACAGTATGTCGCTGGATAGTCAGAGCACCCTCCTGTCTATATCTCAGCGCGTTGAGGAGGAGGAGGTGGAGGAGCATGAGGAGGAGGGGGAAGAGACAGCTTGGCCCACGGCTGAGGGTACCCATGCTGCTTGCCTGTCATCCTTTCAGCGTGTATGGCCTGAGGAGGAGGAGGAGGAGGAGGAGGAGGAGGATCCTGAAAGTGATCTTCCTAGTGAGGACAGCCATGTGTTGCGTACAGGTACCCTGGCACACATGGCTGACTTCATGTTAGGATGCCTTTCTTGTCACCCTCGCGTTACACGCATTCTGGCCACTACGGATTACTGGGTGTACACACTGCTCGACCCACGGTATAAGGAGAACCTTTCCACTCTCATACTCGAAGAGGAAAGGGGTTCGAGAGTGATGCTATACCACAGGACCCTGGCGGACAAGTTGATGGTAAAATTCCCATCCGACAGCGCTAGTGGCAGAAGGCGCAGTTCCGAAGGGGAGGCGTGCAGATCTGGCAGCATGTACAGCACAGGCAGGGGAACACTCTCTAAGGCCTTTGCCAGCTTTCTGGCTCCCCAGCAAGACTGTGTCACCGCTCCCCAGTCAAGGCTGAGTCGGTGGGAGCACTGTAAAAGGATGGTGAGGGAGTACGTAGACGATCGCACGACCGTCCTCCGTGACGCCTCTGCCCCCTACAACTACTGGGTGTCGAAGCTGGACACGTGGCCTGAACTCGCGCTGTATGCCCTGGAGGTGCTTGCTTGTCCTGCGGCTAGCGTCTTGTCAGAGAGGGTGTTTAGTGCGGCTGGGGGAATCATCACAGATAAGCGTACCCGCCTGTCAACTGACAGTGCCGACAGGCTTACACTCATCAAGATGAACAAAGCCTGGATTTCCCCAGACTTCTCTTCTCCACCAGCGGACAGCAGCGGTACCTAAACAATACGTAGGCTGCACCCGCGGATGGAAGCATCGTTCTCTATCACCATAAAAAACGGGGACCTTTTAGCTTCATCAATCTGTGTATAATATTCATCCTCCTCCTCCTGCTCCTCCTCCTGAAACCTCACATAATCACGCTGAACGGGCAATTTTTCTTAGGCCCACAAGGCTCAGTCATATAATTTTTCTAAACAATTTTTATACGTTTCAATGCTCATTAAAGCGTTGAAACTTGCACCTGAACCAATTTTTATTTTAACTGGGCTGCCTCCAGGCCTAGTTACAAATTAAGCCACATTAACCAAAGCGATTAATGGGTTTCACCTGCGCTCTTGGTTGGGCATGGGCAATTTTTCTGAGGTACATTAGTACTGTTGGTACACCAATTTTTTGGGGCCCTCGTCTACAGTGTAATCCAATTAATTTTTTGCCCACCTGCATTAAACCTGACGTTAGCTTTGCTGTCCAGGGCACTGCAATGGGATATATTTATGTACCGCCAGTGGCTTCCTGGGACCCACCCATGCTGTCGGTCCACACAGAGTTGTAACTGCATGTGTCCACTTCTAAAGAACCCTAGTCTGACTGGGGCATGCAGTGTGGGCCGAAGCCCACCTGCATTAAACTTGACGTTAGCTTTGCTGTCCAGGGCACTGCAATGGGATATATTTATGTACCGCCAGTGGCTTCCTGGCACCCACCCATGCTGTCAGTCCACAGGGAGTTGTAACTGCATGTGTCCACTTCTAAAGAACCCCAGTCTGACTGGGGCATGCAGTGTGGGCCGAAGCCCACCTGCATTAAACATGACATTACCTCAGCTGTGCTGGGCACTGCAATGGGATGTATTTATGTACCGCCGGTGGGTTCCTGGCACCCACCCATGCTGTGGGTCCACACGGACTTCACAATAGGGAGTTGTACCTGCCTGTGTCTATGAATTAAAAACCCCGGTCAGGTTGGGGCATGCAGTGTGGGCCGAAGCCCACCTGCATTTAATCTGACGTTAGCTCTGCTGTCCAGGGCACTGCAATGGGATACATTTATGTACAGCCGGTGGGTTCCAGGGAGCCACCCATGCTGTGGGTGCACACGGAATTCCCATTGCGGAGTTGTACCTGCCTGTGACTATTTATAAAAAACCCCGGTCTGACTGGGGCATGCAGACACCTTGACAGAATGAATAGTGTGTGGCACATAGGTTCCCCATTGCTATGCCCACGTGTGCAGGTCCTGATGGCGGTGGCACAGGAATATATTTCTCATTGCTTCTGTACAGCATTGTGGGCTATCGCCCCGCCCCTTTTAAAGAGGGTCGCTGGCTAGCCGTGCCAACCCTCTGCAGTATGTGCCTGCGGTTCCTCCTCATGGCAGACGCACTTATAAATAGACATGAGGGTGGTGTGGCATGAGGGCAGCTGAAGGCTGCGCAGGGACAATTTGGTGTGCGCTGTGGACACTGGGTCGTGCGGGGGGGAGGGGGGCGGCAGCATGTAACCCAGGAAAATTGGCAGCGGAGTGTCATGCAGGCAGTGATTGTGCTTTGTTGGAGGTAGTGTGGTGCTTAGCTAAGGTATGCATTGCTAATGAGGGCTTTTCAGAAGTAAAAATTGTTGGGAGGGGCACTCTTGCCGCTATTGTGGCTTAATAGTGGGACCTGGGAACTTGAGATGCAGCCCAACATGTAGCCCCTCGCCTGCCTTATGCGTTGCTGTGTCGTTCCCATCACTTTCTTGAATTGCCTAGATTTTCACAAATGGAAACCTTAGCGAGCATCGGCGAAATACAAAAATGCTTTAGTCGCCCATTGACTTCAATGGGGTTCATTACTCGAAACGAACCCTCGAGCATCGCGAAATTTTCGTCCCGAGTAACGAGCACCCGAGCATTTTGGTGCTCGCTCATCTCTAATTATTACACGGGATCAGGAAAAAAAACAGTCTATGGATGGGTTTATATAGATCAAACATACCTAATACATGTACAGATTTAGCAGAGATGATGTTGCTATTTCACTCTCATTTTTGCATGATGCTAGCTTTGAGTGAACATAATCTAGCTAACACACTTATAGTTCTAGCAGGAGCATAATGAAGGCTCATGGGCCCAGGTGCAAAAGTTTATCTTGGGGCCCCTTAACTTCTCTTAACCCCTTAATGCAGAGACGTAACTTGAAGATTCTGAGCCCCAATGCAAAACCTGTAACAGGGCCCCCAACTATAATGCTTTATTCATAGTACTGGGCTCCCTATATGGAGAATAGAGGCCTTATGAGCCCCCCAAGGCTCCTGGGCCTGTGTGCAACCGCATCCCCTACATCCCCTATAGTTACGCATTTGAATATATGTAAAAACACAGCTCTGCTGAAATCCTATAACCTAAAGTAGGTAAAGCCCAAACTGCAGCTTAGATAGTATAGTCGGCATAAAAAAAAAATCAATTTGAGACTCAAAAAAAAATCCTGGAACATAAAAAAAAATCATTTCTGGTAAGGTACTGCATAGTTTTCCATGTTCAATATGACCTTGATTACAATTTTCTTTATGCTTCGAGACCGATATTTATCCACATTTCTGTCTCTTTTGGGCTATTTCAGTGAATATTGAAATATTGCTCTTATTATAAACATAATTGTAATGCACAAAGCCCGTAAGGTCAATGCTGACTGAGTAAATCCCCTGAATTTCCTATTTCTTTGCCTTTTGTTTGAAATTGGATGCGCCAATCTATAAAAATAATTGTATCTGTGTGGATAATATATCCCTTCTGCCAAAGATCCTGCGCACCATCAACTTTCTTACATTACATGCAAAAATTAATTTTATCTCTTTGTTTTACGCTGATTTTTTGCTTTGTTGCATTAAATATAATTATACAAAGAAATACTATTTTTATAGCCTTTTTTCTTGACTTCAGTACTTCACACTTTGCTTATCCTGTAGTGGTGCTGCAAACAGGAATACAAACAGAGAATACAGGTTTGTGGGAGTCAGCTTGACCGGAAAGCTCAAAAAATGGTTCTCCTAACCATGGCAGGTCTTACATTGGATAGTGCCCTATGTAGTACCTTTTCTTGTCACCACCTAACATGTGGCGTACTGTCATATAGTGTATGAATAACCATACAATAGTGTCTTTATATCAATATTAAATAGTTTGGTAGCCAATTAACAGTGCTATGTCTTGGCCAAAAAACAACTCTATACAGCTGAGAATAATGTGCAGTGCTGCCACCACCAAATACTACGAAAATACTAAATTGTATAGAGCCGAACTGGAAATACCACCTTAAACAACACTGCCATATAATTAATATTAGAATTTTTGATGGCTACAAATCTCAGCTGCCAGGCTATCACTGCCCTCTCTTCTTTGAAAGGATGGTTAATGCTCCTTATGCAACCACCTTAAGTTGTACCTGCTCCCAACCAGGCAACATGTTGAAAGGATTGTATTATAGCCTATTGGGAACATTGAGCTTCAATAGTAGAATATCACTTAAAGCCCCAAATATAAATAGGGTTCTTTTTGTATTAGGATACAAATTTTCTTATAGACCTAGAGCCAGGATGATGGAGGAGGCAGAGATAGGCAACATCTCATATCACGTCGGGTGTGTATGGGGGGGACGGGGGGTTGGTGGTGGTGGAAGGAATAGGAACATTTTCAGTGAAGAAAGAAGTTTCCACACCACCCTTTAGTAGCCCAAGCACTCATTAGTCACTCAGCCAAAAACCAGGCTTCATTAGCCTGAAAGTGATCTCAGCACTGCAGAGTTCAGCTTTGGATTCTGAGTCAGTCCAAAGAACAATCCGTTCAACTTGAACATGTTGGTTGCTGTGGCACAACATCTCATAAAACCATATCAGAAAGGATCAGGAGCCCCAGAACCAGACTATTATAGTGGCCACTGGCCAATGAGCACTTTGCCTTATGTTCAAAGTGCACATTGGTCACTGAATGGAAAGCGCTTATTGATTGAGTTTATCTGACTGGCTAAGGTGAGAGGGCATGAGGCGGCAAATGGTAGAAAACAGGGGTAGAGGGGGACCCAAAGGGACAAGTAGTGGCATAGGAGGTGAGGAGGACATTGGACACAGGCAGGGGGGCAAGTGGTGGCACATGGGTTGGGGAGGAAGTGGGCACAAGGGGAAGAAAGGGCAAGTTGGCACTCATGGAGACAAGTGGTGAAAAAGAGGTACTCGTGGGGAAGGTGGACAAGTGGTTATATGTGGGAAGGCTCCAAAAGGGGGAGCACAAGCTGTGATACAGGGGGTAAAGGGCAAAAGGCGGACACATAGTGGCACGGGGGACAAATGGGGAACAAGTTGTAAGAAAGAGGAACTCATGAGAAAGGTGGACAAGTGGTAATATGGGGAAAAGAGTGCATGGGTGGGGGTGGGACTAGTTTTGGCACAGATAGGACAGGGCAAAAGTATAACAAGTGGTTATGCAGGAGAAAAGGATAGGGCAAGTGGTGAGAGAGAGAGGGACACATGGGGAGGAGTAAGTGATGGCACTGAGGTTGTATTATATTAATCATAATATATTGTTTTTTTTATTAAATCATTAAATCTGCTTCTAAAATCAGTTTACATCTCTTTTATCAAAGTTATTTTGGATTTATTTTACATTCGGGGCCCAATGTGCCTAGGCAACCAAAATAGTTTGCCCTGATACATGGTAAAAGCTCTAACAGTATTTTAGGGTTTTCTCCCCACCAAATAATTTTATGGAATATAAACTAGATTGCTGGTGGTAGATTATAATTCCTACAGTGCATTGTCATACACAGTTTATAAGAGGGCCTGTACCTTTCATGTTTCAGTAGTTTTGTATCTGTGACAGATGGGCTTTCAGGTCCCCTAAGGCAAAAGGGTCCAAGTGCAATTACCTCTGCTCCCCCAATAGCTATGGCCTTGGTATCAATATTATGAGGGCACTGTCATTGGCACTGGTGTGGAGCTGATGTGGCTCTCTGTGGTATCCATTGGCTGATGTGATAGAGGAACTGCTAATTTTTATGGTCATGCTAGTAATAGGCACAGCAACGGAATTAGATTTAAAATTGCAGCCGTTCAGAATGGGCAGGGGGATCAGTGATTTACATACAGAAATATTGCTCCAACCTTACTTTAGATCAATGCATGTGATATTAAATAAATTAATGAAAACTTATGAACCCAAATTATTTACAGAATTATCGACCCTTACCTTTTATTAAAGGGGTTGTATCAGAATTACAAGTTATCTCCTATGCACAAGGTAGGGGATAACTCACTAATCGGTTGAGGCCTCAGAGCTGTAACATCACTGCAGGTGGGAGAAGCATCCCTACATTGACAAGTAGATGGGAACATGGGACTTCTCAGGTTTGATGGAGGCCTCAGCGGTGAGACCCCCACCAATCAGCAAGTTATCCCCTAGCCTGCGGTTAGGGGGTTAACTTGCGATTCTAGTAGAACCCCTTTAACGACTTCAATTTCTCCCAATAGTCTATACATTATTTTGCCTTGCTAGCAAAACCCTCAACAGTCGACAAATCACATCACAACCACTGGTGGTCACATATAGCATAAAAATTTTCCGACAGACTACGGCAACATTATGTTTTTTAAAAATTGGTCATCATGCACCACTCATCTTGGAATATGTCGAGCCAACAAGAAAGATAAAGTTGGACACGGTTATATGGGTTAAGCGGTTGTTTCACTAAGACAACCTTTTTCCACAAGCCTTATTAAAGGAAACCTGTCACCAGGTTCATGCTGCCCAAACCACAGACAACATTAACCAGGGACTGGTAAGCACAGTGCCCCCATGTGACATTTCAGAATAAGCACACTTTGAAGCTTGACTCAGAAGGGAGCTGTGAGTCATGGAGGTGAGCTACTTTGGCCTCTCCCCAGCTGCACTATGCAGAGTGACAGCTCTCTCCCTATACACAAAAGGGCAGAGTGCTGTCAGTCTACATGAAACGGGTGGGGAGAGGCTGGCACGATGCTGCCTCCATGACTCGGAGTTCAGTTCCAAGTCAAATGTCAAGGTATGTTTATTCTGAAATGGCTTAACACTTCAGAGTAAGACATACACAGGGGCACTGTGCATACTTTTCCCGGGTTCACACTGCCTGTGATTTGGGCAGCATGAATCTGGTGACAGATTCCTTTTAAAGGGTCTGCCCAGGGTTAGAAAAACATAGCTGCTTTTTCCCAAACACAGCGCCACCCTTGTCTGTGAGTTGTGTGTGGCATTACAGCTCAGTTTTCATTCACTTCAATGAAACTTATCTGCAATATTGCGCACAACCCATGGACAGGTGCGGTGCTGTCTTTGAGAGAGAGTAGCCATGTTTTTCTAGTCTTGGCCAACCCCTTTAATGTATATTGTTGCTCGTGAGCTAGAAAGAAGAGTGTCTAAGAAAGAACACCTCTCACCTTAACACACCTTGCCATACATTACATAGAATGGTTGAGTTGGAAGGGAACTCCAGGGTCATCGGGTCCAACCCCCTGCTCAGTGCAGGATTTACTAAATCATCCCAGACAGATATTTGTCCAGCCTTTGTTTGGACACTTCCATTGAAGGAGAACTCACCACCTCGCGGGGTAACCTGTTCCACTCATTGATCACCCTCACTGTCAGAAAGTTTTTTTCTAATATCTAATCGGTGTCTCCTACCTTTCAGTTTCATCCCATTGCTTCTAGTCTTTCCTTGTGCAAATGAGAATAGGGCTGATCCCTCTGCACTGTGACAGCCCTTCAGATATTTGTAGACAGCTATTAAGTCTCCTCTCAGCCTTCTTTTTTGCAAGCTAAACACTCCTAGATCCTTTAACCGTTCTTCATAGGACATGGTTTGTAGACCGCTCACCATCTTGGTAACTCTTTTCTGAATTTGCTCCAGTTTGTCTGTCTTTTTTAAAATGGGGTGCCCAGAACTGGACACAGTATTCCAGATGAGGGCTGACTAAGGAAAAGTAGAGGGGAATAATTACCTCATGTAATCTAAACTCTATGCTTCTTTTAATACATTCCAGAATTGTGTTTGCCTTTTTGGCTGCTGCATCACATTGTTGACTCACGTTCAGTCTATGATCTATTAGTATTCCCAAGTCTTTTTCACATGTGCTGCTGCTTAGCACAATTCCTCCCATTCTGTATGTGCTTTCTTCATTTTTCTTGCCCAGATGTAGGACTTTGCATTTCTCCTTGTTAAATGCCATTCTGTTAGTCCCTGCCCGCTGTTCAAGTTTTTCTAGATCTTTTTGAATACCCTCTCTCTCTTCTTTAGTGTTAGCTATCCCTCCTAGCTTTGTGTCATCAGCACATTTGATCAGTTTCCCATCAATTCTCTCCTCCAGATCGTTTATAAAAATGTTGAACAGTCAGCTCATTATCTTATACCATGATGTACTAGATATATTAGATTTCTCTGGCAGTGGTGCAGCTACACCTGTTTTCAGTAACCAAGCCTACAAATTCCATACATAATGGTATCAAGAAGAATGAGGGAAAAACAGGGTGATTGGGAAACGTCCTCTCTTGAAGATACATTAAAAGTTCTGTACAAACTTTTTGTTTGGTAACTACACATTTCGGAGTCTCTCCAACATTACTATTATTGCTTGTTATTGACCTGAGCGTAAAATGCATAGTCATTGTTACAATTTTACAATTACTCTTTATGATTAGCTGTGGCTCCGTACATCTGTGATGAAAAGAATAACATCCTGTTCCTATCTCTCGGTTCTGTATTAGAGCATATATGTACTGAGAGACTAGGATAGTCCTAACTAGAGATGAGCGAGCATACTCGTCCGAGCTTGATGCTCGTTCGAGTATTAGGGTGCTCGAGATGCTCGTTACTCGAGACGAACACCACGCGGTGCTCGTCTCGATTAAACGAGCACTGACCATTGAATTCAATGGAGCCGGCAATACAGCTGGCTCCATAGAAAGCAATGGGCTGCCGGCGAGTGCGGGATGAATTTTCGGGAAGGGCTTAAAAATATAAGCTCTTACCTGAAAATCATCCTAAAATGTGTAAAAAGTTAAAAAAAATATATACTCTCTTTGTCCCGGCAGAACGATGTTAGCCCATTGAATTCAATAGAGCCGGCAATACAGCCGGCTCCATTGAAAGCAATGGGCTGCCAGCGAGCGCGGGATGAATTGTCGGGAAGGGCTTAAATATATAAGCCCTTCCCTGCAATTCATCCAGAAATGTGTAAAAATAAAAAAAATATATATACTCAGCTGGTCCCCGCAGACATCAGCTGCGGCCAGCTGGCAGTGGGTGTGAAGGGGGTGTGAGTCAGACATGCCCCTGATTGGCTCAGCGCTGAGCCAATCAGAGGCAGATTTCACTCACACCCATTCATGAATTCATGAATGGGTGAGTGAATGCTGCCTCTGATTGGCTTAGCGCAGCTCTCAGCTGAATGACAGCAGTTCAGCACCACAGTGCAGGGGACAGCAGGAGAAGACGCAGCTGTGCCCCAGCAGCTGAAGGGAGGTGAGTATCTTTTTTTGTTTTTGTTTTTTAAATCACTTTTAATTCATTTCCAGGGAATGGCTTATATGTAAAGCCCTTCCCTGAAAAAGAATTCAGGTGTGCCAGCGGACCATTGTCTTCAATGGAGTCGCCGGCAGCAGCAGCGGCTTCATTGAAGAGAATGCCTGCATTTTTATTCTTTTTTACACTAAAATCTTTCTTTTTCAGGTAAGGGCTTATATTTTTAAGCCCTTCCCGAAAATTCATCCCGCGCTCGCCGGCAGCCCATTGCTTTCAATGGAGCCGGCTGTATTGCCGGCTCCATTGAATTCAATAGGCTAACATCGTTCTTCTCTGCCACAGCTGTTACAGCTGTGGCAGAGGAGAACGATCGTTATGCTGACAGTGGGGGGGGGGGGGGGGGGGTCTCACTCTTGCCACTATTGTGGCTTAAAGGGGTTGTTCTGCGGCGAAACGGTTTGTTTTTTTTTTCAACCCCCCCCCCCCCCGTTCGGCGCGAGACAACCCCGATGCAGGGACTTAAAAAAAAAAACGCTCAGCGCTTACCTGAATCCCCGCGCTCCGGTGACTTCTATACTTACCTGCTGAAGATGGCCACCGGGATCTTCTCTCTCGGTGGACCGCAGGGCTTCTGTGCGGTCCATTACCGATTCCAGCCTCCTGATTGGCTGGAATCGGCACGTGACGGGGCGGAGCTACACGGAGCCGGCATCCTGCACGAGCGGCCCCATTGAAGAAAGCAGAAGACCCGGACTGCGCAAGCGCGGCTAATTTGGCCATTAGACGGCGAAAATTAGTCGGCTCCATGGGAACGAGGACGCTAGCAACGGAGCAGGTAAGTGAAAACCTTCTTATAACTTCTGTATGGCTCATAATTAATGTACAATGTACATTACAAAGTGCATTAATATGGCCATACAGAAGTGTATAGACCCACTTGCTGCCGCGGGACAACCCCTTTAATAGTGAGACCTCGAAGCCCGAAATGCAGCCCTGCATGTTGCTACTCGCCTGCCCTATCCATTTCTGTGTTTTTTACATGACTTTGGTGATTTGCTAAGATTTTCACAAATGAAAACCTTAGCGGAGCACCAGTCATATACAAAAATGCTCGAGTCGCCCATTGACTTCAATGGGGTTCGTTACTCGAAACGAACTCTCGAGCATCACTGAAAGTTCGACTAGAGTAACGAGCACCCGAGCATTTTGGTGCTCGCTCATCTCTAGTCCTAATACTACAATTTTTCTTTTTTTCTGTCCTTTTTATTGGTGCGGCAACCAATCATTTTTGAGTCATTTAGTAGATAAACATTTTTTTCTCTTTGCTAAAAACAGATTCTACTCTTTAGTAAGACAGATAATTATTTTTTTAAAAGTCTGTATCTGTATAATATAAAAGGGGATATATCAGTAGGCTCATCAGCACATTCACAGACTTATTGATCATCATATTTGTGTAATTGAGAAATGCAGATTAGTGATGTCTGCTGTTCTCTTCTCATTGATTACAGCAAAATAATGCTGTAATTGTAATTTATAATGATGTTTATAGGCTTCCTATAAGATGTGATATCGATCCAGAGTTTCTTTGGCTTTCTATAGTTCAGACCACTGCCGCTCGCTGAGAGGTTTCAAGGCTGTAATATCAAGATGTCATCATTATCCATTCTTTATAATCTTTCTCGATGATGGTGATCACAGGCATCAAGAAGTTTTGATCTGATGTGATGGATACTAAGGAAACCTTTTTCTTTATCATATTAAAATATCAAGCTTCAAAGCTATTAGCATTATTTTAAAGGGAATCTGTTACCAGGTTCATGCTGCCTGGGCAACATGTCTACTGATTACCCCTTGTATGTGTTATTCTGAAACACTGATGCATTCCAGAACAAACATACCTTGAAGTTGGACTCTATAATGTCTCTCCCCACCCACATCCTGCGAAGGGGCAGTTCTCTTCCCTTTTGTGTAGGAAGAGATATGTCATTCTGAATGCTATTGGCAGGAAGAGGCTGGCAAGGCCCGCCTCCATGACTCAGAGCTCCGTTCCGAGTCAAGTGTGTTTATTCTGAAAAGCCGCAACAAATAAAATAAAACATACACAGAGCGTAATGAGCTTAGGTATCACGGGTTCATGCTGGTTTGGGCAACATGAACTTTATGACAGATACCCTTTAATGTACCTTGAATCACTGACAACATTAGTAGTGGCCAGGGTTGTAGGCTTTGTGCCATATGCATCGTAGGTTGCTGACAATTTTACAGCTGCCATTTGCCTATTAAAGAGACCCTTTGGTTTTCTGGCAGAATTCTGTCCCAGGGTATATTACCAGCAGGTGTTTTTCTCTGACAGCCTACCGTGCAACCAGTTACGAGTCCTGTTACTGGCTGTCCAAAATGGTCAATGCAATCTGCAGACTACCTAATCCCCACAGTGTATTGGTAGTTAGGCTACCAATGCACTATACCTGCTCCATGATTGGCCGGAGCCACTCAATTGATTGGTGCTGGCAATTCTGAGAACCATGCACAGTGTGCATTAGGCAATTAGAAAATTGTGGCAGCCACCTTGGACCTGGAATAGTAAGTATGGCAGGGAATATGCAGACACTATACCCCCAACCTCCTCTGGTCCCAGGACACAATTTGTCTTGAAACCAGAGAGTTTCTTTATTGCAAATCCCCTCTTACAATGTGCTCTTCTATTGTGGAGGCTAGCAGGAAATGACATATTAGCAGCATGTATTATAACCATCTGATCGCTTAAGGTCTGACCACCGGGATGCCCACTAATCTCTAGAATGAAGAGCTTGCATTACAGTTCACTGCACAACACTAAATGAGACATGGCTCTGAACAGAAGAGAAATCAAAGTTCTGTTCCAGTGGTTTTGGGATTGCCACCTTGCTAATAGTCCGGTGCTAGTTTTAGAGATGTTACTACATCTTCTGGCTCAGTGGGTGTGCTATTTTGGTGTGACATGCTTGGTCGCACCTGGGGATGATTACTTGGGCTATTTAACCTGGCTAGAGACTGAGCTCAGCTGAACTGTGGTTGATTCTCAGCCTTTCCCTGACTGAGCTAGCAGTCAATAGGTTCCTGCCGGATCATTCAGTTACTTGCTACAGCGTAAAGCTAAGTACTGCATTTGTTTTGCACTGTTATTTTAGTTTTCTGCTTTTGTTTCTTTTCCCCACATAGGGTCAACTAGGGGCCGAGGCATGCGGTGGGAGCCGTCCTTATCGGGGCGATCATCCTGCTTTTAGGCAGGGCCCTTCCCAGTGTTTGTTTACATAGGGACAGTGTTTCCGACATTTTTTTATCCCATTCTTGTTTTGTCATTTATATGCATTTCTGGTACATCTGCGAGTGACAGATCCAGCATATCCAGGTTGGACACACCATAATCAACCGCCTTACTTACTTGGTGGAATACTTTTATTTTTTTTAATATGAATCCCATTGAGGCTTTATCAAACCAGCTGAGGGTGCTGGCACTTGAGGTTGCTGAGGTAAAGCAGCAGCAAACAATCTGAGGGCTTCAGGTAAGGAGCCTAAACTCGAACTACACGATCGTTTCTCTGGAGACAGACAGAAACTTGTCTGCTTTAGAGAGTCTTGTAAGCTATATTTCAGGTTACGCCCTGTGTCCTTGGGTGACGGGTTACAGATGGTTGGTATCCCCATTTCAAGACTCTAGGGGGCTTTTTCCTTGCCTCCCTACTGTGAAGCTTTGTCCTCTGGGAATGACCCTGCTCTATGAAGCCAGTTCTACTGTGGTCTCACTGATAAAATTAAAGATTTGTTGGTGAATTAACTGGTTCCCCAAAGTCTTGATGATGCAATATCCTTTGCCATCACAGTTGGCCGTTGGATTTGAGAAAGGCAAAGTGAGCTGTCTTCTATTTCATATTTCATGCCTACTGGTGGGGAGGAACCAATGCAAATGGGTTCATTAGTTGGCAACATCAGGAAGGAGGAGAAGTTGCAGTCTAAAGGACAGTGCTTTGCATGCAATCATACCGGTCGTTTGGTTCAGAATTGTCCTCATCAGCCTCAGCCAGAGGAATTAGCGGCCTGAAGGTGGTAGGAAAGGTCCCTCAAGGGGCACCGATTGCTTGGATAGCATCCCCCAGGCTGGTTCTACCCGCTGAGATCCTTCTTGGGGGCAATAGCAACCCAATCACAGTTTTTCTTGATTATTGAACTGGTATTAACCTAATCCATCATGAAACGGTCAATCACTTGGGGTTGGAGGTAAAACCTCTGGATCCACCTATTCCTGTGTCCACCATTGATGTCTCTCCATTATTACAGAAGTGTTTGAGATTTTATGTTCTGAATATATGTCTAAAGATAGGATTATTCCATACCGAGATCGTCACGTTATATGTCATGGAATCCCTTCAAACACAGGTAGTTTTAGGCCTACCTTGGTCGTGTTTACTTAATCCTATGGTGGATTGGGGAAGGGAGACATCTCTAAATGGAGTCCATACTGTAATTCTGTTTGTATCTCTATAGGGGTGTCTTCAGTGCAAATTGAAGAGTTACCAGAATATATTGCTGATTTCGCTGATGTTTTTGCCCTGGATAGGGCAGATAAGTTACCGCCTCACAGGGAGGGGGATTGCGCTATTGAATTTGTTCCAGACAGCAAACTTTCAAAAAGCCCTATGTTCAATCTAACCATGCCTGAGAGACAGTCTATGAAAGTTTATATCTGGGACAGTTTAAAAAGGGGCACATACATCCCTTAAATTCCCCACTGGCTGCCGCATTTTTCTTTGTCAAGAAAAAAGATGGGGGTTTGCAGCCTTGCATTGATTTCAGAGAGCTAAACAAAATCACCAATTGTAATCCCCACCTTTTGCCTCTCATTCCCGATCTGTTTTCACAGTTGAATGGCGCCAATTAGTTTTCAAAGTTGAATTTACGTGGGGCATATAATTTTATTCGGATTAAGGAGGGGGACGAATAGAAAACTGTCATTAACGCCACTGAAGGGCATTACGGGAACTTGGTGATGCTGTTTGCTTTAACAAAAGCTCCTGCGGTTTTCCAGTCCTTTATCAATGAGGTCCTCTATAAATTTATCGGCCGCTTTGTTCTGGTATACCATGACGATATTCTTATCTTTTCGTTGGATTTTGAGTCCTATATTTCTCATGTTCGTCAGGTCTTTCAGACATTGCGTGATAATTATAATTTATTTGTAAAAAACAAAAAGTGTGTCTTTTCCATACAAGACATAGCATTTCTGGGGCACATTATTACCCCAAGGGGGTTCAAGATGGATCCTGAGAAAGTCCAGGTGGTACAGGAATGGGTGCTACCAGAGAATGTGAAGACGCTTTCTGAGGTTCGCTAATTATTATCAGAAATTTATTAGGGGATTTTCAGTGATGGTCAAACCTTTGACAGATATGACAAAGAAAGGTTGCTTCCCTTCTAAATGGTCCCGAAGGGCATTACAATCTTTTCATGCTTTGATGAAATGTTGTGTGACGGCTCCAGTTTTGGTGCAACTAGACTCCTCCAGACTTTTCATGGTGGAGGTTGATGGCTCGGAAGTTGGGGTTGGGATGGTGCTGTCTCAGGAAACTAGTACAATGCAAGATCTTCGTGCGTTTTTCTCACGTAAATTTTCTACTGCTAAACAAACTTACGATATTGGTGACAGAGAGTTGTTGGCTGTTACGTGGCCTTTTGAGAAGTGGCAGCACTTCTTAGAAGGGGCTCGACACAAGATGAACATTTTTATGGACCACAAAAACCTGACCTACTTAGAGTCAGCCAAAGGACTTAACCAAAGACAGGCGCAGTGGTCACAGTTTTTTTGCACTTCAACTTTATGGTTACATATCGTCCTGGCAGTAAAAATGTTAAGGTCAATGCGGTTTCCAGGAGCTTTGTTCCAGTGGTCTCAGATGAACCCCTGCACCCATTCTTTCTAAAGGGGTTGTAGTGTCAGCAGTTTCACTAGATTTGGAGGAGCAGGTCCTTAAGGCATAGGATTTAGCCCCAGCGAGCCTTCTGATGGGAAAGCTTTTTGTCCCTGTTCATTTGAGGCTGCAAGTCCTCTCTAAGGTACATGGTTCTGTGTTAGCTGGTCACCTGGGAATTAATAATACCCAAAAATTACTCATAATGACTTTTTAGTGGCCGTCATTACAGCAAGATGTTTTTAGTTTTGTCTCTTTTTGTGAGGTTTGTACTGGAACAAAATCGCTTCGAACTGTCCCTGCCAAGAGGTTGATGCCTTTGCCGATACCAGAGAAAAAGTGGTATACACAGCAGCAATCTGAGACCACGTATGTCTCCTGGTGAATATACGCCTGATTGATGAGGCAAAATGCAAAGCCCAGTTTTTATGGTCCGGATCAAGACCAAATTACCATCCAGAAACAAATGTGCAGTCCAGGCAGCATAAGATGAAAGATAGACTTATGTTCTTTATTCCTCCATAAAAGAAACACCAGCAACGTTTCGACCTGTTAGTAGGTTTTAATCATTTGCCGATACCAGTAAGACCTTGGACTCATTTGTCTATGGACTTTATTAAAGGTTTGCCTCTTTCTGAAAGTAATACTGTCATCTGGGTTGTGGTAGATTGTTTTAGCAAGATGTGTAATTTTGTGGCTCTTCCGAGTCTTCCCAATGCTAAAACCGTGTCCAGATTGTTCATTACTCACATTATGAAATTGCATGGGTTACCAGCAAATATCGTCTCTGACCGTGGGGTCAAGTTTGTTTTCAGTTTCTGGCATTTTGTTTGCTCTCAGTTGGGAATTCAGCTCTCTTTTTCCTCGGCATGTCAACTGGAGACTAATGGGCAAACTGAGAGATGTAACCTGAGTATGGAACAATACTTGTGTTGGTAAGTCTCAGAGAATCAGGAGGATTGGTCGGGGTTTTTGCCTTAAGTGGAATTTACCTTTCTTTTGCATATATGGGTTTCATCCGTATTTGGTCCCTTTTCTAAGGAGGTGTCAGAGGTACCTGAGGAGAATGAGTTCTCCTCTAAGGGTGAACACCCACTTGCATTTTTTAATGCTGCGATATCACTGCATTTTTTTTTATGCAATTGTCAATGGGACTTTCTAATGTTAAAAACTCATCACACAAAAATTGCAAAGCACCAACTAGAGTACCTTTTTAACATTAGAAAGTCCCATTGACAATTGCATTTAAAAAAGCGCAGCGATATCGCAGCGTTACAAAAACGCAAGTGGGTGTTCACCCTTACATTGAGGCAGTGTGGGAGGACATTCAAAAGTATTTTCAAAGAGCAGTTAAAAATTTTAAGCGGGTGGCTGATTATAGAGTTTCTGAGGGGACTTCTTGGTGGCAGACTTGGTATGGTCATCAACTTAGAACATAAAAATCAAACAGTCTTTTAAGTTAAGTCCACGTTTTATCGGCCCATTCAAAATCATTGGAAAAATTACCCTGTGTCTTTTCGTTTGGAGATTCCTAGTTCGATGAAAATAATTAATGTGTTTTATAAGTCTCTGTTAAAGAAGTTTGTTGACACAGGAAATGGTTCATCTCTTCCAGTTACGGTTGTGGTTGATGGGGATATTAATTTTGAGATAAGTCCCATAGTGGTCATAGTCGGGGCTGTGCTTATCGGGGCGATTGCCCTGCTTTTAGGCAGGGCCCTTCCCAGTGTTTGTTTGCATAGGGACAGTGTTTCCTGTATTTTTGTTCCATTCTTGTTTTGTCATTTATTTGCATTTCTGGTAGATCTGCGAGTGACAGATCCAGTGCGTCCAGGTTGGGCGTAACAAGTTTGCAACCCCTTTATACAGGGAAGATCATGGTATGAATCCGTTTTTTTGCACAAACATGTAATAAGAGCTGCCATAGAGGTGCATGAGGCCTCTACTGTATCTTTGTTTGCCTCTAATGGCATCAAAAATGATGGTACATTCCACTGGATATCTTATGCATGAAAGTATTAAATCTAGGGAAGAATATCTCTGTATATATGGCATTCAATGGAGCCTTTACGACTGCACATGGAGGCCTTCATGCAATGCCCCACAGGCTCAGTGCCCAGTACTCTGCTGGGTACATGAGCACTTATCTCCACCCTTGCTATATGCCATCACTTACTATTTCCTCATTACCTGTGTTTATTCTTGGCATCTATTCTAACCAGGCTGCTTGCCTTTATAGCTATATCCATGTTGATTCCATTATCTTGTATACTGCAGTGTATATGACTTTCGTAGCTTCTCACTGACTGGTATTTATCTTCATTTTCAGAGGCTGGTCGAAGCGGCTGAGGAGGCTCATTTGAAGCATGAATTCGATGCTGATCTACAGGTAAGCTAAGCTGTCATGTACCAGAAAAGGTCACTGCTTCAGATCATTGTTTATGTGACTTCTTACATTTTGTTTCCTTTAGAACGTTCTTTAAAATTAACCTCTTATCAACCAGGGCACATTTTATCTGTAAAATGGTTCTCCAAATTGGACAACTACTTCTCAAAAGCAGCTGCATAGTCACTGTTCAAAAATGGTCTATTTTTTATTTTATTCCTTCCTTTTTTGTGTTTCTCTTTCCTATTCCTTTAGTCTATTCCAGAGTACAAACATATATAGTATCTGTAAGGATCAGCGGGTGTGGATCTGTTTTGCCACACACTGGTTTGACTTGGGGCCAAATCAAGAGGCAACACCTGAGGAATCCAGGTTTTCACCCTCTAACCCCACTAATTGGTATATGGACTTTGCTGTGGGATCCAGTAACATGGCAGTTGATGCTACTATAGACTTATGTGGTACCTGAATGTTTGAACAGAGGCATAGTCCGATCAATCTGGGTTGAGGCAGGTAGCATAGAGATCAATCCAAAGATCAAGACACACAGAATGGGTCGTCAGGGCAGACAGCAGACAGGAGAATGCTCAATACAACAATTTAAGGTCAGGAATTGAGAATGCAGTGAAGTCAGGAATAGCCAAAGTCAGGAACCAGAAAGTTGTCATGCCTGAGATAGCACATTAAACTGGACCAAAAGACCAAAAACTTAGACACCTTCCTTAGAACGAGTGTGTCTAATATTGCAATGGATATCTCGTGATTGGCAGGGGAGGTTTCACTATCATATGTGCTGTGCCTTTCAGAATACGTTCACGCATAGAGGAAATGCTGCAGATTTTCTGCCACGAAAAACTCTGCTAAAAAATCTGCAGGATTTCCACATTAAAAACCGAGTCAAAATCTGCACTCTTGGTGCAGATTTTAACTCAAAAGCAGCCGCGTCTCTGATTTTGGCCTGCTGCTCTTCTCACCTCACCATCAGCATCCCTTCACTGCAGCGCATGGAGCTCCCTCACATGACTCACCTGCAACCACTAGTAAGCACTGCAGCTGCCAGTCAAGTAATGTGCCAACTTCCGCATCACTTGACTGGCGGCCACAGTGCTTAATAGCGGTTGCCAGGTGATGGCTGCTCTGTGCGCTGTCATGAGGGGCTGCTAATTGCGAGGTGAGGGGAGCAGCAGGCCAAAATCAGCTGGGGATCCACAGCTGCTATTGAGTCAAAGTCCGCACCATTGGTTTTACACGGAAATACTGCAGATTTTGCTATGTAATTTTCCTCTGAGGAAAATCTGCCGTATTTCCGCTACATCTGAACATACCTAAGTGTGCGCACCTTCTGGACTGCCAACGGAGGCAGAGCAGACACTACAGCTGGTCATCTGTCAAAGTGAGGAGAAGGAAGTATGTAGCAACCGCAAGCTGTGAAAAGAAATAGTTTGTAGGGTTCTTTGTTACATTCTAATTAATAACATCACAAGGTTTGGTGATCTGGGGATTATTCCAATTGCCAGATTGGAGTTAGGAAGGAATTTTCTCTTAAATGGAGAAAATTGGCTTCCACCTTATTGAGTTTTTTTTTTGCCTTCCTCTGGATCAACATTTGGGAGGTAATAGGCTGAACTGGATGGATATATGTCTTTTTTCAGCCTAAGATACTATGTTACCAAAGGCATATGCGCCATACAGATTGCCCGTATTCAGCTATTACAAAAGGTGCCTAGCTGTTCTTTATAGATGACAAGAACCTGTTGAGGGTACCCTGACTCCACAGGGCCTACAATAATGTTGGTAATTAAAGAAGTTGTCCAAGATCCGAAAAACGTGGCTGCTTTCTTCCAAAAACAGTGTCACATTTGTCCATGGTTGTGTTTGCTATTGTAGTTCCGCTTTATTAAAGTGATTGGGGTTACATGCAATACTGCACACAACCTATAGACAGATGAGGCACTGTTTTGGGAAAACAGCAGCTATGTCTTCCTAGTGCCGTACAAACCCTTTGACCCAATAATCATGGGAAGGAGATGGGGCAAATAAACACCAAGGCCCCGTTCCCCAGGTACTTGGGGGTGTTTTGGTATTATCCAAAATCATTTTGATATTTGCAGTGTTGCCCCTCATTTCTTTGCTCTTTTATATCATTGCTTAGTGTTTCGCAGACTGTTGGCCTCAGACTCGCATGGATAAGTACAATGCAGCACTGGTGATCTGTATGAGAGGTGCATTTTGTTTCCCCCTCAAGCCTTTAACATTTAATTTTGCTTCACCGCACAGTGTTAATTCACTCAGCTAATTTCCTTCTTTTTGTTTTAAAGCAATTTAAAAATTCTCTTTCTTGCTGCCTGAAGGCGACTTATTTTCTGATGATCTCGTAGGAGACTATTATTATGTCAGGGTTTATCTTCACGCAGTTCATATGTGGTTTTAAAATAATTTTTTCTAGAACTTAATAACATTTTTTTCTATAAAAAGAAAAAATATATTAAACAAATCAAATTACGGTAGTTGTTTTTTGTCATGTAGGTATTAGAAAATGCTTCTGAAGCAATGTAAAATCAATCTGGCACAGGTCAAGTTAAAGGGAACCTGTCATAGTCACACTGCCCTGTACAGAACCACATAATAAATCTGACAAGGGCAACACCCGGATTAGTTTTTAATGTTCTCTTTGTTTTATTCTTGACATTTTTCTCATCCGGAGCAGAATAGACAAGGGTGGCTTAGTTGTTAGCGCTGCTGCTTTGCAGTCCTGAAGTTGTGGGTTCTAGTTTGATCAAGGGCCCGATCTGAGTGAAGTTTTTTAAAGTTCCTATAGATGTTATCCTTGATGGGGTTTGAACCTAGGACCCCAGAAGTAAAAGGCAAGAGTGCTAGCAACTGAGCCATACTAATAGAAAATTACACACACTTTTATTTGTAAAGCAATTTCAGTCAATTTTTGCTAAAAATTGGCTTGATTTTATTAGCCGGCTGATCATGATGAGTGACATTTAGAGATGAGCGAGCATACTCGCTAAGGACAATTACCCGATCGAGCATTGTCCTTAACGAGTATCTCCCCGCTCGGAAGAAAAGGTTCGGGGGCTGGTGCGGGTGACAGGTGAGTTGCGGCCATGAGCAGGGGGGAGCGGGGGGAGAGAGAGATTTCCCCTCCGTTTCTCCTGCTCCCTGCCCGCCGCTGGCAGCAGAATCTTTGCTCCCAAGCGGGCAGGTACTTGCTAAGGGCAATGCTCGATCAAGCAATTGCCCTTAGCAAGTATACTTGTTCATCTCTAGTGACATTATTAATTTACACCAAAAAGAACAAATGTTACAAGCCTCATTCCACTTTTCAAAAGTGTCTAGAAAGGGGGCTTGACCTGCTCCTTGGTCTGAATTTAAAAACATTTGTGACGTGACTTTTTAAAAAATTGTAAAATCTATCAGAATCTCCCTCCAGTAGCTGGGTGGTGTACAGAGTGACTCCATGGGCAGTTTTTTGTTTTTGGCTGAAATTGCTCCAGAAAACTAGCTTGCATGGGTTGCGCCACATTTACAATGTGCTTTTAGCCAGTTTCTGACACACTTTGCTACACGTACAACAAAAGAATGTGGCTTAATGAAAATGGTCATGACCGAAATTTGACAGTGCGTACCACGAGTTTTGTGAGTCTCGCAACACACCAAACGCAAGATTCTCGGGCATGTAAAACTGGTCTAAATTTAGAAATAAATGGAGAAAAAAATAGTAACAATAAACTTGTCCCTACTATTTGTCAGTTTTTAGGCTTTTCTGCATTTTCCTAAAGCAAACTGTCAGCTAGAAATCCTGCAAAGAACACAGGACTTAATTCCCAGCTGGTCTGCTTCATTTTCTGTTGGAGCCCAACTGAGGGGCGGGGCTTAGCCAGGGGGCCAGGACTCTACAATATTTTTATCCTATTGTAGACACAGCAGAGGGGAGAAGTTCCGGCTG
Organism: Eleutherodactylus coqui; assembly: GCF_035609145.1. NCBI lineage: Eukaryota > Metazoa > Chordata > Amphibia > Anura > Eleutherodactylidae > Eleutherodactylus > Eleutherodactylus coqui. The sequence goes on from NC_089839.1 coordinate 170,753,960, forward strand.
CAGCCAATTGTTTCACAACCAAATATAGGATAATCAGGAAGAGCCATGGTTGATCTTTTGGGACACGGAGAAGATTTGCTTATATATTTTTCAGTTATAATTGAAATATGAGATACAAAAGAAGTAAATTAAAGGAGAATATTAAGGAAAGAAGTACTTGGGTGTTTTTTGTATTTTATAAGCTTAGTGTTAAAGTATTTTCAGAATCAACCCATCTTTTTATTCCACAACTTGTCTGTGAATGCAATGGACGTGTTTTCTTGCACTTAGATCACTCTACGGCAGTAACACCTTTGCATAGTGTTTTGTTGTTTATTGTTCCTTTGGCCCATTAACACTGATCAATTGGTAATCTTCATCTCAATGACCCTTCAGCAAACTTTACTGAGATTGTTGTTTTTTATCAAAATTTTCATAGCTCCCTGGGCTTCAAGGAAAATAATGATGGAGATGATTTGATATGAAACTAGTGTTCAGGCTGGATCAATTCCACCGTCTATGATGAATTTGTAAAGCTCTTTGCACACAGCTTAGGCAAACTGTTAAACAACAGCTTAATAGTTATAAGATACAGAAAGGATGTGCTGATCCGAACAAAGTGCCAAAAGCTTTGTTTATCTGAGGGAAGTGCTAACTTCTTACTTGTAACCCATCCATTGTATATAGAGTTGATTGAACCAAATAGAAGAACCTTGTTTCAGGTCGAAAATCAGTAAAAGTTTGGTTTGGTGAGAACCCGAACCTCAGGGGGTTTATCTCAGCCACACCCGCTAGAATAAGAAGAAGGAAAAGGAGAGGAAGGAAAAAGTAGAAGGCAGAAAAAGGAAAAAGAAGAAAAAAATAGAAGGAAAACAAATCTTTTTCATTAACTTTGCCTTAAAAACAGCTTAGAATACGTAGACACTCTCCTAGCTGACCTAAGTGTGTTTTGCAGGTCTTTTATGACCCTTACATAACAGTTTTATGGGTAGTGGTAAAGTTCCAGTTCAGTTCAAATTGATTTGGTCTAAACAAAACTTTTTGCCAAAGTTTGGTGAACCAGCCAAAGTGAACTTTCCAAAAGTTTGCTCATATTAATGATATGATATCCATGAAGGTAAATGTACAGAATATCAATCACTATCTATAATAGCAATAGATTGTGCGAATACTGTAAGAACTAGTTTTAAATACAAAGACATCTACAGTGGATCTAAAAAGTCTACACACCCTTATGTTTTTGTCATGTTAAAAAAATTGAACTTCGACTGAAGGAGAAGAGAAATTTCACCTTGCAGCACAATGACCCAAAGCCTACCTCCTAACCAACAAAATAATGGCCAGATGATCACAATTATGGGATGGCACAGCCAGAGCTCAGACCTGAATCTCATTGAAAATCTGTGGGTTTACCTGAAAAGGGCGCTACGCACGAGACGCCCTCACAACTTTTGCAAGGAAAATTGAGCAAAGATTGCCGAGTCAAGATGTGCCATGCTGATAGACAACTACCCAAAGAGACTGGATGTTGTCATGAAGTCAAAGCATATGCAACCATATTATTGTAGTTTTGTTTTTTCACCCTTTTTTCAGTGGAATTGTACAGATAACGGTTAACATTGAAGGTGGAAATAAATCTGAAATTATTCATCTTTGTTGGATTTCTTAACATGACGAAAACCTGGCATTTTAACAGGGGGGTGTAGACTTTTTTATATTCTCTGTATCCACAGCATCTATCTGCAAGATAAATTGGAACAAGCATGTAATGAGCAGTGAAGTAATGATCGTGTACCGCTCCCATGCATTTACACTGAACAATAATTGGGTAGTTTCGATCCTTCGTTGGACCATAACTGTGCCTCTCGTCAACCCTTCTGTCACTTCTTTCCATCCAGTAAATTGCTATGATCTTGTTTATACCTAACGATTTGCAGCAGAGGAATAATGGTTTTATGTCCACATGAAAGATCCAATCAGTGATAATCTAAGGATTTATCGCTGATCATTTGGTAACTGTATACGTTTTCACCTAACAATTATTGTGCATACCAGTTAATTTACCAATCATTCACATGATAATCATGCCATGTAATAGGGCATTTAGGCAAGTGTGAGCTGCATACCTCTTGCTCTCTCTTTGAGGGGCCAGCAACCAGTGGGGTGACATACAAACATATATAATGTTATTGCTTGTCAGAAAACAGGGGTAAGGGGTATCTGTGCAAGCTTAGTGAAAGCCCAACATTGACAAAGGGGCAGTGTCACAGTATCAGGCTCTGCGCATTGGCACTGCTATGGGAGAAGCTTTGTGAAGGTGATAAATGGAGGAGGTAACAGGAAGGATGGAAAATGGGGCGCAGTCAGAGAGACCCGATGTGAGTGTTTTGGCAGCAATAGGTATGCTTCAGCACTGCAAAATGAGCCAATAGGCAGGAAAGATTCTTTGTTTGAGAAGAACCAGACACAGAAAATATCTGACCAGAAATCTAAGGAGAGACTGCTGAACTGTGAGCAGTGAACATAAAGGATATGTGCCCTAAGAAGGGACTGTTAGACCTGTCTTCTTGGAGAGATTTCCACAGAGCGCACACTGGTGGGGCATGGGAACAATCCCCTGAAACAATCCTTCTGTTCTAGAGTGCTAGGAACCAAGTTATATTGAAAAGTTATTAACTGCACCATAGCAAATGTTCTTACAAGTTATGCAGATACGGCAAACTAGGAAAATGTAAAAGGGTTTTTACCAAGATCTAAAGTTATCTGAGCACTGGGACCCCACTGAATAGGGAATGCCAAAGAGGCTGAGCTTGTGCATGCATTCCACTGCTCTGTTCATTTCAATGACTGCGTCGGAAATTGCTGAGCACTCTTACTTGATCATTTCTGGTGTTGTCATTGAAATGAATGGAGCAGCAGCATATGCGTGATCTCCACGCCATTCATTCGGGAATTGTTGGGACTTTCCTTCTTGTGATCAATGGAGATCCAAACGGTCAGACCCCCACTAATCATAAAGTTTTGATCTTGGTACAAGCCATTTAGCTGCAGTGTATTAAAATGCTGTAAATGAAGTTATCGCGATGCACCAGTCATGTTACTGATTGCTACATCTGTAGCTGTGACGTTATTATTATTTTGCAACTTAAGTGAAAATTCAATGTGTTTCTTTAAGAGCACTCTGTGTTGGGCTTGGACAGGAGCAGTAATTGTCCTGCTGGGTCTGGAAATGTTCTTTTCATTGCCACATTGGTTTGCACAACATGCATGTCACATGGACAATTCCCAAGATGGTGGCTGATGCACCTCTCTATGTAGTGTGTTGGTGAAGTAGTCTATGACAGAGGGCAGCCCCTCAGAGACCATAGCAGCACATTAGGAACAGGTTGTGAAATCTGCAGTCCACCTTGGCGCAGCGCGACATGGAGGGAACCCTTGAAGATGTGAGTTGTAATAGTCATGCTCTTGGTAAAACTATTTCTTCTGCCTGCCCCACCACTGCCATCGATTCACCTGTATTCTCTATGATAAAATGATATCACTCGGTACCTTTTGTAGCTATTAAAAAAAAAAGCAAAAAATGTTTGTTTGCCCAGCACGGTGTTGAATAGTCTTTGATTACCTCCTTTAAATCGCCCTTTTCTAACAGAGTCATTACAGAGCACTTAAGTAAAGCTGTCTTGACACAGTTATCTGACAGCAAGTCTAGTCTGAAATTGGTCTCTCAGAGTATCTCGACACTCCATTATCTCAAGTATAGGCAGACTATACAGGCTGACAAAACTGTCACCTGACTGCATGATGGGGACATATACAGTCTATTGACACAATGAACAAGAACCCAAGACATAAGTCAGTTTTGCTTCTTATATGTGAATCGTGAAAGGGTCAAAGCATTCTAGAACATTCTCGGTGCATTTATCATTGCACAAAGGAAAATTTATCAAAGGACAGTGTTAAATATGTTTGACATGACCAACAACATACTAGGCACACTTCTTTTCCTTGTAGACCTTCCAAATTCTATTCTTAAGTTACTCTTCTTTGAGGCAACTTTTTTCAAAATGTGTCTACAACTCCGTAAAATCACAGCATTACAACAACTCTCAAACTCAATGTTAACCTATTGGAAAGCATGCTACACTTTCCACCACAAAAGATCTGTCTAGTAAAGTTATAGATGACAGGAATAAAATGATGATAGTAATCAGAGGATAACACAAATGTATGATGATGATGATGATGATGATGATGATGATGATGGTAAAAGATCAAAGAACAGATGGTGATGGTGAATAGATAGTAACAAATTAACAGTAATTGACTCTAATTTTAGCTTTTCCTAAGTCTTACCCTAATCAAACTACTAATGACGACCTGTCCATCCGTGTGTGAGTGAGTGGGTTTGTGAGTGACTTACATGCTCTGCCCCGATCACATGATGGTGATGTCATCAAAGGTTCTTTATCCCCAATGAGGGAGTTACACAGGTCCTGTGCGCACATGGTTGCTGTCCGGCTAGGCGTTCTTTAGTATTCCATAGCAACTGAGGCTGCAGGGGGTTTGTAGTCCAAACATAATCAGCACAAGGATGCAGGACCTTCGATGATGTCACCACTATATGATCAGGGGCGGATTATATAAGTCATTCACTCAGGATGAGCTTCACTATCATGTGATCAGAGGCGGGGCATGAGGGTGATGTCATTACAGGTCCACCATCTCCACTGCTGTGCTGCTTCTAATCTCTGTTGTATGGAATGAACGATGTATATAGCAGTACTGTGTGTGTGACGTGCATGTAGCAGAGCTATGTGGCGCATTGCGCTACCAGAAACACTAGTACTATAATTTCCTAATAATTACAAGTCTATCCCTTATGTTGACTCTAACACCATAAACCCCTGTCCCTGAGTATCCCTAAATAAATCCCTCATAGAAAAGAAACCCTATCTGAAACACTGATTCTGACAAACAATGAGATGATACTAAGACATAGAGACAAAGAAACTAAATAGATGAGAGCAGAACTAAGACGCAAGGCAAGGTTGATACAATCTGTCAGGCAAACTCAAATGGATCTGTCTTGCTAAACACTCATTTTACTTTGAACTATCTGGGGAGGCTTCACTTGGTGGAACCCCTGTTTGTACCCTTGACTCCAAGCAGGATATAGTCTTTTCTGCAGGGTTCCAAAGTTATTACTCACACAGATCCAAGCTGTGTTGCGGCTGATGCTGTGCTGGGTCAAGATACAGTACCTGATGGTGTGAACAAGAGCTTATCTGGAAATGTAGCAGAGGGCAGGGCTGGAAGCACAGTAGCAATAACAAGGTCCAGGAAGAATGTCAAGGCAGGGAGCAAGCTGTAACATAGTCCACTGATCAAAGTCAGGATTACAGAGTACAGAAGTCAGAGTAGTCAAGGGTCAGGCAAGACTCAAAACCAGGAAGTACATGAACAGGGGCTTTATTTCAATAGCTATAGGAAACCAATTGTTTAGGCCTCTGTAGAGTATGGATGTCTAATATAGGAGGTGCAAGGACAGGATGAGGAACAGGTTTAGAGAGCATGTGCTGGCCCTTTAAGAGAAGCGGCAGGAGCACATGTAAGCCCTATGGGCAGCAGAAAGAGAGTGTAGAGGACCAGAAGAAAGGGAGCAGTTAATCGCAGCTTCAGGAACAATGTGAGCCACGGCAGTACCGTGCCATGACAATATCAGTAAAAGAAATAACAAACTACAGTGCAAGAAGTAAGAACTAAACCAGAAATGACCAAAGGATAGAAACAACTTTGACCCCCCAAAAAATAAAAGCTGGGAACAACTTACTAGAAGCATATAAAGTTACTGGATTTAAATGCACATAGCTTACGCTATAGCCAGGAACACATTGCAGAAGTCAGGAATCTTTAAAGGAACCTTCGATGCTGATGTGAAGAAACCTTTACTTGTGACCTGTTATTTGTGCGGACTATTATGTAGGTACTGTGTTATGTGGCTGCTATGTGGTAGTGTCTGTTGCTAGTACTTAAACAAAGCATTCCACCAAGAAACACACCATCACTCACTTTACTTCAGTTGTTCAGTAGTGGGTTACTTTGCTCTACATTGTCCTTATGAATTTTTCAGAATTTGCAGTTAGTTTTTGCTAAAGATAAGACCTAGACAAGGATGATTCTATCATGCTCTTCAAGACGGCATTTTAGCTGCTTCTTTACAAAATAATCTATAATAATGTTGTGTGTTATGTAGCAGGATAATACCGGACAATACTGAGTTATAAGGAAGACAATCAGGAATCCATTATATAAAAACATTAATGTAGCTAATAAGTATCTGCCATAATTTGTTTGCCTCAGAGATTGACATGTTTTTAATATTTAGAAAGAGGTGCACGTGTCTGGGTAGATGGCGGTAATTTTTGGCATGAGTTATGAATATGCCATTGATTACACCGGTAAACACCTTAAAAACACTAAATTGTTGGCCCATTGGAGGCAATAGGTTCTTTTAGGCTTATTAGGAGGTTGTGTCTTGCATGCCAAACCAAAGAGAGAATGAGCAACAATATAACCAAATTAACACTAACAATTATTTACCATGGGCTCTTGCAGCCCTGTGCGAAATTGTATTTGGGGTGAATTCTGAGAAATTGACTTATGTGGAAGCATTTTATCTTTGTGCTGTGATCACTGGTATAGGAATATTTACTTTTGCTGAATTTAGAGATAGCTGGTAAAATTTTGGGAGTGGACTATATGCCATCTACATTCACTCCCCGTAGAAGGCAAAAATCTATAATTCTATTCTTCAAAGATGTAGATATCACAGAGGCAGCCCATATGGAAAGATGGCCTAGCTCAGATTTTTCTCAATGGAGGGTAGGTACTAGTGATGAGCGAGCACACTCGCTAAGGGCAATTGCTCGATCGAGCATTGCCCTTAGCGAGTACCTGCCCGCTCGGGAGCAAAGATTCGGCTGCCGGCGGCGGGCAGGGAGCTGCGGGGGACAGCGGGGAGGAACGCGTCGGCACCCGAACCTTTTCTCCCGAGCGGGCAGGTACTCGCTAAGGGCAATGCTCGCTCGAGCAATTATCCTTAGCGAGTATGCTCCCTCATCTCTAGTAGGTACTACTGTCCTTCTTTACAAACTCTTGTCATCACTTTTGACTCCTGTTGCAGTCAAAAATTTTCGACTCCCATTGTAAATTAGGGTCTTTTTCATTGAATGAATTCAAGAGTGCCAGTCACCTGTTATACATCACTATCAAGTAGGAGATTGAGCTCAATACTTCCATGAGAACTCTCCCAATTGCTTGGAGCAGATGCCCATGTGATATGGAGTCTTATTATTAACCATAGATATGTGAGATGTCTTTATATGTGTGATTTGTCTTTTTGGTCAATTATTTTAATGTACTGGTATATCCAATGTTTTAACAGGGACCTTATTTCTGTGATCCCCAATTTTGTTCTTTTGGGGTTTCTGCTGCGTTCAGTGACTTATCTTCCCATCGTAAATTAGGTTTATTTGCAAAAAAGAAAAATCAAAAACAAACAATTCAAATAGCTCAAAGTCCATCAAGGACTGACTTGAACCACATAGAAAATCTTTGGTGGAATGTGAAGAAGATGGTTGCAGCATGTAAAGCTGCAAATATTAGGGAACAGCTGGCCATTGCCCTTGAGCAATGGGGCTACGATTCCTCAGGAACCCTGTCAGAAGGAACCCTTCACGTTCACAGCAGGTCATAACAGTACAAGGTGCTCTACTGAGTACGAAAGATGCTTACCATGAAGAGGTTGAATAATTCTGACTGCGGTAGGGTGAATGCACACGGGCAGAAATTCCACGGCGGGATTTCCCACAGAATTTCTGCCCGTGCACGTCGCCATAGGATTGCTTGAGTTTATGCATTCCTATGCAGACGGACGCAATTTGACTGCGTATTAACTTGCGCGGTAAACAAATTGCGGCATGTCCTATTTCTGCGCGAGCCCTGCAGAGGCCCGCACAGAAACGTAATTGCTGGCGCGCCGGCTCTGCTCTGCGCATGTGCCAGCACATCGCAGAGCGGAGGAGACACAGGAGGAAGTGAGCCGCTGGGGTCACTGCAGGGGCACGGCTCGCATCCTGCTGCGAGAATTCTCGCAGCTGGATCCAACCCAGCCGTCTGCATGAGGCCTTAGTCATTAAAAGTGGCGTTCCGTGTTGAATTCGGAGAAACCACTTTCTATATAATTGTGTTGAACTACTTAAATATTTAAAAAATATTTTAAAACAATAGTTCTTGTTGGATTATTTGTTTTTTGTTGTTTTTTTTTGCAAACACCTGAATATTTGTAAAGTTAGCAAATAAGCCTCATTTGCAGTTGGGGGAGGCGGATAGAATAATTTTGATTGCAGCTCTGTAAGGATCTCAGCCAACACACAGTGCAGGGACAATTGTAAATTTTGTACATTTTTCTCTATGATCTCCCCTGTCCTTCCATTTTTTGTTTTTTGCTGTCCAGATTAATAAATACAACTCGAGTTGTAGCAAAAAGATTATCTGCTTTTATTCAGCTGAATTCATTCTTTTAGGTCCAATAAAACTATAAGGGAAGAGTTTTACTTGATTAGTATCTGGTAGAATGCAATGACAGACTGCAGGTAGAAAACCACTTGGAGGATCCTGTGTGACTTACTCATCTCTATTATTTTACTGCTGACAACTAAAAGATACTAAAAAAGTTCCAATAACCTGTGACAAATGAATTCTAGGTCTTTCAAGCATATTATTCTCCATGACTGTAGTCTTGAGTCCAGCTTCGTCTATTACTGTATTCCTACCGGTGCATGGACTGAGTTTGACTGAAAATAACTGTAGTCTATTATATATATATATATATATATATATATATATATATATATATATATATATATATATATATATATTCGTTTTATTGAACAGACAACAAAAATAACATGGAAAATGTCATAATCAAATCTATACCAACAGTGTACAGCTACAAAGTAGTGACAATCATATTATCTAGATTCTTTATCACACACCCCATAGGGGAAAGGAGAAATCTTAAAAGTGCAGGAGCATGGGCAGCGGTTAACAGGACTCATGTCCAAAGGCTGCTTACGCATGTGGATGTGTGTCCCTAGCAAATACTGAGGAAAGGGTGCCATAGTCCCGAAATGCGTCTACTTATGCTGGTTTCAATAATATTGACCGGTAGAATCATATATACGTCCTCCTTGAAAGTTGAGACGTGATTTGGGTTGGCTGCACCTGTTCAAAAATTTTTAACCCCATTGAGGAAAGCAAAAGATATATATATACATATATATATATATATATATATATATATATATATATATATATATATATATATATATATATATATATATATATATGTATATATATATATATATGTATATATATATATATATATATATATATATATATATATATATATATATATGTGTGTGTGTGTGTGTGTGTGTGTGCTAGTGTCTTCCTGGGGGTTGCTCCACCCCTCCTTTTTCACTGTTTCTCGGATTTCTGTTATTTCTTTTGGAGATGTATAAATTGACAACTGGATATGCTCCTGCTTATCTGAGTCTAACAGTACTGAATGTCGAATAGTATAGAGCATGCCCCATTAACAAGGGCAATGGTACCACACAGTTATCAATCAAAGTGCTAAGAACCACTTGTCCATCAGTCCGTGTGTGCTGTGTGAGTTACATGCAGAGCCTGACAGCACCTGTGATGTCAGTTACCGGCACTTAGCTCTGCTCCATGATCACATGACGGTGACGTTATCACAGGTCCTTTATCTTCCTAGTGCACTGAATGAGGGATTATGGGCAGACTGCATCCCTCACAAAACCCTGCGGCCTCAGTTGCTATGGATACACCAGTACTAAGTCTGGCAGTTTGTAGTTTGTGTGCAGACTCCAGTAAATGAAACCTCACAAATTTACACATATTTCATGTACTGACAGGACCTGCAATGATGTCACTATCATGTGATCAGTCACATGGTCTCTGAGCTTAATGAGGGATTATGGGCAGACTACTAAATACTGCTATATCCATAGCAACTGAGGCCACAAACCCCCGTGGCCTCAGTTGCTATGGATACAGCAGTACTCTGGCAGTTTGTAGCTGGTTGTGAGACAGCTGCACACTTGTGTGGAGACTACAATAAATGACACCTCACAAATGTCCACATACGTAGTTGGCGGTGCATATTGACCCACAACATTGAAGCATAGTCCTTCACCACTATCTTCACATCTCCTGAATGTGATATTATGTCATCTCAAGTGCTAATGCTGTCAACACCAGTCCAGCCTTCATCTAATCGTCAACTGTTGTCCAGTGGTGAAACTAACAATCGCTGTCGTACAAACATGTCACCACAGAGGGTTCAACGTTGCCATTAAGCTAATGCAGCTTACATGATACAGCGACAAGCCACAATTTCACCTCAGCTATCTGCTGAAGTTTGTAAATCTTGCGCAGCAGATATGCGAAAGCTACGAGTAAACATGTCTCCTCAGTGAGCTGACGAAGTTTGTAAATCACATGCTGCTTGTATGGAAAAGCAACGAGCTATCATGTCTCCTCAGTGAGCTGCTGAAGTTCATAAATCACATGCTGCTTAAATGCGAAAGCAATGTAGCAGAGTTGTGTGTGTGTGACATGCATGTAGCAGAGCTGTTGGTACTATAATTTCCTAATGATTACTAGTTTATTCATATACATTTCTAGGAAAAACAAAAGGTTAAGAACCCAAGTATTTACTTTACAAATCAGAAATTCTGACAGATACTCTTTAAAGGGCACTGTGCCATTTTAAGAATATTTCAATGAGAGAAGCACAAAAGCATTGAGTCACTAGTCCTAAAGGGTATTTCTGAGATCTTTTTTTCTTTTACATAAAAGTCAGCTGCCCCTGCCACAAGACAAGAAATAGTCATATGCTCATCTCTCCCTAGAAACGCAGAAAACCCCTTTAATGTAATGCCATGATTTACCATGAATAGGGAATTTATTACTTAATAAATACTAATTAATAAATAAATTAATACTAAATCTATGTTTAATTTTTCCAGTGTATTTTCAAAATTTAGGCAGCTCTCCAATTGGTTGATACAGTCAAAAATTCTAATTTTCTCATTTAGAAAATTGTAAAAGATTTTCAGAAAAAATACATAGTTCCGTGTACTATACTTTGCTCCCTCTCTGTATTGAAAAACTTAAAACATAGGCACTAAGCTCCCTCTGATTTAACAGTGAATGAAAAACATGAAATGGGGCCATGAAAGGAATGATAAGCACACCAATGCAATATGAACAAAGGCTTTTTAAATTTTACCTTTTCCTTGCATTTCGGAACCATCTGTAACTCCATATTCCTTGCAACTTAGCGTGCATTGTAAGAGTGCGAGTTTTGTGCGTTGTGAGATGCACAAAACGTGCACAAAAAATTCAACCCATTCCTTGTAGTGGGTGTATTTACATGGGTGATTTTTCTCCCACAGCGATGCTGTAAGACTGAAAAATCACAGCATGTGCTATTTATGTGCGAGTCTCACACGAGAATAGAACATGCAGATGTGCCGTCTCCCACACATCGCAGAGCACACAGATGGAGTGTCTGTGTGACGTGAGTCATGTCTGAGAATATCAGGAGCGACTCGCTCTCGCCCGTCTGAATGCACCCTTATTTTGATTTTCCATATACCAGAAAAGTGTATTACAAAGATTCTGCGTGTCAATAAATATCCATAACGATAAATCACTGTATAAAATTAGAAAAAATTCTTCACATTTTCAATAGTAAGAAACTTGTCTAACTGTTCCTTTAACCCCTTCTCACTCCAGGATGTACATTTACGTCCTGGAGCTTCTGGATACAGCGCGGGCATCAGCTGTTTAGTACAGCTGATACCCGTGGGCAATAGCTGCAATCGGCCGATCACTGCTATTAACCCTTTAAATGCCTTTTGTTGCAGTTTGTGCGCCGTAGAAACAAGACGCACTAAAAGATGGCAGAATGTCGTTTTTTTTTTCATTTTACTCCACTTAGAATTTTTTAAAAGTTTTTCAGTAAATTATATGGTACATTAAATAGTACCATGGAAAAATACAACTCGTCCCGCAAAAAACAAGCCCTCATACAGCGACGTCGATGGATAAATAAAGGAGTTATGATTTTTTTAAGGGGGGGGGGAGGAAAAAACGAAAATGCAAAAAAAAAGGGCCGCGTCATGAAGGGGTTAAAGAGAATGCATTATGCATCACAATGTTAGAGTAATTTATTCTGTAGAAGATAATTAATATTTTTCAGTATTTTTTTATTGTAGCTGCTTCTTTTTACGTTAGATCTTCTGTAAAGACACTGTAGTGGGGCGTGAGCACCTTGCGGCAGCTGCAATGAATTGGAATTAATTGACAGAAAAGTGACCAAAGACTAATATAGTCTCTATGACAGCAGTTCCCAACCAGGATACCTTGAGAAGCAACCAGGGGTGCTAGCACTCCAATTCTTTTTTGATGGGGAAAATCCTTTATGGTAGGCTTGTCTGCTACAAGTACCCATTCTGATACTGCCCCCTAGAGACAAATGGGGGAGCTTTGCCCCAAATCAGCATATTGTAAGTATAATCTGCTCTCTGGATATGATTGTTGGGAGAGGAATGGTCAAGTCTGGATGTGATTACTGCAAGGTGGGGGTGCATTGCTGAGGCTCTGGATGTGATTACATTTACTGGCATGGAGTTTTGCTTTATTTAGGAATCCGGAGTCTGAATTTGTTGTGGGATCTTAGTTAATTGTACAGTCTGACATCTGGGATCAGCAATTTATAGTACAATAAGAACCCCATCCACATGAACCAGAAAATCTCCTCCTGGAAATCAGAGCAATGCTGCATTGCGGAAATGTTGCAGATTTAACCCTTTATAAACCCTTTCCATGGCAGGATCTGCAACAAAATCTGTATGTAACACGTACATTTTGCAGCACATTCATCAAGGATTTGCAGCAAATGCACAATGGAAGCTTTCTGCCATGTCTGGTCCAGGCCTAAATTGGTATGGGATCCCCCAGGTAAATTTTTAAAAATCTAGTGTTTAAAAGGTTAGAAACTACTGCTCTGGGAATAGATGGAGAATTATTGCTCCCAAAGAACGGTATCCTGCTTCCACCAGACCACCAGCCATACAACAGATCTGTTATATGTCATTAATCGTCCCGCCCTCTAATAATAATGACATGACTCTGCTGACCTTGTCCGAGTCTACACAAAAAAGCTGTGAAGTAAACATCACAATACAGGAAATGTATGCCCACTGTGTGTGCTCTAGAAGCTAGTGTGCTATATAATTTGTCACAAAATAGTAATATAATATTTGTTTCTAATAATGCTAAAATGCCATTTCTTAAGGCACATCCACTTTAAAAATATCACCCCAGTAGTATAAAGTTTAACGTTATTTACTGTTGTCAAATACCGATGACGCTAAAAACGTTGGTAAAAAAAATAGTTCTCTCTTTTGTGATTCCTCTGTCAGTGCTTATTCCTGATCGTCTGTCACAGACAGGCAAGGAGTTAATGTTCCAGCTTGGAAATCCATCTGAAGCCTCAAATCTACCTTCCCCAGCAAAGTGCTAATTTTCTTTTTGCAGTTTACAGTCTGTGCTTATCATTCTGTTCCTGTATTACTAATGCAAGTCTCTTTTTTCTGTCCAAACCATCTCTCTTATCTAAGCTAATAATTATATTTATTATGGTTCTCCAGCACTTGCATGTGCTTCTAACTATGCATATAGGAGACACAATTTAAGCCATTTCCTCACAGCGAGGCATGTGCTGTGGCTTTTATTCCCCCTCCCTCTTTTCTTCATAGAGACAGTGATAGATTATGAGCTATAAAACTCTTTGTTCTATGTTTCTAGAGGCTAAAAATGGTTTATAGTATTTCTTGAGCGCAAAAGCCTTGAATGCGGGATTTTTTCTAATATTTCTTTATAGAGTGTAGTGAATATCATATTATATAGTATACATACAATATATGCCTTGGTGGCATTTTAAATATAGTAATTTTGGAGCAGAGTGGAACAAATTATGATATAGGTTCCCATTTTTATTACAAAAGTACTGTAATAGGTAATTCATTACACATAGCCTTCAGTCAGCTTGGAGGAGGATGGAGATGTTGAAGATGAGAGTACTCAAAGGTCTTCGTAACGTCCATTCACTTCAATGCAGAGTGGTTGTCCATGCTCACAAACTCTTCCTCTGATCAACATTGAGCAAGCTGAACCGGTAGAACCCAAACCGAGCTTGTAAAGTGCTATCTGACACAGGGTTCTACTGGTTCGGTTTGCTCAACATTAATCCTGAATATTGTTGTATAACACTGCCTAAGAGCCATAAAAGCCCTCTATAACATTCTCAGACAGTGTTATACATCTTTTTAAAGGTTTGGTGAACTTCCGGTTCAGTTCAAACTAATTTGGAATGAACCGAACTTTTTGCAAATGTTCGGCGAAACAGCCGAACCAACTGAACCAAATTTTTCAAATGTTTGCTCATCACTAGTCAAGATGTTCAATAAGTTGAGGAGAAAAACACTGTGTAAAGTAATTAATCTGCAACGGACTGCAGTAAGGTTGTAAGGGTTAGATATGTTGGACGTGAAAGCACTCAAAGGTCTCTATAACTTCAGTTCAGTTCACTGCAGACTGAGCACCCATGTCTAAGAACACCTCCATTGTTGGTCAACATGTTCAATGCAATGAGGAGAAAAATACTATTTTAGGTAATTCATCTCCCATAGTCTTCAGTAAGCTGGAAATGTCAGGGACAAGAACACTCAAAGGCCGGCACCTGAATCTTTTGAGGCGAGCGGGCAGGTACTAGCAAAAGACAATACCCGCTCGAGTAATTTACCTTAGCAAGTACGCTGGCTCATCTCTAGCAGCTATGCTTTCAATGACACTTCCAGCATTTGTATGAGAATGTAGAAATGAAGCCTTCTATTAAACCTTCAGCATTTACCAATGATGTGGACAGCCATCCCCCTGTACTGACAATGGGTTGGAGGATCAGCTGAGAGGTGGGGAACCTGAGTGGTGGACTCCCGCTGATCAACTGTTGATGACCAGAGGAGAGGTCATCAATAGAATTTGCCTAGAATACCCTTTTAAAGAAGTGAAGATCAGACTCCCAGGACTCCTGTTGATAAGCTTGCCAGAAGCCCCTTTGTTGTTTACACTGACACATTTACTTCTATGTATGGGCAGCTGTGATTAGGATTGAGGTGAGATGATGTTTCAATACAGTACCTAAGGATACGCCATCAAAGGGTAAATACTGAAAAAATCCTTTAAAGGGAATGTGTCATCAGAAAATTATCTATTGTTAAAATCAAGTCTTTAAGGAAAAATATTTTTAAGAATTTTGGGTGACTTTTTAAATTTTATATATAAAATCAATCCTGAAATCTTGTGGTTTTCATGCTGACAGTTACACCTACTAATAGTCTGATGCTTCCTATTCTGTCTCAGCAGTCTTCTTATTATCATCACAGGCAGGATTACAAAGAAAGATAACACCTATATAAAGGGATAATGACGCATATAATTCGTTTGCACAATCGGAGCTGACAAGTAACAGTAACAGACAGGGTCGAACCAGTAGCCGATGAGGAGTGCTAGAATAGAGTATGTCTAGGTATGAATAACTCTACAAAAAGTTTGCCAGAACAGCCCAAACGAGATCTGTCCCTCAAGCAGAGTACCCACACCGAAAAGGACAACCCCACTATGGGAGAGAGACTGGAAACCAGTCTGAGACTAACTGGCAAATACTACGCTAAACACTAAACCTCAGAGAGTACAAAGTGGACTACTATAAAATACTAAAATAACAGAGAACTTCTATAAGGAACACTGACATAGCATTTGTATGAGAATGTAGAAATTAAGCCTTCTATTAAACCTTTTTTAAAGCTTTCTTTAACCACTTCCGACTTTTCCTTTCCAGGATACATAGCGCTCAATAAGTGCTATGTGCTAAAAAGTGAAAGTATTACTTTCATTATGCAAACTGGTGATCACATGACTATCGGATGCTCCCTGTTACAGCAGAGCTGCAGGGTCCTAGCAGACCCTAGTCAGCAGTGCTAGTGACTATTCTCACTATAGTGTGATGTTTTCCCCTGCAATTGGGGCTACTATGGATGCTGCTGCTATGGATGCCCGAGCTGCAGTGGAAAAGTGTGAAATAAAAAATTTTTAAAAATCACCCCCAAAGGTCTTATATGATGTCGTAGGGGATATAGATAGCAAAAAAAATAATTACAAAAAATAAGTTAAAAAAAAGCACAGAATAAAATAAAAATTTATATATAAAAAAGAAAATGACCCAATGCCAACCGAAACTGCTGCCGTATGTGCTTTGTAATCCAAAACTATACAAATTATACATAAACACCTTAACTATAAATTTAAAAAAATATTATTTTGTTAGCTTTTTACCCTCAATAAAAGCAAAAAATGGAAAAAATAATCAGTGAAAAAAAGATATAAAATATAGCCCTACATGTCCTGGAAAAAAAAAACGCAAAACTAATTAATTAAAGGTAATTGAAGGAAAAGAAAATCGGGCAGTAAAACCACCACATGGGTAAAATCCCTAAAAAGTGTCTGGTGGTTAGGAGCAAAACACCCTGGTCCTTAAGGGGTTAAAAGGATGTTACTTCTGTCAGCCTCTGTACTTCACAATTACAACTGATAGACTAACTGGGTTAAAAGACAACCCAGCAGCTTATTAGGGCTGCCACCAGAGGAGGATGTTACTCTCTCTGTATCTAACGCATCACATGGTTCAGGGTATTGTGCTAATGTTGTCCCAGACCTGGCTGAGAACTGTTAGGCATTGACAGATAACACAGGATCTAAAAAATAAATCTTGTTATTTGTATAGCGCCATCTTATTCTGCAGCGATTTCAGATAATTTATTATCCCCCCACCAAGCTGGGTACTCATTTTACTGACCTCAGAAGGATGGAAAGCTGAGTCAACCTTGAGCCGGCTACTTGAACCATGCAGAGATTGAACTTGCAACCTTCAGGTCAAGAGCTTAGCACTCTGCGCCACACAGGGCTACAGCTCACCTCCTCTCCTCCCTGCATGATAACCTCTGCACATGTCACAGAGCATGCCCAGAACATTCTCCTATAGAAGTCAATGCATCATCTCTGGACTACAAGCTCCTGTGTGGCTGCTGTAAAGACAAGTGGCTGCTAACAACATCTCAGGCATGATGGCCTAGTCATGCACAGAAAATAGAATAAAAAATGAACAATGAAGAAAAAGAATTAATATCACAATCTGGTTTTAGTAACAATATATGCGATGCATTTCCTTTAAGATCCAGCTAAACCATAGACTCATCTCTGCTACCTGCCTTCAGAGATAGCCTTTAGGCTGCATTCCAAAATGCCGTCTTTGAAGAAGCTTTTGGTGCATTTTTTTTAGCCTTAGCCAGAAGTGGATTCATAAAGAAGGAAAAGTATAAAGGCAAATTCTTTTCATTTACTGTGTTTGGCTCAAAAACTGTATCAAAACTGCATGTGTGAATCCAGCCTTAGGCGATGCAACACATTCCGTGTCCAAAAAGAAAAAGTTCAATGCCAAATTTGCTTCTTCCATAGTTATGTATCATTACAACTTGTATATATACATATGACTTATTACCACTATGCTTATGGCTGTACACTTTGTATCACATAGTGGCCTTGCAACATAACATGAATGATCTTCCCACACTCTACATCTGGCTATAAGCTGTCTGCTTGCGTAAACCCCAACAGATCGCACAGTCACTTATCTGAGGTTTACTAGCCCATTAAGTGTTAATGTCCGCCTGCAGAATACAGCTCATTATATGGTGTCAGGTGTAAGGCTCCTGTAGATTAATGCTTTGCTATTCATTGCTCCGCCGGCATGTTTAGGTTCACTGAATTGAGACAGAATGAGCCCTTGTATTGTAAGAAAGTTAATTAAACAAAGTAATGATTTTTGTTCGAATTTTTGTGGGAGCGTAGAGGTCATTTTACAGCAACCGGCGTCTGTATACATCGCCCAATCATGTCGTGTGACTTCATAACGTCCACTTGCCAGTGTCGACTATAGCTAAAATAGCCTCCGTAAACTAAAATCTTCTTTTAGCCGACTATGTGGAAAATTTTACGTTCAAAGCAAATTCTTTATTGCGCAGAAAATCCAGTTTAAAGTCTGAGTACATCGGACGTATAAACATCCCTTGAATACTCTAATTTTACACGTGACAATGCTTTTGCTGTAAGGTTCTGCTCAAATCATGTTTATGACTTCCCATAGCACGACTTTCTAAATCCTCTTATCAAACCGAAACAGAATATATTTTTATAACTCTGAATTTCCGAGTCAATATAAAATTCTAAATGTATGCATGTAATAAAAAGGGAAAAGAAAACCTTCTGCCTTGTTAACATCATCAACCAACACTTGGAAATGTCAAATCTTGACAAACCCATTTGCGTTAGATATTTTGCCTTTAATTACTTTGCCTTTGGTTCATAGAAAATGTAATTACTTGAGTAACGCAGGCAGTGTGAGCTGTCACCACTAGATGGCAGGGTTGAGCTGCAGTTTCTACAATGGAGGTGATTGTAAAAGTGAAAAAGTAGGGTCAGCGTTATCAAGGAAATTAGCAAAGTAGTAGTTAGTAATTAGATTTTTTCATTTTTATGCAGAGGTCATTTCCCTCAATCACCAGATTGTATTTTTTTTATTATATGTTTGCAAACTGAGAAACAAAACATCACATTAAAGTGAAAAAAAATGTAATGGGCTCAAAAGTGTAATATTGTTTGCTGACAAAAGTGCGTGACAACAGATGTAGCGAATTTGCTCAACTGTGCTTACTTTGGTTATATTACAGGCACGCTTGTAGTGCAGTTATAAGAAATGGGTCTGCAGCATCCACTCTTCTAGTCTCTACACAGATAGGTCACTGAAAATCCAAGAATGGTAGTTGCACAAGTAAAAAGCAACAGACTAAAATAGTATCCTAGTTTATAAGAAGGTATTGAGAAAGCCACATTAAAATATTGTGTTCATTATTAAAAAAACACTGCAGATCATTTCATGGGTTGGAAAGCATGGGGCATCCGGGAAACCAGCAAATAGGGCTCCTCCTCCCTTGTATAGATAGACTTTCTTGTAAGTTCAAAATCCTTGGTGGCCTAGGGTAATGAAAGGGGTCAGTGGTGTATTCAATTTGCTCATAGGAGGCTTCATCCTTGTGGAGCCCTCTAACAAATTGCATTTCTGGACTTTTTTTGGTTTACCACCACGCAAAGTCAGGTTTCTCAGGTCATACCTGCTGCAGTTTTACCAAGGCACCAAATTTTATGAGTTCAGAAGCAAAATGAAAAACACAGAGATGTGGCTTAAATGATCACTGCACTTTGAGACAACTTGTGCTTATGTGATAACTAGTAAAAATACTAATGATTATATTTACCTAAAATTGTGTTCTGAAAAAGCATTCTAAAGAGCTGACCACTAGGGGTTTACCTTCCTTCTAATTTCCACTCTAATGCCTGTTGTCAAGTGAAACCTGTCTCTAGTAACAGACACCAATATATAACACAGGAAGTGAAAAAAGGGGGAAGACTCATGCTTCCCATAATAGTCTATGAAGGAGGGGAGGGGTTAGACGCATACAGATGCTGCAGCAAGCAAGTGGTAAGTAATTACTGTCTCTGATAGCTACTGAAATCACATCTTCACTGTTTAGTACTGAATGCAATCCCTCCTAAGAGCGCACATTTGCAAATTAGGTGTTGTCTTAAGTACGCCTGGTGCAACTAATCAAGGGCTTCATTAGTTGCATCAGGTGTGCTTGAGATTGAAAAAACTGGCTAGGGTTTTGTTGACTGTGACATTTGATTGCATGTTAGAAATATGGCCAAGTCAAGAAAGTAGTCTAAAAGGTTAAGCGATCATTGACTTGTATAAGCAAGGAAAAGCATACAAAAATATAGCAAAGGCACTAAATGTTCCTAGAAATACAGTCCAAAGAATTTTTTGCAAGCTCAAAGTTAAAGAAACACTGGCTTCACTACATTGACTGGCAGAAAAAGGAGGCAGATGGTCAAAAACCCTGAAGTCACTGCTAAAGACTTGCAGCAAGATTTGGTGTCAGTGAGGCGCATACTAAGCACTGAAGGTCTTCATGTCCAAACTCCAAGACCCACAATTTTATTGATCCAAACGCACAAAAAACGTCAGCTCAAATATGATCAAAACCATTTATTTCCGCCACAGAAGTTCTGGAATTCTGTTGTGTGGAGCGATGAAAAAAACTGGAACTTTTTGGGTCTACAGATCAGCGGTATATCTGGAGGAGTAAGAATGAAGCACACGGGGGTTCGGTTATGCTCTGGGGCTACTTTGCTTCCTTTGGCACTAAAGATCTGCAGCATGTAGAAGGCAAGATGGATTCAAGGAAGTATCAAGAAATCCTAGAAAAAACATCATGCCTTCTTTGAACCTTCCAACAGGACAATAATCCCAGCATACCTCACAGGCCATCAAGGCTTGGTTCCAGAAATAATCCTGGAAGATTCAGGAGTGCCTGTCAAAGTCGCCTAATTTGAACCCCTTAGAAAATCTTTGGTGGGATGTGTGGGATTCAGTTGCAGCACACAAAACCAAGAATATTAGTGGACTGAAAGCCATTGTCCATGAGGAATGGGCTAAGATTCATCAGCAACACTGTCAGAAGCTGCTGTCTGGCTATACATGACATTTGCAGCAGGTCATAACAGCAAAAGGCTTTCTACTAAGAACTAAAGTTGACTGTCATGTAGGGGTTGAAGAATTCTGAGACTGCCTTAGTCACTAAATGTGGCATTTTGTGTTGAATTTGGAAGGACCACTTGTCATTAGTTGTGTAGAGCTATTTAAATTGTTCTCTTTTTTTGCAAACAGCTGAAAGTTTGAAAATTTGGCAAATAAGCCTAATTTGCAATGAGGGTGAATAATTTTGATTGTAAAGGTTAGTCATAGCGACGTATTATATAATCCACTGCTGCAAAAAGAAAATTGATAAATTCAGATGTCAAGCTTTTTCATGTTTAGCTGCTCATCGGGGTAATATATAATTTTCTTAGTACGCAGTGACCTATTAGTGATATTCTGTCTGGCAGAATTCTAAAACTAGATGCTGTGATATTTATCTTGGCATACCGGAGGTATCAGACATGACTCTTATGTAGTTGCTTCTCCTCCGTCATTGCTGTCAGTATGTTTTGTCGTTCTCTGGCCCACAGATGGGGCAGCATAAGCTTCTGATACCACTCTGTATTTGTCCAAAGGTTCATAAAAAATAGTCAAATCAATAAATGTGGTCATATTAAGCCCCAGACTAAATTTAAATGCTGATTACCCAGCATGCAGTTGAGACGTACTGGTTGGCAACCACCTTTATATGTAGTTTTCAGTCAGTAGGGCTCTGGATGACAGAATACTGGTGTCCAAAAACCACAATTTTGATACCAAAACTGCAGCTTTTTGGGCTTTTACGCCATGCCTTGCCATTTTTTTAAAAGTGGATGGGGCCTAGCTTTATAGGATGTGGCCACACGTGGCCTGTTGTATTTCCTATAATCTAGATCAGAAACTGGCGTAGATTATAATGGAGTACGAGAGTTTGTTTTTCTTTCATCACATTACTGTACAACATCTGGGCAAATGTAAGGGACTGAAGGCAGCAGGTTCAGAACTTCTCCGGGTTTCTTTGTCACCGGCAGCTTGGAGGGTGAAATGTTGGCCTGATTCCCAGACAGGGACCACCAAGTCGAGCTTCGCCAGGGAGGTCATGGTTCCCTTATTGTCAACTATGGTCCATAAAAGCATAAGGAACTCATGTCCCAATTCCAACCACACTGATTTGGGTGATGGCCAGGTCTTAAGATAGGCCTGATTAGCGGCTGTTGCCTGGAGACTTTGACTTTGGGGGTAGTTGACATAGGCTACAGGAGTCACAATATCTGAACAAAACAAATTTTATTGCAACTGTAACAGCCATTAAAGGACTTACTGTATTCCAAGGGGACACAATCTTTGATTCCGCATAAAAAGAGGTTAACAACAGAAAGAAACAGCCATGCAAACATGATGACAGCCAAATCCTGACCTAGTTTATCTCCCTCAGAGTCCATTGACACGGGTTCACAGTAAGCAGGAGGGCAGGAATGGAGGAACTACTTGCTTTTGGGCATCCAAGCTTCCTAATCTTTCTCATTTTTTTGAGGGCACTGATGAACATGTCTTGCAGACGCAAAAAGTACAGTAAATACTGCTAAACTCAAGCGTGTGCAAATACGCATGCACTCCTTTGCAGTTGGTCTTACTGAAGATCACTAGAGAATAAAGCCCCATTTACACGGGATGCGATGATACAATGTTATCAGCGCTCCCGTGGAGAATCACAGCGTGTGTTCCCTGCTATCAGCTCTCTGGCCGAACGATAGATTTTAAACTCAACATAAAATCATGGTTTGGCTGAAAACAATGTCTTTTGAGCGATAATCGTTGCGTGTAAATGCTACCATTAATTGCTTTTCAGCCGAACCATGATTTTATGTTGAGTTTAAAATCTATCCTTTGGCCAGAGAGCTGATAGCAGGGAACGCACGCTGTGATTCTCCATGAGAGTGCTGATAACATTGCAACATTGCTGCAGAACAAAGGGGCTGTATGCAGAGAACAGACCACCTGCTGTTCTCCACATTCAGCAAAGGGAGCCTAATTTACATTCAAATGAAGCTAATGAGCTACTAATGGGCATTAGTGCCTATTAGCAGCTTATGCAAATGATTGCTTAAACTGTCAATCATCCTATCTTCTGAACGGATTTTGAGCAATCATCTTTGCGTGCAAATGGGGCTTTAGTCACACAATATTTTAACAATTACTGTATATACTTGAGTATTAGCCGACCTGAGTATAAGCCGAGTCAATAAGTTTTACTACAAAAAACTGGTAAAACTTATTGACTCGAGTATAAGCCTAGCTATACTCAAGTATATACTAGGTAAAGAAAAACCGCAATACTCACCTCCCAGCCGGTGTCGGTGTCCCCGGCCCGATGGTCTCCCCGGCGGTGCGGCAAGCTGCTTGAGAATTCTCCTTGCTGTCATCTCCCTGCTCGACTTTGAATTTTCCTGCAGTCAGCGCTGTGTAGGTAAGTGCTGTGATTGGATCAAGCGCCAGCCAATCACAACTTTGTCACCAAGTATCCAACAGCACTCAAATATAGTTCCAAAGAAGGTAAAGGTATTAATCCATGCACAGCCACCATTCGGGGATCATGGACCTCCAAATCCCCACAGTAAATCCAAAGGCACAAAAAATAGTGGCAGCATCAAGGGTGTGAAGTAAAAATCAAGAGCTCTTTATTGCTTCATGTTATAAACCAATCACAGACATTCACTGATGTCATCCACTGAATGGCTGTAAATGATTGAGCGCCGGCTGTAATTGACTGGCGCTCGATCCAATCACAGCCCTTACCTACACAGCGTTGACAGCGGGGGAATTCAAAGCTGAGCAGGGAGATGACAATGGGGAGAATTCTCAAGCAGCTTGCTGCATCGTCGTGGAGACCATCGCGCCAGGGACACAGACGCCGGCTGGGAGGTGAGTATTGTGGGGTTTTTGTTGTTTTTTTTTTTTTTTTTACCTCACTCAAGTATAAGCCGAGGGGGACTTTTTCAGCATAAAAAATGTGCTGAAAAAACTAGGCCTATACTCGAGTATATATGGTACTTAACTATATATGTAATTCCATTCTATTTGAAAACTGTAAAACCGGAGGACATAAACTTCAAATAACACATTTTGGCCAGCGGGGGCAGTATTTGATTTCAATCTATTTCTTCAAACTGTTTTTTTGTTTCCCTTAATTAATTAATGCGGCGAGTGGTGAGGGCAGTGATTTTATTTTTTTGCGAATTGCCTTTGCGCCTATTTATTTTATTCCGTACTTATAAAAAGTGAAGAATATCCACTTTTACGAAGAGAGTAATTATCTGTAAAATCTCTTCAACATATAATTATGAAGATAACATTTAAAAGGATGTCATCAATTTACATTTCTGGCATTAAATGTCTTATTTTTCCACTAAATTGCTCATTACTCTTTTAATTATCAGATTATTAATATCCCCCTATAACACAGCGCACGGTTAATATGCGGCTTTTATGGTGATAATTTTCCCTGTGGTTTTTGACCAGCGATATTGAGAATGACATGATCCGTTAGTGCCTAGCAAAATATTAATTGCATATGTGTTTCTAAAATATCCCATTCGTTCTAGAAATAATTTTATTCAAATTGCTGCGTGTCTGTCAGAGTATTTACATTCTCCGTCTAGCGAGGAATTAACACATCTTAGCCGCGGTACTAAACACTAAGCTTGTTCTTCCATTTCTGAACATAATCCAGTGTTTGATTAACATATAAAGTATTTCTTAGAGAGAGATTTGCAGCCTGAATTTGTTGATTTAAAGTGAACTCAGCGTCTAATGCAGCTAATGCTAATCTGAAAGATCGCTGCAAGCTGAGAATTTTATTACGACAGGTGGGAGAAGAAATGTCATTCCTTAACGGGAACCTATGTGGATACCCACAACAGATAGAGAAAAAGTTAACCTAACGCTGATAACTTGCTGCAACAAGTTCTCTTAGCACAATAAAAGTAATTGAAAAGCTGTTGAAAAAGTAAGAAAAAGTTTGGAGCCACAGTTTAAGTGTCAAGTTAAACTTTACTACAGCTGTACATCACTATCATACCCGAAAGAAGCCATTTATAGTATCATCCACTAAATTGCTGTTAAGATTGTGCATCTCTGACCTATGGTTCTACACCTTCACAGGTAGGGGTTAATTGAGTTGGCTGGGTGTGGCATTCCTCACCAGGACATGAGGTGAGGACACTTGGTCTGGCTATGGTATTCCATCTGTATGCATGTGAGCTCTGGTGGGGTTCCTGTTATTTGCTGTATACACAACCAGGTGTGTTGGTGTGAACAGCAACGTGTTTGATATGTCTGTGCAGGTGGTCGGACATGTGCTTTATGTGCAGTCCTGTACTGTGTTCTATGTAAGTGAACAGTGTTATGTCTTGTATGTGTGTCTAGTGCATCTTTCCAGGTTCCTAAACAGGAATAGCTAGGTCCCAGATGTAAACAGTGGGGCCGACCTTATCAGGACGACTACCCTGCTTTTAAGCAGGGGTTCCCCACTTTTGCTGATTAGTAAGGGACAGGGGTCCTTCCATCTATGCCTGGAGAGGTGCAGGTTGTCTATGCAACACTGTGTGAGTGATTGCAGTTTTAAAAGGACACAATCCTGCTTCCGCACAGAGCCATGGTGCTTTAGTGCGCCGAGCTGACGTAACAGTTGCCCTCCTAAATCCCCAAATGGGAGCTGAAAATAAAGCAGTTCCTGAGTCTGTGGAGTAACATAATTTATGAAATTATGAATTTTAATCAGTAAACAGCTCTGGAAATGATCATGTGATACACATGCCTTTTTTAACCTAAGAAATTAGTAGCATTTAAATAAATATAATATTACAGATGCGTCCATCTTTGACTTTCCTTTAGGCTGAACATATCCTGAGATGGGTGCTTCTGTGACTTTACAAGTAATGAAAAAAATACCTGATTTTGAGATACTCTATCAGGAGATGTTTGTGCCATATGTGTCTATATGTGGCCACCCAGTGGTTGTTAAATGAATTGCATCCTGTTTAGTGTTTTGCTAGCATGTCACAATAATAGTAATAATGATATTTCTATCATGATTCCTTAACAAAATTCACAGAAGGTAAGGGTTGGCATTAGAGATGAGCGAGCACCAAAATGCTCGGGTGTTCGTTACTCGGGACGAAATTTCCGCGATGCTCGAGGGTTCGTTTCAAGTAACGAACCCCATTGAAGTCAATGGGCGACCCGAGCATTTTTGTATATCGCCGATGCTCGCTAAGGTTTCCATTTGTGAAAATCGGGGCAATTCAAGAAAGTGATGGGAACGACACAGCAACGGATAGGGCAGGCGAGGGGCTACATGTTGGGCTGCATCTCAAGTTCACAGGTCCCACTATTAAGCCACAATAGCGGCAAGAGTGGGCCCCCCCGCACTGTCAGCATAAAGATCGTTCTTCTCTGCCGCAGCAGTAATAGCTGTGGCAGAGAAGAACGATGTTAGCCCATTGAATTCAATGGAGCCAGCAATACAGCCGACTCCATTGAAAGCAATGGGCTGCCGACGATCGCAGGATGAATTGCAGGGAAGGGCTTATATATTTAAGCCCTTCCCGACAATTCATCCCGTGATCGTCGGCAGCCCATTGCTTTCAATGGAGTCGGCTGTATTGCTGGCTCCATTGAATTCAATGGGCTAACATCGTTCTTCTCTGCCACAGCTGTTACAGCTGTGGCAGAGAAGAATGATTTCTCTTCTATATGTTCTCAATGGGGTCGGCGCTGCTGCCGCCGGCCCCATTGAGCGCATATAGAGAAGAGAACAGGAATCGCAGATCGCAGATAGGTGCGATCTGCGATTTCTGTTCTATAATTTATCGGACGAGCGCATAAAAAGCGCTCATGTGTCCGATAAAAATTCGCCGGACGCATGCGCAAATCTCGCAAAAAACGCCCGTCTGACTAAGGCCTTAGTCAGACGGGCGTTTTTTCGCGCGATTTGCGGATCGCATGACGGATGCGCATCCGCAAATCGCGTGACCGATGCCCGAAAATCGCCCGAAAATCGGGCGGAGCTGTCCAGCGCATTGCATTCAATGGAGCCGGCAATACAGCCCACTCCATTGAAAGCAATGCGCTGCGGGCTAGTGTGGGATGAATTGTCGGGAAGGGCTTAAATATATAAGCCCTTCCCTGCAATTCATCCAGAAAAGTGTTAAACTAAAAAATATATATATACTGACCTGCTCCCGGCAGCCGGAGTTCCGCGCGGCCGTCCTGCAGTGGGTGTGAGTCAGGGGGTGTGAGTCAGACCTGCCCCCTGATTGGCTCAGCGCTGAGCCAATCAGGGGGCAGGTCTGACTCACACCCCCTTCACACCCACTGAATGGGTGTGAGTGAGACCTGCCTCTGATTGGCTCAGCGCTGAGCCAATCAGGGGGCAGGTCTGACTCACACCCCCTTCACACCCACTGCAGGACAGCCGCGCGGAACTCCGGCTGCCGGTAGCAGGTCCGTATATATATATTTTTTAGTTTAACACTTTTCTGGATGAATTGCAGGGAAGGGCTTCTATATTTAAGCCCTTCCCGACAATTCATCCCGCGATCGTCGGCAGCCCATTGATTTCAATGGAGTCGGCTGTATTGCCGGCTCCATTGAATTCAATGGGCAAACATCGTTCTTCTCTGCCACAGCTGTTACAGCTGTGGCAGAGAAAAATGATTTGTCTTCTATATGTTCTCAATGGGATTGGCGCTGCTGCCGCCGGCCCCATTGAGCGCATATAGAGAAGAAGGACCGTTGGGGTTCTTGAAGCCTAAAATCACTCCTAACACTCTCCCTATAGCAGCCCCGGCATCAACAGCACTTTCCCTCAGCTAAGTGAGAACGCATCTGTGGCGAGCCGCGGGCCGGCAGATTTTAATACTCGGGTGACACCTAATCTCGCCAGCCACTCACTGCAGGGGGGTGGTATAGGGCTTGAACGTTGCAGGGGGAAGTTGTAATGCCTTCCCTGTCTTTCTATTGGCCAGAAAAGCGCGCAAATTTCTCAGGGAAGAAAATGAAAGTAACTCGAACATCGCGTGGTACTCGTTACGAGTAACGAGCATCTCGAACACCCTATTACTCGAACGAGTATGCTCGCTCATCTCTAGTTGGCATATCTCTATATATTTTAAGATGGCCATGTTGTATTTGAACATATAGGCCTTCTTCTGCATACAAATAAAATTATATTGTCTATGTATCTTAGGCCTCCTCTACACAAGCATATTTGCACATGCCTGAGTGCTGCATATTTGCGGAATAAATGAATGATGCTGTTTTGCACATATGTCAGCATCTTTCACTGTACTTTTTCAGCACGCAAGGCATGTTTATTTGCACAGGGGAAAAAAAATGCACCAATTGAAATGACTAATCTCATGAGTTTCAGATGTGTTGTTTTCCCTGCACTATTACGCAGTGTTTTACATACCTCCTAGCATATTTTGCGCTTGCCCATTGACTTTTATGAGAAGTCTTAATGCGCAAATGTGCAGGGAAATAGAGCATGCTGTTTTTTTTTTGAATGGCTGAAATACACAGGAAAAATGCACACAGGTGAACGTATCCATTGAAATCAATGGGTTCTATTCTCTGCATATTACGCGTGCAAATTTTGCATGCACAAATACGTCCAATTGAATGTGGCCTTAATGGTTACTGACTACAAGCAAGTCAACTGCTAACGATGGATATAAGCAAACGGGGTCCCATAGTTTCTTGTTACATTACTGATCAGTTTATTTGATGTTTGCATAAAAAGTTTGCAAAAATCAGACAACTCCTTTACTTATGCCCTATATGTACTTAGAAACTTCATTGAGGAATCTTCCCATCTCAGGGCTTCTCCTATATTAAACAAAGAGTTGTTCTGGCAGACCTGGCATATCCATTTATTATGTAGTTGTTCATTTATTTGAATGCTTAGTATGTAATACTACATACTTCAGATCATTGGGGGGTTCTACAGCTGGACCCAATGAGTTGGCTCAACAAGAGTGGATCTGTCTTTAAATATTGTGACAATGGCTGTGATTGGTCTTAAGATGTTAGTATTACATGCCGACCATTCAAATGAATGAATGATCAATCTAATGCATGATGCATGGGAGTACAGTATGAGGGCAACCAGAGTAACTTTCTGCTCTGCCTGCCAAGGGGGAGTCCTAACCCTCGATAAGACAGTTCCTTTAGCAATTAAAGGGGCAATCCAACTTTAAAGCGATCTTCTGGTTTCAAGAGCAAATTTTGTCCTGGGACTGGACGGGGCAGTTATATTGTAGTGGCCCCGTATATCAATTCCTGGCCCCCTCCATAAATGTCATACATGTTATGTCTTGTGTTGGTGCGCTGTGCAAAAGTGTCTTGTCATTTTGTTATGTGTATTGCACAGCTGCAGCAAATAAGGAGTTAAGTGTTTGCAAAAGTATGGGTGATGCTTGCAATGTATCAATTTGTCTTGTCATGTAGTATGAGTGAGAATATAAATAGGAGTGTCTAAGAGCGGGAAAGGAGTTCTGAGTTCTGAGGTCCATTCTTCTGGGTTCAAGCCACATGGGGGTACCTTCAATCCTCATGTGGTGAAGAATGGAGAAAGAAGAGCGGTTCCCGTTATCGGTGTGACAGCAACCGTGGCAAAGTGAGTCCCTTAAGAGAAGAGAGAGCGCGTGAGTAAGAAAAGGTGCATGCGGCAGGCCTAGTGCAGAGGTACTGAGTGATTGTTTTTCCTACGCGGCCATCCTGAAGTCTGGGATCACCGCATAGAGGTACATCCATTTGTTATACATACGGCCGTCCTAAAGTCTGGGATCACCAGGTGGAGGTACTCTTAAGTCTACTTCTTTACCTGCACTGCCAATTCTGTGTAAACTCTACCATCATCTGGAACTTATGTTTAGTAAAGTTTTGCAAGGCCCTGACCGTTCTCAGAGATCTGAGGTACATTACTTTTGTCTGCGGCTCCATTATTTATCGCCGAGGGGGATACCGGTGGTAATGGAACGGTGGCATCACCCGTGACATCTGCTATCCCTGTTCTCCAGTTTATTTGGCATTTCTATCCTAGCGGTGTCTGGAAGAGGCCCAGCGCTGCTCTGGCTGAGGCTACGTTTGTCCCTCCGGGAGGGAGCTTGGCAGGTGCTACCGTGACAAGTGACTACTCTACCCTCCCAGCTCCTTAATGTGTGCCTTATGTCTGGGGTCACCCTACAGGACTCTGCAATATTACCTGCTGATTTCTTCTGTGCTAATGGCCCTCTGATCCGCTGGCTTCATGTCCCATCTTTAGCTGTCTAAGATGGCTGACACAATCTTAAGACTACCAAATCCCCACAGTGCATTTGTAGCGTTGGACTGCCAATGCAATATACCTGCTCTGTGATTAGCCAAAACCATTCACATAATCAGTGATGGCTAATCAGAGAGCAGCGCACAGTGTGCATTTTGTTGCTAGAAAATTGCAGAGGCCATCTGGGAAGCTAAAACAGGATTCCGAACCGGGGGATCAGAGAGACATCAGCATAGAAGAACAACAGGTAATACATCCCCCCCTTCAGTCCAAGGACAGAATTTGATTGCTTAAAAAAAAAAAAAACAAGAACAGCTTTACATGGTTTAAAACAGACTCTCTGCTGTCGGAGCCTATCCAATGTGCCACCTCATGCAGTACTGGCTTCAGCCAGCATATAGCACCATTGTATAACGGCAGAAAAAGAGTAAGCCCCCTAGGAAAACCAGGATACAAATTGGATTGGAAAGGGTTAATTTACAAGCAGCAGGAAATCAGTAGCTGCAGCAATTGCATGCCATTCTACTAGCCTCCCCACTCAGCAATGAGAGCCAAGATGTCAGTAATACTGCATGTGACCACTGCCATGGTCCCATGCTAGCCGCTGGTCAGTAAAGATTGAGGACCACGGGAGCACCAGCACTGGGCAACCGGGGACAATTAGACATGAATAGTATTTATTTTTTGTTTTATTCCATACGCAGCTGTTTTTATACTTGTTTCTAAAGTTAGACCCCCCTTTAAAGTTTACAGAATAATGCTTCACCCTGACAAGACTGGATAATGGTAACTACTATATATACAGACTACTAAGACAGCAAGAAGACAGTTTTCAAAAAACTGAAGAATAATGTTGGCCACTATCACCCTGTGAACACTTCATGCACAATTTAAGCCCTATGACTCTTTGAAGCCTAGTTCATCTTTATAATCCATGAACAGAATTAAGGGCACCTGCTCATAAAGAGTTAAGCATGAAAGGTACAGTATGCATAGGGTCCTAGGTGACCCATGAAGTGCGCCCAAGGTCGCTCGTCTCCTGAAATGATGATAGATGAAGGTAATAGTGTCCGAGACCATTATCCTTACACATTTGCATAAAAGTAATCACAATAGTAAGGTACATTAAAAGTATTAATTACCCATTAAAACAGTCATTTAAAATCCATTACATTGGGTGCTAATAAATGGGTGATCATTCAAGCAGTAAGTGAAGAGTCTGAGCAATTTAATATCATTTCTTTTAGAATTTACTTTTCTTTTTTTCTCTGTTGGAATAATGTGTCAGAGTAATAAATGTATTTGCTTTCTGAACTCCGTACAGGCTTGTATATAATGGAATTACGATACAATATACAGCGCTTGAATTTTATTCTGACTCTCTGTAAATAGTTGATTAGGCATCCGAATAAACCATTAGTAAAACTGTGCTGGGGCAAAAAGGACATACAGCTTTGATCCTCTCCCTGGGAATGGTTATCAAAAATTGTGTTTTTATTAACTGCAATATTTTCTTTAAGGCTCATCACATCAGTAATCAGTGGTCACTACACTTTGAGTCAACTTGTGTTATAATAGCCAAAGTGATAATCAGTAAAAGTGCTCATCACTTTATTTACTCAAAATGTCATGTTTGTGCTGAATAAACAGTCTAAATTGCTGATCACTAGGGGGTCTCACTTTCTTCTAATTTGATGTCCACTGCCTGTTGTGAAGTTCATCTCTAGTAACACAGGAAATGGAGGAGGTGGATGAATCATGCTGTCCATAGAAGCCTATGGAGGAAAGAGTGAGAAGAGGAGTGAGAGAGAAGCAGGAAATCTCACATAGACAAGCTGCTATAGCTAAACTGAAAATGAGAGCTGGAGCTTTTAGAGGAGGAAACTGGTGATAAATGTCCGATATAAGTAATAGAATGGCCTGATATGGTTTTATTTATCATGCACACATGGCATCTTATTCTGAAAAGTCATCTGAAAATGCAGGTACACTTTAGAATAGAATTCATATGCAACTAGAGATGATGAGATCCAAAGATAACTCCACTTATTAAGTATAATTTTCCCATTTCTTTGTTATGGGAATAAGGATGCATATTAGAGCATTCTCCAGATCAGTGATCCGGAAACTGTGGTTCATTGGTTGTTTCTGGTGTAAAATGCAATAGATCTGCCAGGCCAATGGTGGCCCCATGCTACAAAAGCTAAGCCAAGCCTCTTTGTCAGCACTTTCAAAAAGTGGGGAGAGTGGTGAAAAGTTAAAAAAGTCACAAACTTTAGCACACAAATCTATATTAGATTGGTAGGGGTTCAACTTTCAGTACCTCCACCAATCAACTCTTCAAAGGTGCTGCTGCACTGACGTGAGTTGTGCCGATGTGAAACAACACTGCAATACGTTTCATTGACACTATGAAAAGTCTGAAGTTTGAACCAGCCTGAAACAGATGTAAATACTGAAACAACTGCAGTGCTCATACAACTGATAGGTAGAGGTGCTAAGAGTCAGACCCTCACAATCTAATATTGATGGCCTATCCTAACCATATTATTATGGTTTTATAGCTCTACTTTTTTCTTGGGCTGCCAAAATTATTTTTGCAGTTTTTTTTGTGACATATAGAGCTATTTTTTAAATTCCTTTTTTTTACAATGTTTTCTGGTTTTTGTTTTATTAGAGTTACATAAAGTAAAAAAATATATATATATATTTATAGTTCTTTATATTTAAAAGCATTATATTTATGCTATCATAAAGTCCAGGATTGTTTTCAGACCTTTCGATATATAATTTGTACAGTCTCGGATTACAGAGCTGAAGCCAATTTACCCGACCCTGGAGGAAAAAATTATTTCCCGACTCCATAATGACAGTCAGAATATTACCTGCATAAACACTCTTCGGAGAAGGTTACTTCCTGACTCCAAATCCGGCAGTCGGATCATAACCCTTCTGACTATTTAATGTCTATATCCAGTAATGTCATAGTGCTCTAAAAAGACATCTAGTCCCCTCTTAAACACCTCTATCAAATCTTGCGATCACCACATCCTCAGGCAGAGAGTTCCACAGTTTCACTGCTCTTACAGTAAAGAACCCACTTTCTATGTTGGTGATGAAGCCTTTTTTCCTCTAGATGTAGTGGATGCCCTCTCGTTAACGTCGCAGTCCTGGGTATAAACAGATGATGTGAGAGATCCTTGTATTGTCCCCTAATGTATTTATACTTGGTTAACTGGTCGCCCCTTAACCGTTTTTTTTTAGGACGATTAAGGGTTGACCAAATAACTATGTTTCTAAGGCAGAAGCTTCTGTCTTCTCGTTCAGAGATAGCCATGTACCCAGCCTGCTCATGTCAGATTGCAAGAGCAGGGGCTTTAACCCCACACTGTATTTTACAATGGTGCAATATTAAAGCCCAGAACTGTATATTTACAGTGCTTGGTCCTTATAGGGTTAAAAGGCTGTACAACCTATTCAAAGGGATTGTGCCAAAATAGAAGGTTACACCCTACTCACAAGATATAAGACAATGATCTGTGGGGGGCTGACCACTGGGATCTTCAATGATCCCATGAACAGGGGTCCCTAAGGTCCTCCGATGAATGGCATGGTGGTTGTGCATGGTTGTTGTCCTCCATTCATTTCTAAATCTCAATATTGGTGGGGTTCCCAGTAGCTGAAACCCCACCGATCAGAAAGTTTTTCCATTTCAAAGATATAGGATAACTTTCTATCTGGGCATAATGATCTTTATTGTTGCTAAGGGCTTAGTGACATGGGCGCATCGGCGCCCGTGTTACAGTAGGTAGAAGACGGCCGCACTTCAGGACGGACGTCTCTCTGCAGCGCCGGAAGAAAGAACATGTGACCGGCTTCATTGCTGGTCATGTGTTCTTTCTTCAGCGCTGCGGGGAGTCATCCGTCTTGAAGTACGGCCGTCTTCTTCCTGCAGTAAGGGCTCAGTCACACGGGCGCATTGGCGCCCATGTACGGGTGCCGATGCGCCCGTGTGACTAAGCCCTAACAGAACGAGCAAGGCACCCAGCTCACCTCCAGTCTTCTGGAAATTCTGTAATACTTCCAATTTCTCTTCTCCTTTAGTGGATGCAAATATACCTTATACATAGAAGCTAAGTAGGCAGCCCTAGGTTGTACAGTTGTTTTACTATTGAACAGTCTAAAATCTTATATCGAGCACCGATAAATTATACGAAATTGCGATGCACAGTGAATCTGTAGAAAATCACAGAGGAAACATTTTTCTTTGTACACCCCACTTCCTATTATTTATAACACTCGTTTTTGTTTTGCTGTTACAATTAAGTTTGATTCCTACCAAGCTGCTGTAATTTATCTTCTAGCCCATCCCGGGCAACAGATTTTTATTGAAGTCTAACATTTTTACCATGTAGTAAAAGAGAAAAATACAGCAGTAAAAATGTCAAATCTAATATGATGTGCCGAAGTGAAAAAGTCTTGACACCCATCCAGCTGTAACTATAAGTAATTGTGTTACTAAATCTTCTGCCTCATGCTGATAGTATTAGTCACTTACATTTCTGACTGAAGAATTGTGGGCTCATTTAATTACTGGAAGACTAAATCAAGAAATAAAAGATAAACCTAGAAAGATGACACATATTTGTTAGTCTAAGTGTCTACAAGTTTAGGAAACAAGCTGTCATAGAAATATGGAAGAGAAACGGGAGTTCTTTACTTCTTGGTTCTTTCCACCATTGGATGAAATGTTACATGGGTGGAGTTTAGTCTGGCATGGACTACATTTTGGCGGCCAGTTTCTTCTGGAGTAATCTTCTTCCAGGTTCCAGATACAAAGCAGTTTAGGTCCCACCCTTTACCCATACCTATTACTCCTATGACTATAGTACTGGTGGAAGGGCGACAGCAAGACAAGAACATATTCTATTATCAAAAACCAGGGGTCCTGCACCTCTTACTTCTTTGTATTATCGATTAAAATGTCACATGGGTGAAGTTTAGTCTTTCATGGACTTCATTATAAAAGGAGGTTTCTTGTGGAGTAAGCTTTCTGCCAGCCCCAAATACAAAGCAAGTCTAGGTCCTACCCTTTCCTCAAACCCAGGGGCGTAACTATAGAGGATGCAGGGGATGCGGTTGCACCCGGGCCCAGGAGCCTTAGGGGGCCCATAAGGCCTCTCTTCTCCATATAGGGAACCTAGTACTATGAGTAAAGCATTATAGTTGGGGGCCCTGTTACAAGTTTTGCATCGGGGCCGGGGAGCTTCAAGTTATGCCTCTGCTCAAACCTATTACTCACATGACTGTAGTAGTGGAAAAAGGGGGACAGGGAGGCAAAAATATATTTTAGCAACTTATGTTTATTCTTGTGTTGTAATGGAAAGGGAATACTCATCCCCTTTTATCAAGCTGGCATAAAGATGTTGTAAGGGGTTATCGAAAACTCTTTAAAATTGCAATTACCCGATACTGTTGGTCAGATAACTGGGACATATTTTTACATCTGCTAATAGTCGCTTATGAACACCTTCCATATCTCAGAGAAGAGCAACATGACTCTCCAGTTAACTCCCTACTTCGTTTGCATGCAGCCCTTGTGAAGAGTCCTACAAAGGTTCACATTGGCAATGTAGATTGAGAAAGAATATAACTTGAGCTGGAGAACTTTTATAGGCCCTATAGTAACCAAAGGTATAGTGTATATGTAGTTATTCGATAGGCTGCAAAATTTGATAGCCAGATGTAATCCACTGTAAATGCAATTGTAGTCTTTATTCATAACATATGGTTTTATTGCTTGCTGTCTAAAGTAAATTTTAAAAGATCTCAAAAGTTCTGAGAATATTTTGGATTGACCAGTGTATATATTTCACTGTTCCTCATAAATGCACCATCTCACGTATGGCTTTTTTTTCCGATTGGAAATAGATTTCAGTGGAAGTGAATTGTTATAATTCTCTAAAATTGTTAACATTCATGTCCGGGATTTCTTTGTTCAGCCGGAAACAAATAATTTGATTTAAGCAGAACTTGAACATGACTTTGGTTATGAAGAGCTTTGTGCTTCATTCATAAATTTGTATGCCACGAGAACAAAAGAACTTGATGAACAAAAGAATACATTTCTCTTCTACCAATTCATCTTCTACAGTGACTTCAAGGCAAAAATACATGCTACAATGCAAATGGCCATTATAGCCAATCTGCATATGTGAGTTTTTAGGGTAAATCATAGGTATTTCACATGCATGTGTTCAGTTCTCAATTTTGTAGAATAGGGATAGCATATATAGACTTACTTTAGCTTAGAATACAAATTTCAATGAGAAACTTTATCAATTGTCTTCTTCCCTTAATTGTTTGTATTATTCCACGTTTTTGAGTGGGTGGAAAGAGAACAGTTTGTAGGCTATCGGGAAAACAAAAACATCAGTAAATATAAGCCTTTGTGTTGTTTTTTGTTTTTTTTTCCCAATTATTACATCAGTTGTCTTTTTGAGAGTCCTCAACTTGGGCTAACATCAAATAGTGACAGTGGAGATCTGCAACAAAAAGTAGGCAGCAGGTTGTGCATAATACAGATAGGCCATTGATCATTGCGGAAGATCAGTGCATTATCAAGGGTCCTGTTCTTTGCTAAATGGTTGTCCAATATGTACTTGTAGACCTATACCTTCTAATACACCCTCTGGACATCATAGAAGGAGGTTCCCCACTTGGTAACTCCCTGTATTGGCCAGCACAGACAGCCATTCTATAAGGGCAACTCCAGCTCTAGTGGACGAATCTCATCCTGGTGTAACAAGGACAGCCATTCGTATGAACGACCAGCATGCAATGCCACATTTTCCCTGCAGTAGCCACAATAATGGCATATGTGGCTTTCCCCAGCCATAATAGCTGATTGACAGTGATGGAAGAATACAGATTAGTGGAAATCAGCTAAATGCTAAGCTAAATTTTTAAAATAGGGTTGTTTTGCCAGAACTTATAAGGATGTACATATATTTGTGATTGTGGACACACAGTAAAATTCCTTTAATCTGACTTTCTAATACTGTTAGGATCTTCAGGATTTCTCCTACTGTTTTGTAATCTCCTATCTACTAGTCTGTTGGAGCAGTTGCTATACAACCCATAGTTGATCAATTGCAATGTCTCAGCTGACCAAACTGTTGCAGGCCAAGCTTATTTAGAGAGGTGTTTCTGATTGGCTAACCTTTCTCTAATATTCATGACTACTGCAATGTATTGCTGGTTATAGCATACGCTGTGTGTATTTAAATGTTTTCTTCTTGTTGTACTCTAATTTATTTTTGTCAGTGTAGTCTTGTTTCTTTGGTTTTGTTTAGTCCAGTATTTACTTCTTAGTCTTGTGGTTTTCTCTCCTCTCTCCATGCTTGCATCTGTCTTGCCTCACTTCATAATTCAGATTTGTTCAGGTATGGTTTTCTTGTCTCTGAGGCTTAGTGCCCTGTCATTGTTTGTCAGAGTCAATGATACTGATAGGGTTTCCATAAAGAATATCTTTAGGGATACTCAGGGAAAGTGGTGTCTGGTGTTAGGGTCAGCTTCAGGAATATATT
Organism: Eleutherodactylus coqui; assembly: GCF_035609145.1. Lineage (NCBI taxonomy): Eukaryota > Metazoa > Chordata > Amphibia > Anura > Eleutherodactylidae > Eleutherodactylus > Eleutherodactylus coqui. The sequence continues at coordinate 170,791,707 of NC_089839.1, forward strand.
AAAGAAAGACTTTGGAAAACTAGAGTTAGCGTCGGTTGCTGTAATGCCCCATTTACACAGGATGACTGTTGGCTAAATAATCTGCATGAGTGGGTGACATCAGCGCTAGTTGTTAGCGCTCGTGCAGAGCGTTTGGACAGGAGATCACTGCTGAGTATCACTCACTTCTCACTCATCACTTTGCATTCTATATGAAGAGCTGAGTGTGGAGTGTTTAGACACAGCAAGAAGTGAGCGGTCCAGTGATGATTTTTATTCTGGCTGCAGTGAGCAATAAATGAAAAGTAAACAAATAGTAAACAATGGCTTTACATTTAAACATAATGATTATCACCCATTTCTGTTGGTTT